>NC_134791.1:3043652-3091152 GCF_046742065.1 Oratosquilla oratoria | reverse complement strand
GCTCACTGTATGTCATTTGATTATTTTTATTCCAAACGTAAGATAGAAACAAAACGAAGCAATGTGAAAAATGTATCATGAAGGAACAGCGACTATATCGTCTAGGATTCATTCTAGTAAAGTAGTCTATAACTTTATTATAATCCACCTCAGTAGCAAAAATAAAAAATAAACAATCAAATGAATTAATAAAATAAAATACATTAAATAAGATATACATATAATGTTGAAAAGATCCCAATTTTGAAAAATGTTTTCGAGGATGCTCGTTAGTTTTCCGTTGCTCCCTCGCCACTGCATATGTCAGAGATCACTTGCAGCAAAACGGTTCTCGACATCCTCATCGTTTCCTCTGACATGCCGCGCCCATCTCCCACTCCAAGAGAACCCTGGCACTTCGTTATAATAATAATTAATGGTAATAATGATAGTAATAATAATAATAATAATAATAATAATAATACATACATATACCAAGGCTTTTTCCCCCTTACAAGGGAGGTAGCCAAAAAGGAAAAGGCATAAAAACACTCCCACCCATTTCATCCCTACATACACTCCACACCCCTCCCACCCTCCCTCTCATCTGAGCACCTCCTGAATGACGGGTCATCCCTGCACCCTGCCCACCGCCCTGGGTCAGAAGCAGTGTCGCAAGACACAGCACATCCACAGCAAGGCCGCTTCATTTAATCAGCGACCCCCCCTCTCCGTCCCCCCTAGCATATAAGGAGAGGACGGGGAGAAATCCCTTCGGGCTGCGTCAAAATTTACTCACACATACTACCCCACCCCCCTGCCCATTCCTCCTCATGCAATCACAACATCATCCATATACAACCATTCTCCACTCACCTCTGTCTTCCGTCCTCTCCCTTCCTTCCTCAACAGACATTCCCCTCTTCCCCAAAGCCCCCTTCACCCCATCCATCCACCTCATCCTAGGACGTCCCCTCATGTTCACTCCCTCCACATCTGCCTTCCATACCTCTTTTACTAGTCTTTCTTCACTCATTCTTTCCATGTGTCCAAACCATCCTAATATTCTTTCATCAACCCTATCTCCCAAATCCTTTTTCACCCCTGTTCTCCTCCTCACCTCCTCATTTCTCACTCTATCTAGCCTAGTAACCCCCACCATACTTCTCAGACACCTCATCTCAAACACATTCAAACTCCTTCTCTCTTCCTCTCTTATGTTCCACGTTTCTGCCCCATACAGAAATAATAATACAATAATAATAATAATAATAGTAATAATAGTATTAGTATTAGTAATAATAATGATAATAATAATAATAATAATAATAATAATAATAATAATAATAATAATAATAATAATAATGATAGTAATAATAATAGCGATAATAATTATAATGATAATAATAATAATAATAATAATAATAATGATAATAATAATAATAATAATAATAATAATAATTATAATAATAATAATGATAATAATAATAATAATAATAATAATAATAATAATAATAATAATAATAATAATAATAATAATAATAATAATGATGATGATAGTAATTATAATACTAATAATAATAATAATAATAATAATAATGATAATAATAATAATAACAATAAACAGTAATAATGATAATGATAATAATAATAATAATAATAATAATAATAATAATAATAATAATAATAATAATAATAATAATAATAATAATAATAATAATAATAATAATAATAATAATAATAGCAATAATAAGTTTATTTGGCGACGCCACACCACTCCTCGACCATAGACGCCCTTCAATGCATTCCTCGGCAGGTTTCATCTCCCAGGTCTCCGGGGGTCTGCAGGGCGCCAGAAAATCCTGGATCGGTTGGAGACTGCTACCGTATCCTCACGAAGACACGCGCCGTCTCTGGCCGAACGCCTCCAGATGAAATTCCTGAGGATCACATCTCTGAAGTCTTCCGAACCTGAGACGCCGCCTGAGTGGAGCGACCGCAAGTCGGACTCAAGGAACCTGTCACGATGTTCTTCAAGGCCTGCAAGGGAACGTAGTGGCGGTATGCTTGTTCCCCGCCAAAAGAGTTACGTAAAGGTCTGTACACCGGCTTAATGGACTTACGGAGAGCATGCGGTGATGATGGTGATGATGATGATGATGATGATGATGATGATGATGATGGTGGTCATGATGATGATGGTGGTGGTCATGATGGTGATGATAATGATGATGATGATGGTGATGATGATGATGATGATGATGATGATGGTGGTGATGATGATGATGATGATGATGATGATGATGATGATGATGGTGATGATGATGGTGGTGGTCATGATGATGATGGTGGTCATGATGATGATCATGGTGATGATAATGATGATGATGATGATGATGATGGTGATGATGATGATGATGGTGGTAATGATAATGGTGATGATAATGATGATGATGATGATGAGGAGGATGACGACGATGATGATGATAATGATAATGATAATGATGGTGATGATGATAATGATGATGACGATGATGATGGTGATGATGATGATGGTGATGATAATAATAATGATGATGACGATGATGATGATGATGACGACGACGATGATGATGATGATGATGATGACGATAATGATGACGATGATGATTACGACGACGACGACAACAACAACAAGAAATAGAATAAAGAGGAAGAATGTCCCCTATCTTCCCACCTCCCCCCGCCTCAAGTGGGCCCTTCCCTCCCACGTGACCGTGGTCCAAGAAGGCGCGAGGGCACACAGCGGCGGCGGCGACCCTTATCGGCCATGAGCAGTCTGATTGCGATAAACTAAGATAGCAGAGGTGTGTAAATGCATGTACATATGTATTTGTGTGTATTTATGTATACATACCCCCATGGCAAAGGTACACTGTGTATGTGTGTGTATTCACATCTACCTACTTGTATCTGACCGGAAGGGGAGCTATGGTTGTCTCGTTATTATATCTCACAGTGTCTAATTTGTGTGTATACAGTTACACATATGAATACACACACACATATTGTATATATATATATGTATATAAACAGATATATATATATATATATAAATATATATATATATGTATATATATATATATATATATATATATATATATATATATATATATATATATATATATATATATATATATATATATATACCGGTAGTGAGAGAGAGGGATGCAGGATACAAAACTCTTTACAATATGACCACACCTTGCCTAATGCAAACTCAGTTCGTTGTTTGGTCGTCTTGGCAAACAAGATGCACATTGCCACAAGTTACACTCTCATCTAGCGCGTCGTCGTCGTCGACAGAGTTCTGTGAAGGACACATTATTTATTTATTTATTCACTCATTTGTTTCTTTTCTGATGATACCTTTTTCTTCTCAAATTTTTAGGTCACTTAAAATATGTATCATGCATGTTTCATTTTCATACCCGATGATAATTTGTTTTACAATTTATTGTTTCGCAAATTATCTATTACTACATTCGTTTCTTTAATGATTTGATTTATGATTTGTCCTTCGTTATTGTTATGAATATATAGGACTCATTTTGATATGCTCCTTTGTGATTCTTCTTGACAGTATGAGTATTCAGATAGTAATTAGATCAATATATCCACCACAGACAAGACGAACTTCCTACATCATAGCAGTTTTACATCGTCTCATTGCTAAAGAAAAATATATGTCGAAAGGCTTTCAAGCCAGTTAGTTCAACTTGAATGTTGTTAGTTAATAAAACTGCCAAGTCATCAATTCAATTTGGCTTATTCAGTCCGTCCCTTGTAAGAGGCAATAATGTGCAGGAGCCACAAGACTACCATTGACGTCATGGGCACAGCTGGCTGATGCTACACCCACTTTGGACACACGAGCCTAAACACACAGTATATAAGGCATTTACCAAGCTAATCGTTTTTCTTGCTAATGAATTTTATAGAATGTTAATAAATTGTATTTAGTAATGCTATGTATATAATAGATAAAACGGTGTAAACTAGATTTACATTTATAAATTTGAATAATAATGACGTGGCTCTGACGCGGCCTACTGCTCTCTCGTCTTTTTATTCAATACCACTAAGACATCCCATTTCGCCGAAACTCAGTCACATTGATTAAACTACATCTTCGATAGATAACTGTGTTCTTTTTATCACTGTGGTGGTATAGGATGAATAATAGTACAGATAAGCTTTGAGTGGCAACGGGTGAAGAAATCCATCTTACGGCTGTCGATTCTCGTTACTATATTTTTTTGTGTGCGCGGAAATGCTAACGGCATGATCACTATACTGACGCTTTCCCATTAAGCAATTATTTGAATGGTGTATAAAATGATTACATATGCATTTTTCTAACAAAAATATCCATTACTAAACAAATGAATAGCATGTTGACATGCATATGTCAGGAAGAGGAGGAGAAAGAAACGAGGAGGAACAGGTTTCCTAACCGACCGCCAGACAAGCAACCGCTGTGGTTGTTGTGTACCATAAAAGGAGAGGTTTTGACTCAGATGACCCACGATCCTCCAATGAAATCTATTATACTGTTGCGACGATCTGGAAGTCCCCAATCATGACAGTTCGCATACTTGTAAGTTATGCACTGTGTGAAATACAATACATTTGAGGATGTCGTTCTGTCCGACTCTAGGCGATTTTAATTTAGCTAAAATAGTGAAACAGCAATATGTATATATGTATATATATATGATATATATATATATATATATATATATATACATACATATATATATATATATATATATATATTTAATGAATAAATAAAAAATAATATAAATAAATAACAAATGATAAGAATAAACAATCAAATAAAAATGAAATAAACAAAATAGATATATATATATATATATATATATATATATATATATATATATATATATATATATATAATGAATAAATAAAAATAATATAAATAAATAATAAGAATAAACAATCAAATAAAAATGAAATAAACAAAATGAATATATATTATTTATATATATATATATATATATATATATATATATATATATATATATATATATATATTACTCGTTGACTGTTACCAGCAAATCGAAGTAGCTAGGCATGCGAGAGGGAAAGCCTTTTCCATTCCAACCTCATACACGTCCAGTAGTGTAACTATAAGGGGGTGGGGGCAGGGGGGCCACAATTTTAAATCAACCTGGGCCCCTATTGATCAAAAGGGGCTCCATTAAAAAAAAAAAAAAAAAAAATCACATAATATTTTGTGTTAAAGTATCTTAATCGTCATCTTTATTGTTTTATTTGGCACACTATCAGACATACCAGATTACACAAATATTTTTGCAAGACAAGTTGTTTTCATGTCATCCATGATATTAAATATCATAATGTCTGGGGCCCTTAAATCTATAGCTATGCTGCTGTACTCGTCCCTTTTACTTTTGTTTACTAAAATCACGCAAAGACTGCACCTCATTACTTCGCCTATATTAACGACTGTTCAACTCTCCTATGCCACTGGTCACTACCTTAGCCCACTGTAACCAGGTAGAATGCTTAAAGGGCCTAATCAAAGTGTGATGTATAAAACATACGTATACCAAAGGCCTTTTCCCCCTTAGAAGGGGGGTAGCCAAAAACAAAGGCATAAAAACCACTCCCACCCATTCCATCCCCAACATACTCCACTACCATCCACCGTCTTCCCTCCCTCTTATCTTGGCTCCTCCTGGATGACAGGTCATCCCTGCATCTCGCCCAAAGCCCTGGATCAGAAGCAGAGCTGCAAGACACAGCACATCCACAGCAAGGCTGCTTCATTAAATCGGCAACCCCCCCTCTCTCTGTCCTCTCATGCAGAAAAGGAGACGGGGAGAAATCTCTTCGGGATGCGTCTATTAAACATTTGTACGAGGACCACGAAGCCTTGACGTGGGAGAGGCACCTACCTCACATTCCTGAAAGGTTCCGATGTTTACAATATACAGATAACAGCATCCAACTCTAAGGACCTTCAGCACTCAGTAGAACATCACTTTATGCTTAGCAAAGCACTTGATTAAGTGATGGTTTGGCATTGAGGGCTCTTTTGACTTTAGAATATACTGTATCACTGGGGAAATATTGTCATAGATATGATGCAAGTGAAATTCAAAACACAAGGATACACAGCATGTCTCTGGTTCTTATTCGGTGATGCATATTTTTGCTTCTTTGATACTTTGACCACACACTGTTATGGGTTCGTATTCATGCATCTATATGGAATACTACTTCACATCCTTTGGACATGTGGACTTTCTTAATTTACTTCCACGACCTCTTAAAGCCCTCTCATCTTTAATCAGATCTCTTCTGTCAATGCAATCTATCCCCTTTAGTGACCTGAACACTGTAATCATATCACCACTTCCTCTTCCATCTTTCAAAGTTGGCAGACCCAGTGCATTTAGTCTTTCCTTACAGTGAGACCTCTCATTAACGGACGTTGTTGTTGTTGTCGTTCCCTGGACTGTCTGTCCGAGCAGTCCTGTCTCCCCAAGGAATGACACAGCCGAAACTGGGTTTTCCCACAAATCCTTTATAGAGTGTATGTTGTGTTGTTTGCGTGCATGATTGTGTATAATGCAGTCTTCCATTATGTGTTGTATGGTATGGGGTGAAGTGTTAAATCCTGGGCAGCTGTTCACCATGCGGTTATCCAGCCTCTTCTGGTTAATTAGCTTAGTTTGCAGTGTTTTGGAGTGGTTTTTGGGTGGCATAGTGATTGCACGCACTAAACAACAGCACCAAAAACACAGCGAAAACACCACAAACACAGCTAACTAATGTCCGTTAATGAGAGGTCTCGCTGTATATGGTTTATCCAGTGATACATACATACATATACCAAAAGGATTAAAACATTTTAATAACAGGTTCTCTCTCTAGGACACTGGCATGCAGACTTAGGCTGTATTATAATCTGTGCAAGCTAATTTTTATTAACTGGTTTGCATAGCTCATGAAATTCCAAGAACAGGTTCATATGAACCAGTAAGAACCTGCCGAGTTCCAGTACAGTACTGGGTTCATCTGCCAGACTGGGGGCTAATTTGGTGGCTGCCCTTTGTATTCTTTCAATCTTGCTTCACTCTGTATGGAGACCATAATACATACATATACGCACCTATACCAAGGCTTCTTCCCCCTTACAAGGGAGGCAGCCAAAAAGGGAAAGGCATAAAATCATTTCCACCCATTCCATTCCTGAATACACTCCAACCCCTCCACCCTCCCTCTTATCTGAGCACCTCCTGGATGACGGGAGACCATAATACTGACACATATTCCAGTCTTGAACGGATCAGGGTTTCAATGCGTTTTTTCATCATCTCTTTATCCACAGAGTGAAATGCCACTTTGATCTTCTGCGATAGTCTGTATGTCTCTCCCACAATCCTCCAAATATGTCTGTCAGGTGACAGGCTGTCTTTTATCAATACTCCCAAGTCTTTCTCCTCTTTTACTTTTGTAATGGGTTCACTTCCCTAGGAATAGTTCAAGGACAGTCTGTTGTTGTTGTTGTTGTTCCCTAGACTGTCTGTCCGAGCAGTCCCGTCTCCCCAAGGAATGCCACAGCCGAAACTGGGTTTTCCCACAAATCCTTTATAGTGTATGTTGTGTTGTTTGCGTGCATGATGGTGTATACAGTAATGCACTCTTCCATTATGTGTTGTATGGTATGGGGTGAAGTGTTACATCCTGGGCAGCTATTCACAATGCGGTCATCCAGCCTCTTCTGGTAGCTTAGAAGTGGTGTTGCCCCCCCCTGTTACCACTACTGCCCATTTCCAGTATTTTGCATTTTTTGGTATTGAACCCATTTCCCATTCTGGACTCCATACAAAAATATTTTCTTCAGTTTTTGGCAAGTCTACCATCTTCCTTTTTAATTCTTCTCATGATTTTTGACATCTGCAAACATATTGTTCCTTCCGTCATGTCACTGACATAGACAAGAAACATTATTGGTGCAAAGTACTGAACTTTGTGGAACTCCACTCATTACTGGTCTTCATCTTGACATCTTATCCCTCACTACTGTCCTCATGCATCTTTTCTTCAAAAATCTTTTATCCATTCTGGTAGTTTGCCTCTAGCTCTCTAGGTTGAGGTGCACACAGTCCTCTCACACCTCTCTCTTGCTGTGCATCAATCATACATACATACATATACCAAGGCTTTCTTCCCCCTTACCAGGGGGGTAGCCAAAAAGGACAAGGCACAAAAGCATTCCCACCCATTTCATCCCCGAAAACACTCCACACCCCTCCATCTTAGCACCTCTCAAGTAAAAGCTTATAAGTTTCGACACACAATTTTCTAGATCTGAAGCCAAACTGTCTGTTAGAATGTTCCTCTTTTCTAGAAATTTGGTCTATGGATATCTCACATAAATTCACTATTGTGCTGGTTAGTGATACCGGCCTAAAACTTTGCAGTGTCTTCTTATAGAAGCTCGCTGGCTGAGCTGGTTAGGGCGCCGTTACTTGCGGCGAAGGTTGAGGGGATGGCTGTTCGAATCCTGCCACCAGCAAATTTGAACCAAGGGCATGGTTCATTAAATTCCACGCTACAAAGCCCTCTGTGAGGGGCACCATCCTAGCCTCCCGATAGGGGGGAGTGTGTGACGTTAAACCATATCATCTTATTTCCACCTTTGTGAATTGGCACCACATTTGCACTCTTCCAATCAAGCAGCACAATACTATCTTTCAATGAACATGTAAGTAGACTGTGAATCTTGTCTGCTAGTTGTTTTCTACATTCTTTAAGTATCCAGTTTCAGGTCCTGAAGCTTTTCACATCCAATGATCCCAAGAGATTGACCACTTCCGTCACTTCTACATTTACATCTTATAAACCTGATTTTTTGTTCCTCTCACTTTCCTCCAAAAAACTTCTCTCTTTTGTGAAGACTCGTAGGAAACTTCCATTCATCATTTCTGCCTGAGCTGAAGGTTCTTCAAAGACCTCACCACCCACAATTAACTTGATTAATTCCATGTCTCAATTTACTATCTATATTGTTTAACGTCACAAAACTCCCATCAAAAGGCTAAGACAGTGCCCCTTACAGAGGATTTTGTAGCATGGACTTTAATGAACCATGTCCTTGGTTTAACTTCGCCGGTGGCAGGGTTCAAACCGCCATCCCTCGACCTTTGCCGCAAGTAACAACACCCTAACCTGCTCAGCCAGCCAGCTTCCATTTACCATTTAAAAACCTGTAATAGTTTCATCTTTGCTTTTATCAGTTGTTTTAAGAAACGATTAGACAACTTTGTGGATGGGGATGACAGGTGGTGATGGATACGAAGCTGCCTAGTGTAGGCCCTATGGTCTCTTCCAGTCTCCTTCATTCTTATGTTTATCTACTACTTCTCTTTTGAAATTGCTCTCTTCCTCTCTGTGAATTCTTGTTTTTTTTTGTCATTCCTAGCTTTTTTGTAAGCTTCTTCTCTTCCTCCATTATCACCAAAGCCACATCCTTGGCCTTTTTTTTTTGCAATCTCACACTTTTTTGTTAAACTCCCCAGTTGCTAATGTCAAGAAAGATTTCCAACTTCCTCCTTATTCCTGTAGTATTCATTAATTCTTCCCAGTCGGCTTCAAAGATTTTTTTTCAGTTTAGGTAATCTGTGTGCGTGTGTGTGTGTATATTTACCTAGTTGTATTATAAAGGAAGGGGAGCTATGCTCGTAGTGACCCGTCTTTATATCTCACAATATCTAGTTTTTTCTTGTGTGTATGTGTGCAATTCAAAAGGATATGTCAGGAGTCAATTACTTCCACTTATGATATCAAGCCAAAGCAAAGTCTCCATTGGATCTGGCCTTCGGAGAACAGTCACCATAAGCTCGCACCTAAAGTTGCTACTAAGAAGTTTCAGATCCTGAGTTTATTACAAGGGAACAAACTAAAACAGTAATCTTATCATTTATTTGCTAAAACTTACAATGAACCATTCCTGTACAACATTTACAGTATCGGTGAAAGTGGTCATACCAGCTTTCAATTGGGAGGGAGGGGTGGTGGTGAAAGGTCTGTATTGCCTTTCACCAGGTTAAGACAGCTCGGTCTTTTGGAAAAGAATTGTACCTCGGGACCATCAACGGGTACCTGCTAGCAGAAGTCCTGCAAGATTGACAGCGGAGAATCGACTTCGCGCTGCCCGTTTTCAAAACTGTCAACCTCGTCGCCTACATTTGGAGGCGCATGGCATCCGTTCTCTGGACCTGGCCGTGATCACTCTTTATTGACATCAAACGTATGTCCTCCACCATTTTGTAAAAGAACTGACAGCTGGCAAACGCTCTCCAGATCCTACTATAGTACTTTTAACCTGTGACATAGAAACAGTCCCACTCGAATATGACAGAGACAATAGTCCAAAGTTTCTTCCCAGAGAGATTGATCTACACGAGGACCTGAGGACCGTTGCCAGCTGCCGTGGGGCTGCAGGTTTCCAGCCAGTGAAACGTGAGGCAACAATTGATATAAATCGTTCCATCTCCGCCAGGTCACAAACATCCTACCGGGTATGACGGAAGAACCCAATGTACGTATTGTCTGTGATACGTCGGTATTACGTGACTTTTTATTGAGTGAAGGGATCGGGACATTTTGCTTGGGAATCAATGGGGGGAGGGGGGGGCAACACCACTTTGCAAGAAATTTGCTTTAATTTAATTCTGTGTGTAAAGTACTGTTGCTGTAATTATATGTACAAAATAGTACTGCTGTGTAATTACTAATGGACCCATCTTAGTCTTTGTACTCTCATCCAGTCTAGTCTCATTCCAGTTTCATCAGTGGCAAATAACGGAAACAATCTCTCAAATGTAATAATAATCTGCAGAATATTTCGTGACAGAAAGTCTTCATTGCAAATGCAAACAACTACAAATAATCAATTTTAAAAGTTATGCACACAAGTAAACGTAACTAAGAAAATCATGCCTTCACTAATATTCATTACACAAATATTTCTAGTCAGGTATATCCTCCATATTTCTTAAAGAAATGCACTGCTGTATAATTCATTACATTACACAATATCTTTCTTTCCCCGTTAACCAAAATGCATATGTAACAATGATAACACCAATTAATAACGCTCATAAATATTACCAAACGGTTTTATCCGATCCAAGATTAAGTAATACATGCATCCAAGAATCCCCACAAATCCGAGGAATGTGTTACGAAAGGCTTTCATCCATCAATCCACATCCAAGTGTACTTGATCGATGCCCGCACAACAGGGTACCACGGTACGCACGGCAAGCACCCGCCTTGCCAAACTACACCACACACAAGCTTAGTTCGCACGGTCTACCCCGAAACACGCTCAGTCCAGCCCTAAAACTTTGTGATTATCCCACAGCCAATCTATGTAGAAGTTGAGCATGTGATCTGTGGGGCGCACCTTGCGCCATTCGTTAAGGCAGAATATCCTATATGAGTCGTTGCCGTATTTCCCGATGCCGTGCAACTCCTTTGGGTAGGTCCAGTCCTTGCTAATATATTCTTCTGCAAAAGACAAAAACAAAATTAAGATATTGAAGGGTTTGCTCCGTGTTACACATTACAGCATTAAATGCATTAATAACTTTGAGATACTCAACCCCCCCCATGCTATTACCCAATGCTACTTGGGACATTATTATCCTTATTATAAGGGTTACAAAGGTAGAGCATGCTGACAGGAGACCTTTTGGTCCATAACTAGGTCGGATGTGAAATATATATATATATATAATAATAATGATGATGATAAATAAATAACAGGGGTGTGGGATGGCTATACCATGGGTGTATACTTTGATGAAGCCACCCTCCTTCTATGGAGGAAAAGACTTCAGGTATGACTTCAGGGATGTATGTTGGAGTGTTGAAATTGGTGGTCTGTCTTGAAGGGCCTGTTCTATTATCTGAATGTGTGAAGTGGAAAAAAAAAAAAAAAAAAAAAAAAAAAAGGACAAATTACATGGCGACACAAACCTGAAAATTTAAGGATCATCTTTGCTCTTTTCTCGTACAAGCCGAGCGGTTTGATGACTTCCGCCAGGTCTTCCCACTGGGCTGATAGAGCATCTTCGGGAGTCGGCCACCGCTCAAGAAACTCCCAAAGTATATTTTTGCCCAAAGCTTCCTCTCCTGCAGACAAATACAAACATTTACAGTTGCACAGAATCACATCTAAATTATTTTATTTATTTTCTCACATTTCTTAAGACACTGGACACCTCTGCAGGTAACCAAAATCATCATACAAGGACCCAGAATAATTATATTATCATACAGCTTGTTAACAGGTTCATCTAAGATATAATTAATTTGAATTTTGAAATTCATGTATATTTCATTTGACTTAAATGTCCATTCTAAACAGCTTTTTCATCATGGTGAGAAAACCTCTACAGTTTATGGGTTAACAGGTGCCCAAATAAATTATCAAAATGATCGGTACAAAGAAAACAAAACAAAAGAATGTATATATATATATACAAACACACATATGTATATATAAAAAATTATGGATAAATAAATGAAAAATCAATATACGTATACAATAATCTATCTATATACCTTAAGTACTTTTTCCGGATCACATGAAGAATCGTCACCACCCCAGACTTGGGCAGGGTGACAAATCTTCATGTGGGCCATCCTGGATTTATGATTCTTCAGTTGTATAAGTTGATGACAATAAGCATAACCCTTATCTATTCAACCTAACCTAACCTAATCTTTATGCCACCGTTAATATTAAATGTACTGGGGTGACAATTCTTCAGGTGGGACATCTCATGGGGGTGATGATTCTTCGTATGGGTGTTATGGGGTGACAGTTTTTCATGTGATCCCTGTTCCTCCCTTTCCAGGGGGGTAGCCAAAGTCAAAAGGCATATACCTATCCACATCCACCACCCTTTCATCCCTCTCATCTTAGATCCTCATGGATGACGGGTCAAGCTTTTACGCCAACTGCCCTGGGACAGAAGCAATGCAGCAAGACACAGTATATCCATAGGAAGGTCGCTTCACTTAATTGTTAAAAAAAAAAAAACACCCTCATGCAGAAAAATAGCGGACAGGAAGAAATCTATTCAGGCTGCGTCAAAATTTCATTCACACAACCACTCCCTAAAACCCCCATTTCCCGCCCACTCTCTTCCTTACATCACAGTATCATGTACGCTTTAAACCCACTATCTGAGAAATAATATCAGAAGTACAGGAGATCTGTATATTTTGACTACTATCTGTAGTCCTCTTTATTCTGCTGAAGAGAGCTATAGATAGTAGTTGAAATATACGGATCTCCTGTACTTCTGATATTATTTCTCTGATAGTGGGTTTAAAGTGTACATTTACAAATGTGTTTTAAAATTACAGTTTCTCATAGTATCAGCTATACACACCCATTCTTCACTCACCCCTACCTCTCACCTTCTCCCTTCTCTGCTCAACAGATATCCCTATCTTGCTCAATGCCTCTTCCACCCCATCCATCCATCTCATCCTTGGTCGCCCCCTCATGTTCACTCCCTCCACCTCTGCCTTCCACACCCTTTTAACTAATCTTTCTTCACTCATTCTTCCCATGTGTCCCAACCATCCCAATAGTTTTTTCATCAACTCATTTTCTATCCCTGCTCACCCCTATCATACTTCTCGGGTATTTCATCTCACAAACATTCAAACTCCTCCTCTCTTATGTTCTATGTTTCTACTGCATAAAGTGCTGTACAGGAATACCTCACTATACGACCGAGTGCTATAAAGTAGGTAAAACAAATGTTGGGTGCATGTATGTGAAAGTTGCTGGAGGCAAAAATGGAGGAGAGAGGGGGTTGACAGGGTCCGTGAACACAACCCTCTCCCCTATTATTCATATGTAAAACCCTTAACCTTGGTGTATGAATTTTCTCATTGCGACCAATCAGCTGGGAACACAACTCGGTTGTATAGTAAGGTATTCCTGTATTACTTTAAAAAAAATTGTCATACTCCTCCTAGATTTAGCATCTGCCCTACTTTATAAATTGTTCTGCTTCTCTTCTTTTTTCTTTGTACCTCTCCTATGTTTCTCTCTCTCTATACCAAGGGGTTTATCTCCCTTATATGGGAGGTAGCCAATTCAAGACGCATGTACCCACTCCCAACCACCCTCCTTTCCTCAATAATAATGACAAATACAATAAATACATAACTGAATAAGTAGAAAGCTAATAACTACATGAATTAACAAAAATATAAATTACAATAAAAAATATGTATATAAATTCCAATAAAAGAAAACAACAACAACAAAATATCATAGCACATTGGTAAAATAATACTAATGACCCACTTTTGGAGAAGAATAGGCGGAAATCCAAAAATTCGTATATTTCAATCACTGTGACACTTTTTAGCATATCTGAAGAGGATCACAGTTAGTGACAGAAATATACGGATCTTTTGACTTTCGCCTATTCTTCTCCGAAAGTGGGTCATTAGTAGTATTAAAAAAAAAAGAAAACAAGTTATTACCTGTGGTGCGGTTCAGAAATATTGTTCCAATGAGGAGTTTCCAAGGATCGTGGTATAAAGACTCTTGAAACAGGTTGAACGGAGAACGAGGCGGAACAAGTTTGGTTTGCGCTTTCAATCTTACTCGTCCCAAGGCTTGCCCTCCCTGCTGTTGTTGTTGCTGCTGATTCCCGACTTTGTTCTGGAAGTATTCGCTCTTCTCACCTGCCGTGTCCTTTGCGCGCTTTTCTGCTGGGCCTGATAAACCTGTCCCAACATCATAATTACATTATCTCTACCTGTCACGACAGAATAAGCAGCAATAAGGATGAAATATAGGCCTACAGGAAATGACTGACCATAAAAGGTTGTGGGGTAATAATGAGTGAAGGATGTTCATAGTTCCTTGGAGGGATGAAAAATGAGACCTTAAGCGCATAAATAATTCCTCTTCCACACAAAAATTGTAAAACTAATCTTAAAAAAAAAAAATAATAATAATAAAAAAGTAAAATAATAAATAAATAAAAAAAGATAAAAATACAAAAAAAAAAAAAAAAAAAAATTATATTTTTTCTACTATACCTCCTTTCTACTACCTTCGTTAAACCTCAATTTCACCATATCTATGACTCCATCTCAGGCACTACCAACCCCAAGGATTCAATACTAAAAATATACATCAACACACAAATAGACTAGGAACATATTATAGTTTGTGATGAGACAACAGCACTGTCATAAAAAAAAAGACATAGTTTCATACAAGGCAAAAACTTTTGGAGCTATCTAAAATAGACCCCACTAGCATAACTTTTCCTTCACCCTTTATACAGGAGGTAGCTAGTCACCCCACCCATCCCAATCCAATCTGCCACCTAATACCCTTTCCATCTTAGCTCCTTGTGGATGAAGGGTCATCCCTGTCTCCTGACCACTCCCTCGTGTCACAGGCAACGCAGCAAAATAACACATCTACAGCAGGACCAGTTACCTCATTTACGTGGCTCCTTCTCCGCTCGTGCATAACTAACAAAGACGAGGAGAAATCCCAATTCCATGCTCAACATGCTCTTTACCCTATCCATCTCATTCTTAACCCTTCTCAAGTTTATTCCATTCACATCTGTCTTACACACCTGTTTTGTTTGTCTTTCTGTATTCATTCTTTCCATGTGTCCAAACTATCCTTGTATTCTTTCATCTACCCCACCTGCCAGGTCCCTTTCCACACCTACTCTCCTCTTCACCTCCCCATTTCACACTCTATCCAACCTTGTAACCCCTATCATACTTCTCAAACATTTAAATTTCTCCTTTGTGCCTCCCTTAAATTCCGAGTCTTTGCCTCTTACAGTGTCATAGGCACAAGGACACCCAGATACCTATTTCTCACGAAATTTTTCATTCCCCAAAGGCATTTATTTACTTTGCTCACTCTAGGTTACCTCTACCCACAGTCCTCCATTCCCTGCTACATGTGACTCTAAATATTTAAAACTATCCACTTCCTCTTACCTCTAAGTTAGCATACATCATATGATGTATGCTAACTCTAGTTTACCTCCATTCCCTGCCACATGTGACTCTAAATATCTAAAACTATCCACTTCCTCTTACCTCTATCCTTTATGACTTACCTCAAGATTATTGCCATCCTCCCCTCTTGTACACCTCATCACTTTGCTTTTAGACATATTTACTTTCAACTTCCACCCATTGCACACCTTCCCAAACTGCCTTAAACCCTCCTCTGACCCAGCCACAACAGCAGTGTCAACCACAAACATCTGGCTCCCATCCCACTTCCCCTAATCACATACTCATCTTCACATCTACCTACTATATCACCTCATCCATATACACATGATGCCTTATGGGAAAAAGAGAAAGTGAGAGCAAGAGAGGGAGAGATATTTCAATACTGCTGCATTAACTTAAGGAGGAAATAAGTCTGAAAACACAAATTGAATTTAAAGACAAGTTTGACAAA
Organism: Oratosquilla oratoria; assembly: GCF_046742065.1. Lineage (NCBI taxonomy): Eukaryota > Metazoa > Arthropoda > Malacostraca > Stomatopoda > Squillidae > Oratosquilla > Oratosquilla oratoria. Next base: position 3,074,579 of record NC_134791.1, on the reverse strand, counting down.
TGGAGACACAGACAGCACCTAACAAGCATAGTTCTTTCCCTATACAATGATGTAAATACAAACATACACAAAATATGACTGGTTTAACAAAGGTATAAGCAAATAAAAATGACCAGAGATAAATGCAAAAGATAAATAACCAAAATGAAATTAAAATATTTCATAAGGAAGAGTTTTACAAAATGAAAATAAACCAATGTAATTGTACTTTTTAAACACAAAAAAAGAAATGGCTGAAAATAAAGAGTAAACTGTAATTATGTCCAAGGTACATGCATCCTTTGGTTCAATTTACTTATTAATTACTAACAAAAGGTCCCTTGAGGTCCTCCAATCCAAGTCACTGGTACGTCCACTTGCAAGACGTCAGTTGACAACTCTTCCGCACTTACCTTATCAAGTTCCCTGATAATCTTGTTCTTCCAACATTGCTTAATTTTTTCAACATTCACATCTTTCCATGTTCTATCAATAATTCTGAGTCTTTCTTTGCTCTGATTCCATGGTAAATGTGCAACCCTGGCACAGGAGTTATTATTATTTTTTTTTTCATAATGTTATATGTAATATTCTTTTGTGAATCATTCTAAATAACTGTAAGCTTCTACTATATTTTATCCTTTCTTTTCCTCTGAAAAAATTTCAATACAATTTTTTCTCTCCATTATGCAGGCCAAATCACCGTAGTTGGAAATGAGGGAGGGAATGGAATGTCTTAACGAGATGTTCTTGCCTGCACTTTAACTTTTGGAATGGATGAATGGGAAACAGGATTTTGCCAAATAACAAAGCTGTGGGGATGAACCTGGTCTGGCTATCAGGATGTGGGATGGGTATACACTTCGGCTTGACCACCCTCATATAAAAGGGGGAAAAGACGCAAGTACATACGTCCAGCAATCCCATCCATATCTGTAACCTTGCCAACATCCAAACAGGCCCTAAGCAGTATACCACTTTCAGATGGTGAGATATGATCCTAAGGGTACTTTTGGGTACTTCTGGCACATCCACTGGTCCAAGGCAAGGCAGTAAGATGACGAATGAACTCACCAGAGTGAAATCAACCTCTTCTGTATCAAGGGTCATTTGTTGTTTCATTCTACCTGATGCCAGAAATTTCCATTCAGTTGTATTTCATTCTGTATTTTTACTTTATTTATTTTCAGTCAGCCATTACACCTAGTTCTCTTTGTCCAACACTCACCAACTACCACATATGGATGTTTGGGCTCAGGACATAAATGCACCTTGAGAATTGGCCCATGATATAAAACACCACCAATTCCTGATGCGAGTTTATGTCCTGGGCCCAAACATACGCACAGGTGGCGGCTGGTGTGTGCTAAATTAAGATACCTTGGTGTACCCACATAATAAAATGACCAAACGAAAGTGAGGACCAACCTCACCATTTCCCCACCCATTACATCCGTGTTTTTCATTCCTTACCTTGCGAGGACTGATGATCTGCTCACAAACATATATAATATACAGTAAAGGAGCAACGTTCGTTGGGTCCCATCTCCTATTCTCTAATTTTCTAACATACCTAATCTCAAATTCATGGAACTGTACATGAAATTGAGTCAAGGTATGTTACAAAATTAGAGAAAACGTGACAGGACCCAATGAGCGTTCCTCCTTGTATACTACAATTATGTAAATATATATATATATATATATATTTGTTGAGACATTCTGACATGTTGAAGTGGGTGGGAAAAGGAAAGACTGGAGTCTTATCCCAAATTTTATTCTTGACTAGTTTCGCTACAAGCTTTTCACAAAACTAGTCAAGAATAAAACTCGGAATAAGACTCCAGTCTTTCCTCTTTCCACCCACTTCATATATATATGCATGTATGTGTAGATTTATATATCTTTTGGTCCCTAGACACTGCAGCAAGGAGTCTAACCTGCCACCACTACTTTAAAGACCACTGGGGACAGAGGGACCCAGCGGCATGAATTTCTATTCCAGATAACACCTTGTCACTCTGTGAGAGAGTTTAGGGTGTTGACCTTATCTAAGGAGGACCTAAGTCATACCAATCCCTCTCCCCGCTGTTGAGAACATTTCTGGCACCACTGATGATAATTATGCCATCGTCTTTGCATTAATTTATTTTTCTCTCAATTTTTTTCACCTTCCCTCCCCAACTACACATAATTGGTCATGGGAAACAAATCTTCACGCTTTAATCATTTGCCCACTTTAATTGTGAGAAAATTCCATCACATTATTTGAGCAGTACTATTGGTTCTTCCATGGCATATTCCTTTTACGCAACAGGTCATCCCTTGTGTATAATCTTCAACACTGATACAAGTGTATTGATCCTACAAGAGGAATGTCTAAGAGAATTGCCTCCCTGCTGCTTGTCTCATCTTGTCTTCAGAACTAGTGATGGAAAAAAAAAAAAAAAAAGTCAAATTTGCACCTGTTTTTATACTTAATATCTGAGCAACTTTGGCAGCGTACAAAAAAATAAAATGAAAATAAAGATAAATAAATAGATAATAATAATTTTTTTTTTTTTATCACTATTCAGAACACATCAACACCTTCCATCCTGTCTGGAGGTGCAGCATCAGGTCTCTAAATCGGGCCCAATATATCTCCATTTCAATTTCAACTATCCTTCCTTCCCAATGTTTTCAAGCTTGGGACCAAACCACCTACCTGAAGAGTTTTAAATGATGACCACAGTCAAGGTGTAGTATGTCTTTCATGAAGAAAAGAGAGAGAGAAAGAGAGAGAGAGAGAGAGAGAGAGTAATTATCAGTAACGACCTCAAATCATCCAAGCAGTGTATTTCAGCCTCTGAGAAAGCAAATAAGATTCTAGGACTGATTGCGCGATCTTTTGATTTCAAAAGTCCATCACTCATTAACAAGCTATATAAATCGTTAGTTCGTCCACATTTGGAATATGCTGTTTCCGTATGGTCACCGAATCTCATTAAAGACATTGACAGATTGGAAAGAGTACAACGGCGAGCCACAAAACTGATTCCAAATATAAAAAATAAATCATACGAAAATCGACTAAAACATATGAATCTGTTTTCCCTAAAAAAGCGTAGACTCAGAGGTGACTTGATACAGGTCTTTAAAATTCTAAAGGGAATTGACAACATCAAAAGTGACCAAATTTTTACATTGAATGAGAATCAGACAAGAAACAATGGTCTTAAACTCTCCGGAAATAGATTCAATTTGGAAGTAGGTAGAAACAACTTTGCCAACCGTGTAGTTAATGAATGGAATAAACTTCCTGCACAGGTAGTGTAATGTAGTTCAGTTCGAAGCTTTAAGAATCATTTAGATAAATACCTAAGTAAGATGCTGTAATGATTATAATTTATCTTATATTATTTGTTTTTGTTTTGTTATCATTTGTCTGTCTGATTTTTACTTATTATTAGTTATATGTCAATTTATTATTATTTACTATTTACCTGTTTGTTTATTATCTAACTATACCTATGCATTTATTTATGTATTTTATTTGTTATTTACATTATCATAGTTTTTATTTATTATTTTATTATTATGATTTTTTTTTTTTTTGCATCCGACCTAGATATGGACCAAAAGGTCTCCTGTCGGCATGCTCCGCCTTTGTAATCCTTTGAGAGAGAGAGAGAGAGAGAGAGAGAGAGAGAGAGAGAGAGAGAGAGAGAGAGAGAGAGAGAAAAAAAAAAAAAAAAAAAAAGGAGGCTCTTAATTCATCACTCACCAACCACCACCTGTGAAGATGTTTGGACCTAGGACATAAACCCACTTTTATGTCCTGGGGGGCCAATTCCCGAAGTGAGCTTATGTCCTGGGCTCAAACGTCCACACAAGTGGTGGCTGGTGAGTGTTGTATTAAGAGACCTAGGTATTGAGTAAAAGTAATAAAAATAAATAATAAAAATCATGCACCACCACCATAGTAATAGGGTTACTCTATACATCTGTCACCTTAGTTCTTTCTTTTAGGAGACCCAAGATATCAAGTAATAGCCCAAAAGTTACTTGAGGAAAACTTTGTAGTTTTGGGCAGATAATACCTCTTACCCCATGTCATAATCTACTGATATTGCATGATAATCAACAAAAATCTGGCTGACTTTTAGTGTTGAGCGGTGACTTAACCAGAGCCGGGTTACTACAATTCTTGCACGCCTCGAGAGCACTTCCTCTACGAGGTTTGTGTTTAGGAGGTCTTGTCCTACACTGGAGTCATTTCGTCTGTTGTGCTACGTTTCGCTTTGTCATGAAGGAAGTCATGTTGAAGAACGAAAGTTGAAAAGAGAACTTGTTTAAGAAATGGACCTCGTTTGAAAACAGTGGCATGGTGTTGTTGAGATGATAGCAGCAATATAATAGGTACACTTGCTTGATGTTGTCCAGTGCACAATGCCAACGGAATATAACACTGAATTTCCAGAGGAAATAAATTCTGTAATGCTCCACTGAGAGGCTCTTTATCCTTATTAAATTATGATTTTTCTGTGTGATGCCAGAGCTGAACAGTACAAACATACTCAGCCCTCAATTTGATGGATCCCCATTTAATGAATTTCAGAGACGATGAACAAAAATCCAATGACTCAGGATGAAGTTACTCGTCCTCCCCACGATACATTCATCATTCATGGCATATCAAGAACTCATCATCACCATCCTCGATAAATCTGATATTAAATACATTGACTAATACATTTATTGGACCGATGTTGCCTACACATTTTGTTCGTTATATTGAAGGTAGGAGTATGTGCTCGATCATGAAAGTGGCAGCTTGAAAAAGTTTATGATTATTTGCCTCGTTGCGTCATTTGTTGCATGCACTCGGTAGTTTGTAAAACTGTAAAAGATGGTTATGAGGAGGGGGACTGGGGAAATCACCCAGTTACCGAACCCTCTCTTACACGAGACATGTGGCCCCAGATTATTTGATAACAATCTCCAGGTCAGCCTTTAAGTCATTCAAAGCTTTACAGTTCTGTAATACTATATATATACTGTAGTTGTGATGGGGCACAGAGTTAACATGTACCAAGAGGGATAGAGCAACAAGTAAATGTGCTCCGACTGGGGAAAGGATAGAGCCGGAATAGAACAGTCATCTTGGTGTTGATGCAGTGGCAGATGGCAAAACGGAGGAGTAAAGAACAGACGCAGCTTAAACATTTTTATTGTGAAAATGAATGATGCTACAAGAGTGGTTTTTACTACAAGTGGATATGGAGGTTAGACTAATCCCCCAATCTGAGAAACTGCAACCTGTGCCCCTCGGAAAAAAGTTCCCAGAAAACTGAAGGCCCAAGTGATACACTTCCAATGAGATGATGCCAATTGTGTTTAGACCCGTATAAATATATATATATACAACTGCTGGTGGTTGAAAGGGTGTCAACTGTAAAAAAAATTCTCAAGCAGTGAATGCCTCTCTCTTGTAGCGTTAACAATTTTCACAATAGGTTTGAAATGTGTCTACTCTTCCATAGATCCATCCACACCTTTGCTCATATACGCACACAGAGAAAAAATAAAAAAGCTAGTTTCGTTCTGCCATATTGTTTGGATAAATTTGTATTGCTTATTAAGTCCTTGCACTGTATATGCACACAGATGTGCCCGTCCACCTGATCATGACCTAAGGTCAATAAAAGAAAAATGTATTAAGTCATTGAGGTGCGCTGCTGTACCTAGGACTTTTACCAAGCTCGGAGAATCCCACACTCCTTAACGGATTAATGACTGTTGTAATCAACCCGCTGATTGTTATCACACAAAATCTTATTCTGGCTTAAATCATATGGTTGAGAGAAATCTACGCTAGTCTGAGGGTTAAGCCAAAGAAAGTGAGACTAGAGACGGAAGTAAAGAACGGCAAGGGGTGACCATGCGTAGATGGCGATGAAATGTAAGCCAACAAAAATCAAACGCAAAAGGGAACGGAATAAATAAAAAACAAAAGGGAATGAACAAAAAACTAATACCTAAAGAAAGCTTATAAGTAAAATGAAGGGTGAGACGGAACAGGGAAGGGAAGTTTTGGCGAAAGGAAGAGCCTTTTCCTTCTTTTTTTCTTGGTTGTGGCCATGTAATGTGACCATGTTACACAGACTCAAGATCTCCAATTTTGAATACTACCCCCGTCATCTTCAGGTGTTTCAATGTGGTCAGTTATTATCTTTAAAGCTTTTAAATAGCAATATTTTACTCCCCAGTTGACCTATGGGCAAGAAACTAGGCTGTACATTAATAGATGAGTGTTGCACACATAGGCTGTATACCAGAGAATTCACTTCTGTTGTCCAAAACTGTCTGCTGTGTGTGTGTGTGTTTGTGTCTGAATGAAATGAAGGAGTGTACAGGGATCAATGATGATGCCTATCATGGTCTTGCAAGATATATGTTCGAGAGAATGACCTCATAATTTCCCATCTCCAAAGCCCATCAACACCCTGACCGCTATCTGTAAATACAACCCTGGGGGCTGGCACTTAAGTGTCAGGTCATCAACGGACTTTTCCCTCGCATAGAGAGTTTACAGGCGGCAATTGCTCCCCTCCTGCTACCCACACACAACACAGAGCACAGTCCCAAGTCTCTTCTAAGATAAATCTACGGGAGGGCCTTGATTATTGTTGCTAGCTTATGATGCCATGGGTTTCCAATTAGTAAAACTGGCAGCAACAATTTTCACCATTAAGCATGCATGGGTGATGAATAAAAAAAAACAGACGCAAGAAAAAGATGGTAAAATTGGATTAAGTAAATGAGTAAAGCAACATTATAGGGATGGACTATATGAAGAAGGAGAAAAAAAAAAAAAGGCATTGAAAGAAGAAAAAAATGTAAAAATGAGCAAAGCAACATTATAGGTATAGACTATTTGAGAGAGAGAAAAAAAAGGGGGGGGGCATTGAAAGAAAGAAAAAAAAAAAAAAAAAAAAAAATTGAAAGAACCTGAGGGAATGTCCTGAGAATTCATTAAATATAGCCGAGATGCAGAGGGAGAGGGAGAGACAAGACAGACACATGAGTGAGAAAGAGACAGGTTGGAGTGGGGGAAAGTTTACAGTATTTGTTAGCCCAAGATGCATAACCTTGTAAAGTGTGTACATTACAAACCTTAAGATCTACAATACATTATGTCTCTGAGAAATGCAATATTACACATACATCTCCCCAAACGCTACAGACAACCGATATAAGGAGCAATTACTAAATTATCCTTATCTTATTCCACAGAGAAATTCGAACACCTTAAAGGGAGAACATTTGTGTCCAACTTATCAATTCGGAATTTTCTCTCGGCTTAAATCTAGTTACAGTAAGTTGAATATAAACAACATTACCAGCTATATTTTGTTTTGTTTAATGTGGTCAAACCACAACACATCACTTTAGCCTTGCTTGGCATGGCAAAACTGACCTTAAAATATACATGGAAGAAACACAAAGACCTTAAAACAATTTCAACCTTACACCCACGTATACCTAAATCTATTACCGAACTCTGGTCAAATCTCCTAAATCCTGATTTTTCACGACAATGTCTTGAGTCTCGCTATAATCTACCTTGTTTACAGTCAGATTCACTGTGTACAATATCATGCAACCATACATGTTTTATCTTATGGTTTCTATTAAAGCATCATCACCGGATGGAAACAAAGACTTGTCATCCAAAGTCAATAATATCCAATATGGTGATACTAAGGTCAGTCCATACCGGCACCTTTGCCCTAGGTGCTTAAGCTACTAAAGACAATCACCAGGAGCCATAGTATTCTAACATAAATCCAATACAAGTGAATCATGATCAATTCTAGCATGCTGCAGTATTACATGTGCATGTGTATGTGTGTGTGTGTGTGTGTATATATATATATATATATATATATATATATATATATATATATATATATATATATATATATATATATATATATATATATACATACACACACACACACACATACCATCCCCTTGATTTCATGGACAAGAGGGGAGAAACACTGGTTTGCGAAATGTAATACTATAAATTCAACATAATTACTGTAATTCAATATCAGACTTACCAAGAACTGTGAAGATTGGGTCTTGACACACCATGATTGTATAGCAGAGGATCCGGAAATTTATTGAGTCACTGGATTTTGTCCAAAATCTTTTGAATGGGGTCCGTCAAATTGAGGGCCAAGTGTACGTACATTACATACATATATCTCAGAAAACCTACTGCATGATCTATTGATTCGAAATAAATCTAACTCCTCCAAACCAACAAACGAATGAAATACAATTTTGTGCTTCGCAGGAAGAACTAAACCACAAACACAAACCTATTTCAGCACCTTAAAGATTAAAAATTCCATCCCAATCCTCACACTGCTCAGGTCAACTACAGTGCATTGTGACACGAGCCCAATCGCCACAACTGGTAGCTGGTTTACTCTGACCAATTCAACATTTATTTGTTAAATTGCCCAACTATTTTACTTCCTTCCTTAACTACACATACTTCAATTCTGGCTGTCACCAGACTATTCTATTCACCGGTATGATTGACCTTTTCTAAAGGAAATGAGGTAAAAATTTATTTTAACTGATACTTTCCATAAATGAAAATATTAATTCTATTCACAAGAAGAAGAAGAAAGAAAAAAAAAAAAAATTCTACTCCCCATTCCATATCCCAACAAGCTTACAAAATGTTACCTCGTATTTTTTTCAACACGCCAGAAGACTAAATTTAGAGAAAACCAAAGAAAATAAGAGTACTTTGAATCAACAAATACTGAACCAAAAAGTTAATTAAAACCTAAATCAACTATCAAAAATGCTTAGACTTGATCTATTTAGAAACAGGATGAAAATGTCAACCACAGCAACTTTGCCATACCTGCCTCTTGATGCATGATGTCACTCAAATGGTTATTTTCGTGGGATTTCCGTGGATGGCTTAATGAGTATTGTACATTTTGTATCCCTTCATAATGCAGCTTAAATTTTGTATCCCTTCATAATGCAGATTAATATAAGTCTGAGTGAATAGATTTACACCCGCAGCATCAAATTTTATCTTGATGGATTTTGTGATTTGTGCCTGGTTATTCTATTTGGTTTAAGAATATGCGTGTGTGCTTGTTATAGTATTCATATATTGCTGAAAAAAAAAAAAAAAAAATAATAATAATAATAATAATAATAATAATAATTATCTTTTCTTCTTTTGACTTTTCCTCTAAGTTATTCTATTGGATGATTCATATGTATGGAAAGCTTGGTTTCTTGAAAATCTTCAGGCCTTTTGCATTTTGTCTTCAGTTTTTCTTATTGGTCTCCCGACCCGAATGAAGAGACTACAGACTTTAAGCACTTCATTATTCTGTACACAGCAACAATATCACCTCTTCTTTCTTCTAATTTAGGAAAATAAAAGTTTTCCTAATCCTTTCTCATTTTGTCTGATAAGCAGGAACCACTCTTGATTGTTATTCTTTGTGTTCTCTGGTGTATTTACCTTATTGTAGCATACAGGAAAGGAGCAATGTTCATGGGGTACTGTTTCTTACTAATTATCATACCTAGATTCAAATTAATATCATGGGTCCAACTTTGACTATACCCTTATTTTTCAATTTCACTTAGGTTTGAATTCATAGACTGTTCCAGCTTTGTCTGTGTGTATGTGTGTTCAAGTGCATACACGTTTTTGTACAGGAACAAGTTAAAATATTTAACATCCCTCATCTTTTCTTCCTTTGGTTCAAACTCGAGCAACAGTCTCCTTTGAACTCTAAATGCTCTTGATGTCTGTCACATTTCAAAAGGAATCAATGACGGAAGACTGGAATTGGCGGTCAAACAAGACGGGCATCAGTGTGAGATGTCTTCCAGCTGTTCAACCTCAACTCTATCCAGAGACATACACATGGTCTCCAGACTGGACCAAAGATCTTTTTTGTTTTTATCAACTTCGACTGTCTTCCCATAATTTTTTTTCATATAAGGAGAGCCAATGAACTGCACCTAAACTTCTCCTCTTCCTCCTCCCAGCTGGTGACAGAAATGTTCCCACAGTCCTAAAACAAAGACAATTACACAATGTTTCTTCCTGGAGAGATCTACAGAAGAGCCAGAGGAATGTTGACGACTACTGTGGAGCTGCATGTTCTCAGCGAGTGAAAGGAAAACAAACTGGTGACGAATGGGAGAGGGATAGGTGGATGTGGCCACCTCTCTTATACGAGAGAAGCCTTTGGTATACATAAACACAAATAGAAACTTAAATCAATGCCTACTATATTATTACATCATCTTTCTAATCACAGATGTGCACATGTGTATAAATGAAAAATAAAAATTGATGGTATAAATGATGGAACATGACTGCAGTGAATGGAAGTATTTAAAGAAGAAAGGCAGGAGTTTCCCATAAATACATACATATACCAACACTTGGGTGTGAATGTGGCAGGAAAGGAAGAAGTGAAGGTGGGGGTAGATTGTAGATAGAGAAGTGAGTAAATGCCTTGGGGGATTAAAAAGTGTAATGAGAAATAGACGGCCTTGCTGTGGATGGGCTATGTCCTGCAACACTGCTAACACAGGGAAGTGGACAAGATGCAGGGATGACCCATCATCTAAGAGATGCCAAGATGAGAGGGAGGGAAAAGGGTAGAGGGGAGTGGGAGTAAGTAGGGGATGGAATGGGTGGGAGTGGTTTCTATGCCTTTGTTTTTTGGCTACCTCCCTTGTAAGGGGGAAAAGCCTTTGGTATGTGTACATAATAATGAATGGGAATGGATTTATGCCTTCTGACTTTGGCTACCTCCATTGCAAGGGGGAAAAAGCCTTTGGTATATGTATGTATAATTCTTCTTTGCCTTTCTCATAATTCAGGGATATGTAGAATGAAGAGGAGGCAATTTTTTTGCTACCCCCCGTGCAGGGGGAAAAAAAGCCTTTGGTATATGTATGTATGTAGAAGATACCCCACTAATGGATGTGACAGGAGAGAATGATGGGGCATTAAGAAAAAAGGAGATAAGAATGGATGATGAAACAGATGAAAGCTGGTAAGGCACCTGGGTTAGATGGGTGTCACATGGAGTGTTTTGAAAAGAGTAATTTTGGTGGAATGGCTAGTGAGATTATTTAAAGTGTGTCTATGAAGAAGACCCAGAGGGAAGAGGGTAGGGGGGAGTGGAGTATGTAGGGGATGGAATGGGTGGGAATAGTTTCTATGCCTTTGGTTTTTGGCTACCTCCCTTCTAAGGGGGAAAAAGCCTTTAGTATATGTATGTAGGTATATATATATATATATATATATCATATATATATGCATATACCAAGGCTTTTCCCCCCTTACAAGGGAGATAGCCAAAAAGAAAAAGGCATAAAATCATTCCCACCCATTCCATCCCTGAATACACTCCACACCCCTCCACCCTCTCTTATCTTGGCACCTCCCGGATGATGGGTCATCCCTGCACCTTGTCCACTGCCCTGGGTCAGCAGTGCCGCAAGACACAGCACATCCACAGCAAGGCCACTTCATATATATATATATATATATATATATATGAAAAGGAAGTGTTCCAGTGGACTGGAGGAGTGCATGTATAGTTCCATTATATGAGGGGAAAAAAAGGGACAAACATGAATGTTGTTTTAGAAGGATCTGTCTTGGAAGTGTAGCAGAAAAGGTGTGTGGGTACTCAGAGGATCAGAAAGGGAACAGAAAGAGTAACTGGAGAAGAATGGTGTGGGTTTTTGAGAGGAAAACATGCACAGATAATATTTGTGTAATAAGACAGATATGGAGGAAATTTTTGTCTTTCCTTTAGCTGACAAATCCAGCAGCTGGCAAAAGCAACCCCACCCAAATCTTTCAGGGAAGAAACCTTGGATTTATGTCTGCATTGCATTACCGTGGGACTGTTTCTGCATCATTGGCTGAATCTTGTAAAAGAAGAGCAGATAGCAGTTGTCAGCTCTCCAGGTGTTTATGAGAGAATGATACCGAGACAAAGTTGATAAGGAGATCGAGGCCTGGCTTGAAGACCAAGTCCAAACCGTCGAAACGGAAGTTGAAGAAACGGACAAGGTTTGAAGATGGACGGCAAGGAGACGATTCTCTCTGATGCCCTTACAGGATGACCTTGTGCAGGTATACCGTCATCAATCCCTTTTCACATGCACAGGATAAATTTGATAGGCAAGAAACAAGTACACGTTTCACTCCCGTGCCCGACTGTACCTCAGTGAACGGGTATCGGAGCAGGAGTTCATGGACATGTAGTACCAATTTTGCCGCATCTAAAAACTTTGTTTTGACTGATAGCAGAGCACCTTAACTTAGAAGGAACTTGATGTCGTTAATAACTAACGAAAGGGGAGACTTTGTACGCTTGGGCATATGCACAAACTTAAGCACTAGACCATCATCACCAACCCTATGCATAAGGAGCCTCTTGATTACCCAATAAGGTGGGGGTGAAGGAGCAAGTTTTTTGAATACCCTAGTGATGAAACCTGAGCTCATATCTTCAATTTCTCAATTCACATGTACTTTGAAACATTTTCCTGGTATAATACTGAAACTGTCAACACATCATCATGATGTACATTTTTTTTTTTAGAAACCATATCCTAGGTTCAGATCTCAATTACATGAATATATCTTGAAGAACTATGCATATAATTTCAATGTATTCATTATCCAATATTTTCTGATCAGCATCACACATTTTTTTGCAATTATTCTTCATAACATTTTCTGATGTTTTTTGCCATCTGTGACGACATAAAACAGTATTCCTGGGCTTCCATGCATATAATGCAAAAGAGGGCGGCAGACTGGGTGATGCATCTAGAACAGCTAAATTTTTCTGTGAACAGAAAGGGGTAGCAAAAAAAATTTGCAGCTGCCGCAGCCCCCTCACAAATCATCATCCCCTACAGTCGTTTACACAAGTTTGGCATAAGCACCTCAGTTCTGAAGTCCCCCCTGACAAAAAAATATCAACCCCTACACCTTTGCGCACAAAAACTAACCGCACTGATGATTTGTGATGAGTACCTGCGTGCAAGCAACGGCTTATCTAGATATGGGCGATCTTTATTTTGAATCCCTGTTGTATACATTCACACGAGGCTTTACACGTTACTAAATTTTCTTTTTACATAAATAATTTATTCTATCTTTTGTAGGTTTACAAAGTGAGCCAATGCATAGACTACCCCCACCTCCCCCCCCACCACAGCTGAGGTGATTATGCCAAAACAAGATAGACCTCCGCTGCTTATGCCACATATGCCTACCTACATATCTTATATCTAGAAATTCAAATAACTAAACACTACCAATCTTCAACTTTCATGCAATACAAGTTTCATCTGCTTCACTTGGAACATATATTTTCAGAAATCCTAACACTTTGGCAATCTAGAAACTGTATCAATCAATAAACAAAGAACTAGAATGATGATTAGTGACTATAGCAATGCATTTAGAGTTAAAAGGATACGATTGCTCTAATACCGAGCTTGAACCTTGTCAGGAAATGTTGCAAAGGCACATGAACAAGTCTACTGACAATGAGACAGCAGAATCTGAAGTCGGTTCCTTGTTAGATTATATGATATATCTGCTGGGCCTGGGACAGCTACATAATTTCTAGCTTTAAAAATGATATGAATAATTACTTTCTCCTTTTGTCTGGGCTTCCTTGGCCCTGCCCTGCTGCTTGTCTCTTCTGTGCCCTGAACGTAAACTTCACAGTTACCTTTTGAGAAGCTTTGGAACCTTTTGAAGCTCTGGTTTGTGATTCTCTTGTGTTTCTGGTGGTTGTCACCTTCTTGTTTGTGGCTTTGTTAACCTTCACGTCTTTACTCTTGGCAGGCTTAACTCGCTGCTTCGCGGTCTTCTTGCCCTGAGCGGGCTTCCCTTTCCCGCCAGCACCGCCCTGAGCTTTGCCCTTTTTAGCCGCAGCCTTGCCCTTGGCTACAGAGGCCTTGACCTTGGCCGCGACGACCTTGCCTTTGGCCGCAGCACCCTTCCCCTTAGCCGCACCAGCTCTCCCTTTAACCCCCGAGACGTTTGACTTTCCATCTCTGTTCTTACCCTCGGCTAACTTCCTCTTCTTTCCTGCAGCCGGCGCTTTGGGCTTTTTGGCCGCTGCTGGACCAGCTGCCTTGGGGCCGCGCCGGCGAGGCGTAAGAGAGTGCGAAAACTGAAACATGTCTAAGTCGACGACCAGGTTTTGCTGCTCGCAGTAGTTTCTGACCTCGTTCTTGGATCTGAGCTTTTTCCCGAATGGACTGCAAAGACAATAGAATTTGATTGAGGTTAACCCTTCATGTAAAATTATTTTTTTTATTTACAAATACAATTTGCAGAAGTCAATACACAATCAAAACTTGTATACTAGTGTTATTATTATATAAAAAAAAAATATATATATATATATATAATAATAATAATAATAATAATACATACATATACCAAGGCTTTCCCCCCCTTACAAGGGAGGTAGCCAAAAAGGGAAAGGCATAAAATCATTTCCACCCATTCCATCCCTGAATACACTCCACACCCCTCCACCCTCCCTCTTATCTGAGCACCTAATAATAATAATAATAATAACTGGAACTGGCCTAAAAACCAATGATCAAACCCAGGGTTTTCTGCCTATGAAAAAACACACAGAGAAAAAAACCCTTACCTGAAGTAATAAACATCATATTTTCCAGCTGAAGCCCCCGTGATCCTCTGTACAACAATTCTGGACCAACCCTTTGGAGTCGGAACTTCTGCAGCTGGTACACCTGTCAAGAGATAAATATATAAATAAATAAATAAATCTACCTATAAATGTATACAATAATGGCCATTGTAAAGGGTGACAAAGACATTACTCTTTGCAGGATAGGGGACGGAGGGAGGGAAAGAAGAGAGGTGGGGGGGGGGGGTCGTTTCTGACAAAAACCTTTCATAATACATAAACTTTGATTTTTTTCCTTCCCCAAGAAAATTATATTAACATCTTCATGAAAACTAAAGGTTCAAATTTTTATTCTAATAATAAATAACTCTGCTTAGCTGTACTGCATACAGGAACTAAAATGGTCTTGATCAAGCAAGATTAGTTCACTCCTAAATTTATATATGTATATATATATATATATATATATATATACTGTATATATATATATATAATTATGAAACAAAAGTTTGGAAAAAAATCAATTTATAAAATGAAAGTTTGAAAAAAGAAGAAGAAAAAAATCTAATTGTTTAATAGCATACACGTACATGTAACATACAACACTACATCTAATAGGTCTAAACAACCTCATTTACTCACACAAAGCTGGATTCCTGGTGGGTCCGGTAGGTCCATCACCTTTAGTTTTCCGTTTTCTTGGTTTCGGCGCATTTTTTTCTGGTTTCCCAGCCGCCTTCCCTTTAACCTCTTTCGCTTCCGTCTTTACTGCCTCGGGCGCTTCTTTCGCGTCGTCCTCTTTCTCTTTCTCCGTTTCCTCTTTCGTCTCCACCTCCATTTTCACTTCCTCTTTTGTACCGACATTGTCCTCTTGCGCCATTTCGTCCGGAACCTGTTCATCTTCCTCTAGTCTGCTGATACCTTTGTCATTGTTGATTTTCACATCTGTTTTGTCGTTCTCCACCTCCTCCTCCTCCTCCTCTTCCGGCTCGGGCTCCTCTCCCGTTGTACTTTCGATCTTGGCTTTCGTTTCTGTCACATCGTCGTTACTTGTGGAATCTGGGAGTTCCTTGGACTGGTTGTGGGAATTGTCTTCGGTGTACGCATTGCTCTCGTCCGCTTCCACCCTCTCGGGTTGCGCAACAAACGGCTCCTTCTCGTCGCTGTGCTCTTCATCACCGTTTGTTATCTCTTGGGCTTCGAAGCCTTCTTTACCGTTTTCTGCCATTTCTTCGCCTGGCATCGCCACCTTAAACGTACTGTGGTCGTCCATCTGAAAGGTTACGAAATCGATCAATCTGTTGTCCCAGTGGAAGACCCACGGTATCTGGAAAACTGGCAACAGCCTCTAGCTGGGATCATAAATCACTTAGTGAAGAGATATTGCAACAACAACAACAACAAAAAATCATTATCATCATCAATTTCTATTAGTACAAACCTGTGATCTGTGGACTTCAGCCGTCTCTACAAACGGAATGGGTGATTCGTCGGTCTCCATCTCCCACAACCTACAAGTAATGACAATAACAATAATTAAAATAAATTGGCAGGTAAATAAACAAATAAAACTATAATAAGAACATATTAACTGGATAAACAACAATGACCTGAGTGGACTGTATCTGTAACAATCCAGCCATTTAACATAATATTATTTCCCAAAATTTGATGCTTCAGGCGCTGGCCTGTAAGACCCAGGTGAGGTTACAACCAAGTACTGAGCTCCAACTGGCAGTCTAGTATTACTGCAACCAATGGCATTCAATGATAAACATATGTGGAGCCATAAACAGCAATGTTTTTATTTTCTCGAGATAAGAATCAGCTTCCTGTCTTTGCATTTGGAACCGATGATGTGCGTCAACACAAGGGGATTCCGAAGGATGGAGACTTATGAGAAAGAGGTCCCTACCGTAAACACCCAGCGTTCTTATCCAAGAGGGGATGAAATCACAAAGGTCATAAAAAGGAAACTTAAGGCAGGTTGCAAAAGATAAGTGATCAGTATTCTCCTTTGCAAAAGATAAAAGGAGAGCCGAGAACCAGTGACTGTGATGTGGAAACAGTCTCATACTTATCAAATAGATCGCGAACAAAGACGTGCAGTCAGATGGCTACATAGAATGTGGTTTGTAATGTTGTTAACCACTTCACTCCGGGCCAAAATCTCACGGGCAGCATTAGTTGCCAGACGTACGATGTTGCGTCATAATACTTGTATCATAAAAAAGTCACCGCTTATATCGATCGTTCCCTCTTTCACCTGTGAATTTTGATAACCATAGAAAATGTGATGAAGCCAGTTTAGAGAGTATGTCAGTTACGCAGGGACAACTACAATAAATATAATCAAGACGCTGATATGGCAACCTCGCGTATCCACTTGCTCCCCATGCCACTTACGTAGGCAGCACCGTATGGAAGGAGTTAAGGAGTTGGAATTGCAGGGTGTACCTCTAGTGGGATATATCTATATATATAGATATATATATATATATATATATATATATATATATATATAGATATATATATATATATATATATATATATATATATATAGATAGATAGATAAAAAAAAGTATGTTACTGTTTCTAAAATAATGACTGCATGCAGTCAATACCTGTGTGGGGTGACCATCCCTTATTGGGCACATCCCCTGGGTTGCAGATAAGGATTCGGCTATACAATAGCATGACCTTCTGGTGGACCTGTGAGACACTTCCTGCAAGAACAGTTCCCCCTATATTGAACTTCATATGGACCCTGCCCATAATTTCTCTTTTTCAATTTCAACCACTCTGCCTCCTTACTTCATATAAAGACAGCTGACAACCACACCTTGCTCTGCTCCCACCACTGGGGGACCAGTGATGGGTACCTGCTTGCATTCATCCCACAAGATGGACAGCACAATCATCCTTTCCAGCTTGAGATTTAGTGTGAACAGGTTGAAAGTTAGTCTCTGGAATGGGTCCCAAGATATATATATATATATATATATATATATATATATATATATATATATATATATATATATATATATATATATATATATATATATATATATGCAGAGGTGGAAGGAGTGAACATGAGGGGATGACCAAGGATGAGGTGGATAGATGGGGTAAAAGGGGCATTGGGAAAGAGGGGGATGTCTGTGGAAGAAGGATGGGAGAGGACAGAAAATAAGAGTGAATGGAGAATGGTTGTGTATGGATGATGCTGTGATGCATGAGGGGGAATGAGGGGGGGATAGGGGATGAGGGAGTATGTGTGAGAAATAATTTGACAGCCTGAAGGGATTTCTCTCCATCTTCTCCATTTCTGCATGAGGGGATGGAGGGGGGAGGGGAGGTCACCAATTTAATAAAGCAACCTTGCAATGGATGAGCTGTGTCTTGCAACATTGCTTCTGATCCTGGGCAGTGGGTAAGATGCAGGGATGACCCATCATCCAGGAGGAGCCAAGATAAGAGGGAGGGAGAGAGGTAGATGGGAGTGGGGTAATTGGGGATGGAATGGATGTGAGTGGATTTTATGCCTTTGTTTTTTGGTTACCTGCCTTGTAAGGGGGAAAAGCCTTCGGTATATGTATGTACATACATACATATACCAAGGCTTTTTCCAACTTACAAGGGGGGTAGCCAAAAAGAAAAAGGCATAAAATCATTCCCACCCATTCCATCCCTGAATACACTCCACACTCCTCCACCCTTCCTCTTAGCACCTCCTGAATGACGGGTCATCCCTGCACCTTGTCCACTGCCCTGGGTCAGAAGCAATGTCGCAAGACACAGCACATCCACAGCAAGGCTGCTTCATTAAATCGGCTACCCCCCCTCTCCGTCCACCCATTGCATAAAATGAGAGGACGGGGAGAAATCCCTTCGGGCTGCGTCAAATTTTGCTAACACATACTACCTCACCCCCCATCCACCCGCCCATTCCACCTCATGCTATCACATCATCATCCATATACAACCATTCTCCATTCACCCGTCTTCTGTCCTCTCCCGTCCTTCCTCAACAGACATTCCCCTCTTCCCCAAAGCCCTAGGTATATGTAAATATATATATATATATATATATATTGTAGTGGGTGAGACACAAGGATGACCTGTCATCCAGGAGGAGCCAAGAAAAGCAGGAGGGAGTGGTGGTGAATGGGAGTGGGGATGAAATGAGTGGGAGTGGATTTATGCCTTTGACATTGGCTATCTCTCCTGTAAGGTGGAAAAACCCCTTGATATGTATATATAATATATATATTGCCTCTACAGAAAACTGATTACCAGCGACTGCTCACCCTCTCCTACTTTCAGCCAACGACATAGAAAGTCACATAACTATACAACAATCGGGACTGCTCGGACAGACAGTCTAGGGAACGACAACAACTATACAACAATCTAGTTTCTTTCTAGAGATCTATGGGGATGAGGATGAGGACCCGTGCCAGCCAATGTCAGTCTGCGGGTTTCCACTCAGTGAAACAAGGCAGCAATTGACCCCTTGAGTACCAGATGTGTGTTTTGTGACACCTGTGTGTCACGGCTGAGTGCACCTGCCAGGAACGCATGTGTCACAGTTATAAGCTGTGTGTATTGAGGGCTCTTAAGGCCTCGGTTTCTGGGTTATTTCTACCCACGTGGTGGCAAGTGTCTGTGTTTACAAACATAAGGCTCCTGCCATTCGTGGGATGGTTTAAAACATTTGTTTACGTAAGGTTGACGGGTCGGTAACAAAGGGGTTAACCTTCTATTGGGCTGCTACACGACAATGGATAAACACTAGTACAACATAGACTAGTCTAACATTTCCAGGACAGATCTAAGGGAGGCCTTATAGACTAATGCTGACTACTGTGGGGCTGTAAGTTTATAACCACTGAAATTGAAAGCAGTTATTATTATTATTGAGGCACATGAAGAATTGTCACCTCAGAACGCCCACATGAAGAATCGTCATCCCATCAGATCTCACCTGAAGAACTGTTACCCCATACGCTGATTATCAACAGTGGAATACAGATTAGATTAGGTTAGGTTAGTTTAGGTTAGGTTGAATGTAGGTTATGATTATTGTCATCAACTTACAAACAAAGAATTGTAAACCCAGGATGGCCCACATGAAGAATTGTCACCCTGTTGAAGTCTAGGGTGACGATTCTTCGTGTGATCCTTATTATTGATATGTTCAAGTGGGGACCAATGACAGCTACCTGAACATGGTGGTGCTACAAGTTGAATAGTGAAGCTGTCAACCCTTTCGACCTCCTGGTTGGGGTGAAGGGGTCTCGAGATTGTTCTCAATCAATTTCAACTCTTTCTTACAACACTTTCTCACACATGGAGAGTTGACAACAAATGATAGCTCTCCTCTTTCTACTACAAGTGACAAAGTAACAATGCCACATCGATACAACACAGACATAAACACCATGTCAGATCAGAGCCTTAGTATATTTTGCTCGTTACAGCTTTTCATGTACTTAGTCATAATACACATGACTGAGAAATTAGATAAGAGGAACGATGGTGGGGGGTTACTGAATACTAGGAAAGGTTGAGGAGAAGGTGGACCAAATGTCTGGGAGCAGGAAACGTTAACGATAAGATGGAACAATTGGCTGTGTGAAGGACATTAGGGATCAACTGTAGAGTTTCCACCCCCGAGTGCGTGCTGATCTGTGGGGATCCGGGGTGCTCTGCTGATGCTCAGGCACGCACCGTCACTCAGGTCATGATAACGTTTTTATTATCTTACCTAACCTAACTTAACGGCACTCAAAAGGTTAATCTTTGTTTGGGGATTAGGTTAGGTATAAAAAAAAAAAAAAAAAAAAAAAAAAAAAAAAAAAAAAAAAAAAAAAAAAAAAAAAAAAAAAAAAAAAAAAAAAATCATGACCCGAGAGTTAGGTTAGATAATAAAAAACGTTATGACCTGAGTGACAGCAGAGCACCCCGGTTCCCCACAGATCAGCACGTGCGTGGGGACGGAGATTCTACAGTTGATCCAACATAAGCCCGCAACCGAGAAACAAAAGAAAGAAGAAAATAAGAAGGGTGAGCAATTGTCTACTGAGGGTGAATAACCTCTCAAGGTCATTGCCCACCCTCGATAGACAATTGATCACCCTTCTTACTTTCTTCTTACTTTTGTTCCTCAGTTGTGAGCTAATGTCCTTCACCCAGCCAAATGTTCCGTCTTATCCTTAACCTTTCCTGTTCCCAGACATGTGGTCCATCTTCTCCTTAACCCCTTCGATACGGTGATGCCTACGTAAGCATCATGAGGAGCAAGTGGGTACGCGAGGATGCTGATGTCGGCGTCTTGATTATATATATTGTAGTTGTACCTACGTGACCCCCATACTCTGTAAACTGGCTTCATCATATTTTCTATGGTTATCAAAATTCACGGGTGAAAGAGAACGAGCAATACAGCGGTAACTTTATAATGCAAGTATTATGATGCAACATCGCACGTCTGGCAGCTAATGCTGCCTGTGAGATTTTAGCCCAGAGTGAAGGGACCTTTCCTAGTTTTCAGTAACTCCCTTCCATTCCTCTTATTTAATCTCAAGTCATGTGTATCACGACAACGTACTTGAAAAAGCTGTAATAAGCAAAACCTCACACTAACAAAGGCCTGATCTTCACATGGCGTTTATTTCAATAAACTTGTCAGCAATTGCCATTTTCATACACAACATAGACAGTAATCCATAGTTTTTCCCAGAAGTCTGTGGGAGGGCCCACGGATCATTGCCAGCTGCGGTGGAAATGCAGGTTTCCCACGTCATGAAAATCGTGGCAGCAATTATCATTTGGAGGTGGAGGGGAGCATGTTAGGGATGGAATGGGTGGGAGTGGTTTTTATGCCTTTGTTTTTTTGGCTATCTCCTTTATAGGGGGGAAAAAGCCTTTGGTATATGTATGTACATTTGTGGAATGTGTATGGTCCTGGGGTTCGTCTTTGTTGTTTGAGTGGAAAAGTATGAGATGGAAAGTAAGCATCACAATTATGTTCTCTTTATCTGAAAAATTATACAGATTTACATACGGAGATGATGAAAATGCAAGTAATCTCAGGCCTAGTCCTGGGATTGAGTACAGGCCTCCTAACGCCACACCTCAGAGAAGACGCGAGGTTGTTACTGGTGATTTCAATAGCAAGATGGCCAAAGGTGTCCCATCATTGTTCCAGGTCTTCCACGGATACACCCATCTTTGGCTCCTATTACACAAACCTACACATGTAAACTACTCCCATACATTCACAAATCCACAAACACATCCACACAGAGGTGACTGAAGTACCGTAAAACTAAGGATTACAAAGGCGGAGCATGCCGACAGGAGAACTTTTGGTCCATATCTAGGTCGAATGCAAAAAAAAAAAAAATAATAATAATAATAATAAATAAAAACTATAATAATGTAAATAACAAATAAAATACATAAATAAATGCATAGGTATAGTTAAATGATAAACAGGTAAATAGTAAATAATAATAAATTGACATATAACTAATAATAAATGAAAATCAGACAGACAAATGATAACAAAACAAAAGCAAATAATATAAAATAAATTATAATCATTACAGCATCTTGCTTAGGTGTTTATCTAAATGATTCTTAAAGCTTCGAACTGAACTACATTGCACTACCTGTGCAGGAAGTTTATTCCATTCATTAACTACACGGTTGGCAAAGTTGTTTCTACCTACTTCCAAATTGAATCTATTTCCGGACAGATTGAGACCATTGTTTCTTGTCTGATCCTCATTCAATGTGAAAATTTTGTCACTTTTGATGTTGCCAATTCCCTTTAAAATCTTAAAGACCTGTATCAAGTCACCTCTGAGTCTATGCTTTTTTAGGGAAAACAGATTCATATGTTTTAGTTGATTTTCGTATGATTTATTTTTGATATTTGGAATCAGTTTTGTGGCTCGCCGTTGTACTTTTTCCAGTCTGTCAATGTCTTTAATGAGATTCGGTGACCATATGGAAACAGCATATTCCAAATGTGGACAAACTAACGATTTATATAGCTTGTTAATGAGTGATGTACTTTTGAAATCAAAAGATCGCACAGTCCTTGAATCTTATTTGCTTTCTCAGAGGCGGAAATACACTGCTTGGATGATTTGAGGTCGTTACTGATAATTTGAGTGATCATTTGCCACTCCGCACAGTTTTGTATCATCAGCAAATTTGGAAACAGTAGATTTTAGTCCGTGGTCTATATCATTTATAGATACAGGTAAACGTCGACTTACGATGGCATTAGGTTTCGATAGAGCCATCGTAAGACGAGTTCATCGTAAGTCGATCCCCAATTTGTGTATCACTCTGTTCCGTGGTTACTGTACCTAGCCTACCTGTATATTAACCACCAGAGATACTGAATATAGCCTATTAAACATGTACAGTAGTTTATTTAATTATTTTTATCCTTTTTACCATATTCAAACACTATGATATGTATTTTCAGTACGGACTTATATCTCGCGGGCAGCAGCCAATGCCAGCCGTACGACGTGACGTAATAATACTCGCATCATAAAATATAGTCACCGCTTATATCGATCGTTCTCTCTTTCACCCGCGAATTTTGAAAACCACAGAAAATGGGATTCAGGGCACATTTGAAAGAATGTAAAAACACAGGGGCGACTACAATAAATATAATCAAGACGCCGATATGGCAGCGTCGCGAATCCACTTGCTCCTCATGACGCCTACGTGTGCGGCACCGTATGGAAGGGGTTAAATTATCATATCGTCGTCCTCGTCGTCGTCATCGTAAGTCGCGGCCATCGTAAGTCGACGTTTACCTGTACTATGAATAGAAGGGGCCCAAGAACGGAACCCTGAGGAACTTCTCTCGTAACATTTTTCCATTTAAAACAACTCTCTGTTTTCGACCATTCAACCAATTACTAGTCCAACCTAATAGGCTACCACTTATTCCGTGTAAAGCTAATTTAGTAAGTAGTCTTTCGTGTGGGACGGTATCAAAAGCTTTTGCAAAGTCTAGATATATTAAATCTATATTGTTTCTTTTGTCATAATTCGAGATAACTGTGTTGTAGAATTCGAGTAAGTTAGTCACGCAAGAACGTTTCCATCTGAAACCATGCTGGCTATCATTTATCAAACGGTTACTTTCTAAATGATGTTCGATAGCATCTCTGATGATAGTTTCCATTATTTTTCCTATGATTGAAGTCAAACATATAGGCCTATAGTTATTTGGCTTCTTTGTCACCTTTTTTTAATATGGGAGTAACGTTAGCTAGCTTCCATTCTCCTGGGACATCTCCGGATATGATGGATTTCTTGAAAATAATTTCTAATGGAACAATCTCATTTTTCATTTCCTTTAAGATTCTCAGATGCCAACCGTCAGGCTGACATGTTTAACCCAGAACTGTAAAAGATGGGATATTACGAGACTTGTCTCATTCCTGTATATCACTACGAGGGAACCACTAATTGGCAATCCTACCGTTAATCAACACGATGTAGTCCCCCTAGAAGAAGCTCTCCTGACGATGTCCATCTAGTTTCCTGCAAGGCATAAATGTCCATTCTATAATATTTCAACTTGGAAACCGAGACTACAATAGCTACAGGTGAGGACTATATGCCAGAAGATGTGTGGCTTTGACTGAAGCCATCATGTTGTCCCATGTGCTTTGATGGAGTACAAAACGGTCATGGCTAAGAATCTACGAGAAGTGTTAGACATGAAACTGCAACAAAGAGATACACAACCCACACACTTCCATTAGCATTACCATCACACAATGGTCAAAGGATTTATAAAACTCTAAGTACTGCACTAACACATAATACAAACAAATGAAATCTATGTATCAAACTAGAAATCCATTTCTCAGTTGGTGATTGTTCATTTTCTATGGCATGTATATGTAAGAACTTGTGATGTTTTAACTTTCCCCCCTTAAAATTCGCAATCCCATTCAAACTCTTCTCAATCAATCTACTGCCCTGGATCTTTTGTAGGAGGCCCATGCCCCAAAACTGGCCACGACCACAACTACCAGATCTGCCCGTGTCACTCTGTAGAGATTTTGTGTAGCTCTCTGGAAAGAGGCACAGGTGGAAGGAGTGAACTTGAGGGGATGACCAAGGACGAGATGGATGGATGGGTTGTAGGGGGTGTTGAGCAAGAGGGGAATGTCTGTTGAGCAAGGAAGGGAGAAGGCAGGAGATAGGGATGAGTGGAGAATGACTGTGTATGGATACTGTGATGCAAGGGAGGGATAGGGGATAGGGGGTGCCTATATGTGAATGATATATTGATGCAGCCCGAAGGGATTTCTTCCTGTCATTTCTTTTTCTGCATGTGGGGATGGTGAGGGGGGTTGCCAATTAAATGAAGTGGCCTTGCTGTGGATGTACTGTGTCTTAATGCATTGCGTTTGACCCAGGGCAGTTGGCAGATGCAGGGATGACCTGTCATCCATGAGGAGCTGAGATGGGAGGGGTGGTGGGAGTGAAATGGGTGGGAATAGGTATGTGCCTCTGACTTGGCTACCTCCCTTATAAGGGGGAAAAAGCTCTCAGTGTATAAGCACATAGTCTGGAAAGAGTGAATGTAGGACAGAATAGTACAGTATAAGGTGCTCTGTATCTGAGGCAAGTGTAATGTCCCTACCAGACTTAGTCCGCAGGGTGGCGACCTGAACATAGGCATGCCAGTAAATTTTTTGTTTATCTTAGGAATGATTTCTGTATTGATTTGATTTCCGCAGGTTTGGTGTAGTATAGAATTTGGCAATGTATTGCAATGCTTGTTTTGTGATTTGAGTGCATATGCCTTTATTCATATGGACATAATGTAGTGCACTGGGGTAGCTTATCGAAGATGTTTGAACTGAGTACTATTAGGGTTGTTATATATGGTGACATCCCCTTCTGAAAGCTGAATGTAAAATTTCATGCATCTTTTATCAAACCCATACCTTGTTGTATAAATAGTGATTCCCAACCATATTGATTAATACATACATATATATACTATGGGCTTTTTCCCCCTTACAAGGGAGGTAGCCAAAGTAAAAAATCCACTCCCACCCACCACCCCTCCCTCCTGGATGATGGGTCATCCCTGCACCTTGCCCACTGCACTGGGTCACAAACAATGCAGCAAGACAACTCCATTTAATCGGCAAACCCCCTTCTCCATCCCCTCATACAGAAAAATGGAAGACAGGGAGAAATCCCTTCAGGCTGTGTTAAAATATCATTCACATACACAATTCCTTCTACAGTGGGGCCCAGATTCTTCAACTGTCGCCAAAGCAATTCAGGGACCTCACTGACATACCAGTGGTGTCCTTCTAATGCTGGCTGGACAGGCGGCTTAGCAAACTACCAGATAAGCCACACATACCTAGATACCCCAAGCCTCCATCACAACACCCCACTGGAAGCCGCAAGAGCGGCAGAAGTCCACCTGAGCTGTCATTAACCTCTTCCATACTATGATGCCTACGTAGGCGTCATGATGTATGAGTGGGCATACGTGGATGCCACTGTCTGTGTCTTGTTAATATCTATTTTGTAGTTATAGCTGAGTGACCCCCAAATTCGGTAAACTGATTTGATCACATTTTCTATGTTTATTATTACTCAGAGTAAAAGAGAATGAGTAATTTAGGACTGACTTCATATTTTACAACATGAGTATTGTGATGCATCAATCATCATACATCAGGCATCCAATGCTGTGTGTGAGAATTTCACTCATACTGAAGGGGTTAACAGGCAGAATCAACCAAAGTAAAGCCTGTCTGGTATAAGAACCTACTCCCCTACCACATCTGCGCCAAACACTGCGAAAGAAATTCGCAACAATCTATTTTATGTGTGAAGATTGCGACGAATGTGGGTAGGAGGTAAAGGAAACATGGGCTCAGGGAAATACTTTAATTCCTGACTAGTTCTTCAGAGGAATGAAGAATTAGCCACTCAGGCAAAATTAGTCAGGAATAAAAGTATTCCCCTCAGCCCGTGTTCCCTTTACCTCCTACCTATAATCTATTTTATCACTAACATTCAAACAACCTTAGTGTGAACTCACTAGGTATCATTGACATTAAAACACAAGGATGAAAAAGACTGCAAGAGCCCATAAGGCCTACACTAGGTAGTTACATGTCCATTACCACCTGTCTTCCCCATCCATAAAATTATCTAACCTTTTCTTAAAACAACTAATAGCTTCGGCAACCACTACATGGTCACTAAGTCTTATTCCATTCGTTGATCACTATTGGTTAACCAGTTCTTGCCTATTTACTTATTAAATCTTAATTTGTCAAATTTAAATCCACTACTGCCAGTCCTGCAGCTACGTTCTGCATGAGAAGGGTAGGGGGATCCACATACTAACTCTGGTGGAACTACTTTGGTAACGTAAAGCTGAACTTTGACTGGAATTTCTAAATAACTTTTATACAAACAACAATACTGATTAAATGCATCATGTTATCCTTAACCTCTTCACTCCAGGGCACATCGCACATCTGGCAGCATTAGCTGCCCGACGTGCGATGTTGCGTCATAATAATCGCATTATAAAAATAAAGTCAGTGCTCAATCATTCGTTCTCTTTCACCCGTGAATTTTGATAACCATAGAAAATATGATGAAGCCAGTTTAGAGAGAATGGAGGTTACGTAGGTACGACTACAATAAATATAATCAAGACGCCGACGTCGGCATCATCGCGTACCCACTTGCTCCTCATGACGCCTACGTAGGCGTCACTGTATGGAAGTGGTTAACATGGTGATCCTGTGAGACAGATGTCATGCACTATTTTCGGTTCTATTCCAGTGTCACCAAACCACGTTTTTTTATTCCTTTCTTTTTTCTATTGGAAAGATTTATTTTTTCTATGGAATGGTTATGTTAAATTAGGCAATGAACTATTTGACAACAAAACCTTCATAGCCTGAAACTTGCACCCTCCAATAGATCCTAACCTAACCTGCGTTCGCATGACTGGGATTCTGCCCTATTTTCCAAACTCTATCTTCATATGGAGTTCTTAGAATCATACTCAAGTTTCTCGACTGCTTACCAGCCAGCTTGGACCATCAGCTCCTTGAGACACTATCTTTGTTTTAATAGATGTGACGGTTGAACAAATTAAAGTATCTGAATAGAATCGCCAATGACAATGATGTCAAAATAATTCCGACAGCTGTCCCCAGACTCGAACTGAGACTTTCACGGTGGCAGGCCATTCCTCTACCAATATGCTACTATTATAGCCATAGTCTGTAGAACAACGGCCTGCCACCAAACAAGTCTCGGTTCAAGTCTTGGGACAACTGTCGGAATGATTTAAATTAGAGTATGAATTCGTCTGCTCTAACCTAATCTAACTGTGGTGGGTGATTTGGTCGAGTAAATGGGCCAATTTGGCGATGGGTCAAGTTGACCTTACAACCCTAAACTGGGCCCAAACACACTCCCTATAAACTGTCATTATATTTCTCCAGTTTTCCACATACAAAGAACAGATAACTGGTGAATACTCCCTTCCTTCTATTACCATACACCCTTACCAAAGAATCACGCAAACACATATATAATGTGGAACTTATATTGTCAAATGGCTCCTAACCTAACCTTACCTAATGTAACCAATTCTATACAGAAAATGGATCTTTCAAATACACAAAATAAGGAAAAAATCGTGTTTGCACCCTAATGGGATAGATCTTAATTCTATCCAACATAAAGACAAATGAAAAAGAAATAAATATCTAATCTATAATAATAATTCTCTCCAGATATTCCATGACTGTGATGACAGGTACATATAAAAAACACCTGTCAAACCCCACAGCAGGATTTTCATCATATATCCAATACAAACTCCCTAAATTCGGATTCAGCGAGTTTGGACGTTTTAATCCTTCGTTTTCTTTGTTTATTCCTGTTGGCTTCCCTTGCCTTGGGCTTGGGTACACCCAGCATAGCCTGACTGATGGAGCACCCATCTCGCTTTACTCAGTTATCGCTACCAAGAACATGTCTTTTGTGAACAAAAACCAAAAGTTACGAAACCTTGTACTAGATACTCGTAAGGTGAGCCTTCATTAAGCATTTCAAACAACTAAATCTTACAAAATGCCTTGATTTCTAATATTTGCATCACTTCCCCGCCAGAAAGCATTGCTAGCTCAAGACAAGTATGGATTCAACACATAGCCATACGCTGACAATCTCAGCTTTGAAACTTGGAAACTATCTGGCTTAAAAAAGAAACTTAATAGCTACAGAAACTATAGCCTTACCTCCGAAGTTGAACTTAAATAAAAGGAATATAGCTATTAGTTTAGGCGCGTGTGTCCCCCCCTTCACCGCTATGCTCAACAACAAACTCTGTTCGTTTCTACTGTTAAGTATTAATCATGGCATTCATCTTCCTATATTTCTATCTTAAACTGTTTGCTGGTAGTAACATATTCCTCCTACACCTTAAAGTATTAGCGTATTGTACAGTGAAATACTCGGGGACTCAACCAACCCATTTACTTAGCAAGGCAAGCCACTTTGACGGATACAAACAACGCTGTACAAGCGTCTCTTGAAGACGATGCATCCACATAAATAATTAGTCAATAAAATCATCATGTTTCCAATGAATATTAATATAGAAAAAATAAATAAGATATTACACTATTGTTCTTACTATATATGCTGTGTACACAAATATATTATCTCGATATCTGGCAATTCAAAATGTTTCCCCATAGACAACAGATGTACCGATACGATAAAAGTCCATGGCAGACAATCAGTTTAGACTTCATTTTACTGAGTAGGGAATTAACAACAACAAATATTTACTGTCGAACGCCTTATTGTGTTTACGGATCAAGTAAACACACAATAAAATCATGAACATTGATAATCTTGAAAGTGTAAAGAAAGTCACGCAGCAAGAATATGTATAATTATTTACCAATTGTGATAAAGGGTTAGTGATTTGCTCGTGATCCCCATTTCTTTGACTCAATTTCTCAATTTTAGTCTTAAATTTTTTTTTTGTCTGATTTATATTTTCAGCCAATTTACTCATTCAATAAATCGACGTATCTATTTAGAAAGCTATACACCCTGACATCTTTTAACACTTGCATTTTCAACTATTTACTATCTCTTGTTGATTTTTTGTTTCATACCAGCAAATCCTCTCATTTGTCTTAATCTATCCATTATATGCGTGTGGCATAGATTCCATATTTTTCATATATTTTTTTCTGAAAAAAAAATACAAATACATTTGTGTTGGCTTTTAATTTAGTAAATTGTAATCACGAAAAATATTGATATCCATTCCACCCTCTAAGACTTGATTTTTCTTTTCAAATATAGAAAAAGGTATATGTGTGTGTGTATATATATATATACTTATATATATATATATATATATATATATATATATATATATATATACATATATATACATATATATATATATATATATGTATATGTTGATAAATTATATATATATATATATATATATATACATATATATATATATATATATATATATATATGTGTGTGTGTGTTGATAAATTATATATATATATATATATATATATATATATATATATATATATATATATATATATATATGTATATTGGGAGTAGGTACGTGCATTTGACTTGGCTACCTCCTTTATAAGGTGGAAAAACTCTTGGTATCTGTATGTATGTAAATTATTTTTTCTACCATGTAGATGATCTACTATGTAGATAATTCTACGGAATAGAATCTACCATGTAGATTATTTACCATGTAAGCTATATACCATATATATTATCTACCACATATTGCTCAAAATGTATATCATCTACCATGTAGATTATCTGCTATGGATAGTTTCTACAATTATCTACCATATATATTCACGTCCAAGCAAATATATTCGTTGAGGGAACCCCACACTAAGGGGACCCCAGATTTAGGAGCCCCAGATTTAGGGCCACCAGACTTAGGGGCCCCCAGATTCTGAGGAGCCCCCAGGCTCTGAGGGGCCCCCAGACTAAGGGATCCCCAGACTTAGGGGCCCCAGACTCTGAAGGGCCTCCAGACTACAGGGGCCTCCAG
>NC_134791.1:3003652-3041152 GCF_046742065.1 Oratosquilla oratoria | reverse complement strand
CGACTACGTGACAATGACATGACGCCCACGTGACATGACGTAATGCCTCCGTGGAATGACGTAACATGACGTGATGGCTCCATATGATGTGACGCCTACGTGGCATGACGTGGCGTCCACGTGGAATGACGTAGCGCCTACGTGACGCTGCGCGACTTATGTGACAACACGTGGCATGACGTGACGCCTCCGTGGCATGACGTAATATGACGTGATGTCATGTGTGACGGCTCCGTTACACTGACACCTCCGTGGCATGACGTAACATGACGTGACGCCTACGTGGCATGCCGTGGCGCTTACGTTACACCTACGTGACGCTACATGACATGACGTAACGCCTACGTGACATGTGTCGCCTAAGCGGTGCCTACGTGACGCGAGCATGATGACCCTAGCGCGCATGCAGCCAAGTGCAGAACCCGCAAGTCGTCCGCGTCGCGGGGCCGGATTCCCAAACTCAGCTTAAGTGGAACTTAAGAAGACTCAAGTCTCAAAACACGTCGCAAGCAACTGTGGCCCTTATTCCCTCTACACATAAGGTCGAAAGTCTTTATTGTGCATTGTTATAAACTGATGACTGAGAAAAGTTTGCAGGAGTAGTATTCCAAAAGGGCCCTAGCTGAAGACGTCTATTGTAAGTGGGGCCTCGTCAAAGCCTTGTATGATGCAGAGAGGGCCTCCTTATTGCCAAGGAGCCTTCTATGAGAATCTGTATATTGAAAGGGCCCTGGCCGAGGACCTGTATATTAAAAGGGGCCCCTCATTGAGGGCCTACATATAGCAAATGGGCCCTCATAGAGTGCCTACATATTGCAAAACGGCCCTAATTCAGGGCCTGCATATTGAAAGGGGCTCTAATTTAGGGCCTACACATTGCAAAAGGGCCCTAATTTAGGGCCTGCATATTGCAAAAGGGCCCTAATTTAGGGCCTGCATATTGAAAGGGTCCATAATTTAGGGCCTACATATTGGAAGGGGCCCTAATTTAGGGCCTACATATTTCAAAAAGGGCCCAAATTTAGGGCCTACATATTGAAAGGGGGTCCTACTTTAGGGCCTACATTTTGCATAGGGGCCCTAATTTAGGGCCTGCATATTGAAAGGGGCCCTAATTTAGGGCCTGCGTATTGCAAAAGGGCCCTAATTAAGGGCCTGCATATTGAAAGGGGCCCTAATTTAGGGCCTGCGTATTGCAAAAGGGCCCTAATTAAGGGCCTGCATATTGAAAGCCCTAATTCAGGGCCTGCATATTGCAAAATGGCCCTAATTTAGGGCCCACATATTGCAAAAGGGCCCTAATTTAGGCCCCTGCTTCTGTCACTTATCAGTATGGTTGAAAACAACTTCTGGTTGTTGTAGTCGTGTTGGGTTTTGTCATTGTTATTATTCCGTTTTGTTGTTGCCGTTTCCTTTTGTTGAATTTTTGTTCTGTTATTTTTTGTTGTCATTTTTCCGTTTTGTTGTTGTCTTCTTGTTGCTCGTTGTGTTTTGTCCTTTTGTCGTTTTCTTGTTTTTGTTGGCTGGTTTACCAACGCTTCTATACTATATTTCAGGTTCAATGTCCTCCTTCCCCTCTCACCTCTCCCTTCCCCCTCCTTACCCTCCCACCTCCCCCTCCCTAAATTAACCTGGTGACTGGCATTTGCTCGAGCTGACAGGCGCCTCCTGGTGTGCGCTCTCCCTCGAGGGTTGGTAGTTATTTTGTTAAAGAAAAATAACAAGGTGTTATTGACGTTTTATTTGCTACTGATGCAGTACAGTATATCAATAACGGAAAACAAATATATACAAAGACAAGAAAGTTATCGAGAAGAAATTGTCCTTATACATACATAATTATACATACATGTGTATATATATACAATGTATATATCTGTATGTGTGTGCGTGTGCTGTATTTGTTGTGCGTGTGTGCGTATGTGTGTTTGTGTGCGTGTGTTTGTGTGCGTGTGTTTGTGTGCGTATGTGTGTTTGTGTGCGTATGTGTGTTTGTGTGCGTATGTGTGTTTGTGTGCGTATGTGTGTTTGTGTGCGTATGTGTGTTTGTGTGCGTATGTGTGTTTGTGTGCGTATGTGTGTTTGTGTGCGTATGTGTGTTTGTGTGCGTATGTGTGTTTGTGTGCGTATGTGTGTTTGTGTGCGTATGTGTGTTTGTGTGCGTATGTGTGTTTGCGTGCGTATGTGTGTTTGTGTGCGTATGTGTTTGTGTGCGTATGTGTGCGTGTTTGTGTGCGTGTGTGTGCGTATGTGTGCACATGTCAACTGCCTTTTCTCCCTTGTAAGGGGAGCTGGCCACGTCAAATAATTTCGGAGGAAAATGCAGAGGGAACAAGTTGACGGTATCCTTATCCCCGAACCAGGGGATATTCAAGAACCGATCGGGGGAGAATAGAAACTGAAAATTGGGTTAGTATTCCTCTTTAGTGAATATTTGTCTCCAAATATAAATACTTGTATGTACCTCTGGTCTTAGGGAATTCATAATTAATTTCAAAATTTCATTTCGTTGTCGACAAATCAAAGTTTCAATTCTTGAGAAGATCACAGTAGAGAGAAAACAATACAACAAAATATGGACGTACAAAGCAAAAGAATTGCTTTAAGTGCAAAAAATCATTGTTACATATTTCTTAAAACTATTCTTTGCAAAATTACCTATCATTTATGTGTACAGAATAACTTCAATAATTATCTTAACCGATATATTATGTACAAAAATCTGATAATTTTCGTTGAAAAATGTCGAAGCCGACATGACGTCACAGCATGACGTCACCGACTTCAGATTGATTTCCTCATTGGGCAAGACAATTTGACGTCATATCTAAGCTCCACCCCTGCATGTAACTGTATACAAATTTTACACATCTTTTTTTAACTGTTAAATGCATAATAAATTACTAATTTTTAATTATTTCACTCGTTACCACTCTACGGGGTGGCTAAACATGACAGCTTTTTAGTTTGTGAATTGAAGACGTTTTGACGTCACGCTATGAATCATGGTTGTTCGAACAGGTAATGTATTTACAAAAGGTATAGAATCATTCTGTATTCAAAGATGTTATGCTAATCAATAATGCTTGGAAGGATTTTGGAGCAATCTATATTTTTCCGATGAAATAGATCTTGACAAAAAAAAAAAAAAAAAAAAAAATTAAAAAAATATTTCGTCAGAAAGGTTTAAAAACATTCAAACCTTGTATGGCAAAGGCAGTTAAAAAAGTAGGAGAGATAAGTGACTTAACATGAACTACGACTTACTCCACAGCCTAGGAACGTTACAGACATTTCCTAGGAAATCCCAGAAAATACTAGACATTTCTATATCCTCGTCCACAAAATCTAGAATATTGTTCCGTCTGTGACAGAGAGGGCAGTGAGTGATCCCTGTCTATTGGTAATCCTGCAAGATAGACAGCAAAACTGTCCATTTTGGTGCGGCCCTGAGGGGCTGATGCTTGGTCCCCGGACTGGGCCCAAGATCTCCCTTTCAACTTCCAACCGGTGACTGATCCTATTACTTTAAGACGGAGACATAGAAACAGTACCAGAGGGATCTGTGGGAAGACCCGAGGATCGTTGCCGGGCATTGTGGGGATGCGGGTTCAAATATTTAATCGAAACAGAAAAAAGGCCCCAAGGTTCAACATTTGCCTTTGCAAGTCTTGAAATTCCGCATTTAAATCCTTTGTTTATTAAATAAGGGCGCCAGACTGAGCCTTAAATCTGTCACGCAATCCTGGGAGTTGGGGGTGGGGGGACTGATTTCACATTTAAAGCGGTTATCACATTGGGTAAAATTGTCTCCAACCTCCGATTCGTCGGCGGTACCACCTACCTCCAACACTTTTTTCCGCCGCGAAATCATTATAGCAAGTTATTGTTTTCTAAAAAAAAAAAAAAAAGATAAATTAGATAATAATAATGATAATAGTAATAATAAATTAGAATGTAATTTTACATGCTGGAGGGCAACTTGCTCCAACAATCGGGAGGAAAAACAGCCCAATGTGATGACGTCAGGGATCGTAGAAATAAACAAAGAGGACGCATGGTACAAGGGATACTATTATTACTATCTTGTCCGTCATGTGGGAACGTCCTATCTGAAATATGAAGCTGGAAATACAAGATTAAATTTAATCCTCAAAATTAACCTTTACAAATATAATACCTGAGGATTAACCCTTACATACTTTGGCACTGTTTATGTATGTTGAAATGTATGAAATAATATATACCTTTAAATCATCATATACAGCAAAAAATATACATGTGTTGTAAATATGCATGTATATGCATGGAGGGTATTTGTGTGGCATTAGAGGCAATGTAAAAATAAAAATAAAATTATTCTAAGATAAAGTTTTTAGAAAACTTTTTTTTTCTGGTCAGGTAAGTAGGATGATGGAGGAGGCTGGCGAGCGTGACTGATTTCCCAGCTGAAAGAAGGGAATGTGAGTGCAGGATTCGAACCCACTACTAAGTAAATGTGGGGTGCGGTAACGAGTGTCCTTCTATAAGAGATCTGGACAAGTTGACTTGGATCGTCTTAGGAGTCCCAAAGAAGATTTCTAGACACTTTTCAGAAGCTTTCGACAAAGAAACTCGAAATTTCTTGAAGAACGAAATTAAAAAAAAAATCTTGAAGATCTGGACAAGTTGACTTGGATCGTCTTAGGAGTCCCAAAGAAGGTTTATCGACACTTTCAGAAGCTTTCGGCAAAGAAACTCGAAATTTCTTAAAGAACGCAACTCAAAATTTCTTGAAGATTGAAACTCAAAAATCACGCTCAACCTCGTCACCGCGAGATTTAGGGAAAAAAGGATATAACGAGTTCTGAATCTCGTTCCACGAGGAGGAAGAGGAGGAAGAGGAGGAAGAGAAGGAGGAGGAGGAGGAAGAGGAGGAAGACTTTTCTTCATAAGGATGCTGCGACGTTGGCGACATAGGACGCCCCCTCCGTGTCCTCCTCATGGTTCCTCTGGCGTCGATACTTGACGGTGTCCCCGAAGCCGTTCCGCTCCTGAAGAAGGGAGGAACATGTTACAACAGCACTGGTACAGCTGGGAAAGCAAATTTCATGTACAGAGTGGTCGCAGTACACGAATGACTCGTTATACGAACAAACCGAATACCAAATTGACTCGCTTTACGAACAAACCGAATACCAAATTGACTCGCTTTACGAACAAACCGAATACCAAATTGACTCGCTTTACGAACCGAATACCAAACCGACTCGCTTTACGAACAAACCGAATACCATACCGCTCGCTTTACGAACAAATTGGATATCGAGAGTTTCGCTTTACGAATGATTTTGATAAGGAACGGATATAGAAACTTCGTAGTGAGAGCGTAATATCTATATACTAAGATCTTTGTCTCATCTGAGGACACTGTAGCGCAACCTATTACATTTGTTACGAAGGATTACAAAGGTGGAGCATACCGACAGGAGACCGTTTGGTCCATATCTAGGTCGGATGCGGAAAAATGATAATAAACAAATTATAATATAAATAATATACATACATACATACATACACCAAGGCTTTTTCCCCCTTACAAGGGAGGTAGCCAAAAAGGGAAAGGCATAAAATCATTTCCACCCATTCCATCCCTGAATACACTCCACACCCCTCCACCCTCCCTCTTATCTGAGCACCTCCTGGATGACGGGTCATCCCTGCACCTTGTCCACTGCCCTGGGTCAGAAGCAGTGTCGCAAGACACAGCACATCCACAGCAAGGCCGCTTCATTAAATCGGCGACCCCCCCCTCTCCGTCCCCCCATTGCATAAAATGAGAGGACGGGGAGAAATCCCTTTGGGCTGCGTCAAATTTTGCTCACACATACTACCTCACCCCCCATCCCCCCGCCCATTCTACCTCATGCAATCACAACATCATCCATATACAACCATTCTCCATTCACCCCTGTCTTCTGTCCTCTCCCGCCCTTCCTCAATATAAATAATAAATAGAATAAATGCATAGGTATAGTTAAATAATAAACAAACAGGTAAATAGTAAATAACAAATTGACAGATAACTAATAATAAATGAAAATCAAGCAAATAATAAACAGACATGAACAAATAATATAAAAATTGTGTATATGTTGATAGTTGATGAATTGACAGAAATCAATCCATCTATTATGGGGCACATGCCAAGGAGAGCGTTAATTCACTCACAAACCGGCGCCAGTACCTACGGTCTCTCCGAGCAAGCTCCCATGCCATCACCCTTCCCACCCCACTTCCCGACACCAACGCTTCACCAGCGATTCTATCCTCGAGAACAAAACCACATTGCCGTAGGACCTCGCCCGCCTCCCACGACCCAGTAGGCCAAGCGCCCTCATAACCTTTCTCCCATCTGCCGTCTGGCGATTTCATTCAACCGAGGAGGACCTGGAGGGGGGGGGTTCTTTACCTGGGAGCTCCTGTAGAGGACGTAAGCGAAGAGGGCCGTGCCTGTGAAGAGGACCAGGCAACCGGCAACGATTATCCCAACCAGGAGCGGCCCGTAGAAGGACTTCTGGCGAGAGTAGGGCACCAAATAACACTGAAAGGCGTGGTTCTCCTGAAGAAGGCTGGCCACGTTCCTCCCCGCCACGAGCTCCGGCCCAGCGCACCTGAAGGAGGAAGAACACGGTCAGGAAGCCTACGCCAGGAGGCGCTGAGTAGCTGCGGCCGAAGCCGTCACCGTTGACCTATGATGCGTCTATGGGGACTGTCAGGGGGCAGGTATGAGTCACTGCTGGGAAACTGAGGAGTGCGGGATTCGAACCCACATTTTTGGGAATGCTAGATTAGTAAACACGCTTCCGATGACGTCACCAGGGCACAATGGGGAAACTAGACCCGAGCCCACAGCCTGTTGCGCAAACATTTGACCTGGGGTCAGTTTGACCTTGGGGTCATCACGACTTGGGCTCAAACGGACCATGCACTAGTATGCTTACCTCCCTGTGTCCCCTCTATGTATCTCCTCTTAGTATACATAAGTTAACTCACCCTATGTAAAACCACGCTGAAGAGGATCAGTGATAAGAACGAACTGTCTCTGATAGTGGGATATTCAGTCTATCTTACCAATTTGTTAGAACATTCACCCGCTTGCGATATATATATTATAATATATATATAATAAATTCATATCGTCTTTAAAATCTAGTGTATCAATGATTTTTTTTTCTAGGACTGGCATACTAAACGAAAAATAAAACCTCAGTTTTAAACTTTTGTAGTGTGGAGGTCCCGCTATCCATTTTCTAACTGTAGCCCGCTATCCATTTTCTAACTGAAGCCCGCTATCCATTTTCTAACTTGGCCCCTCTATCCATTTTCTAACTAGGCCCGTCTATCCATTTTCTAACTGAGCCCTGATGTATCCTTACCAACCATTATGATATATCACATGCCTGACACGTGATCCATATGCATACAAAAAGGTGCCCGACAGGCACTGGTCTTGGCAATCCCTATCCAATCTTGCTGACATCCACACTTCCAAGTCGTAAACATCCGACTCAATCATGCAACATCACGCCAGCGCCCAACGGAAGTTGCCGATACAAGTACATAGTGTCACCAGATAGATCATTAACCATTTCCCTATACCTACCAAGCTACATAATTGTAACGCCAATCCATACATCATGTCAAGGCACATCCACTAATGGTAGCCAGACATTGCAATACAACTAACACATTGTATAAATACCAAATATAAACTGTAAACCCTACACGGATATGCGAGGTAGGTATATTCATGT
Source organism: Oratosquilla oratoria (assembly GCF_046742065.1). Lineage (NCBI taxonomy): Eukaryota > Metazoa > Arthropoda > Malacostraca > Stomatopoda > Squillidae > Oratosquilla > Oratosquilla oratoria. The sequence goes on along the minus strand of NC_134791.1, from coordinate 3,033,356 downwards.
ATATAAGCAGCGACTGCGTTGCTAGAGAGACGGGGAGACTAGGGGGGACACTGTACCTTAGAGAGACCCCTTGGGGGATTACATCCCTGATCTATAAATACCGGAACTGTCTGCTTCAATATATATAAAGTACAACAAAACTTTATCTTCCCTGCACCACATTTGTGTAGCCACCAAAGGATACACCGATAGTAAAAAAAAAAAAAAAAAGTCAGAACGTTTTGTTGGGTGTGCTTAAAGACTCGAACACAGTATAAACAAATTACTCGTCACTTACACGATAGATATGGCTTTACTGGGGTTCTTTTTAGTGATGCTGGGGATCAAGTCGGTGGCCACCCACTTGAAGTGGCAGTCACAATCCCACGGATTGTGCTGGATGTCCACGTATTCGATCGACTCCCACGGGAGCATATCCCTGGACAGGTGCTGCAGGCTATTCTCGGACAGGTCGATCTGTCGCGAAAATTAATTCATGTCAAATTAGTTCATCACCACCATCATCACCACCATCATCATCATCACCACCATCATCATGATGATCATAATCACCATCATTATCATGATCATAATCACCACCATCATTATCATGATCATAATCACCACCATCATGATGATGATCATAATCACCACCATCATTATCATGATCATAATCACCACCATCATTATCATGATCATAATCACCACCATCATTATCATCACCACCCCTATAATAATCACCACCACCATCATCATCACTACCACCAACACCCTTATCACCGCCACTATTCATGCTAAATTAGTTCATCATAACTATCATTATTATTATAATCACCACCATCACCACCACCACAACCATTATCACCACCACCACTACCATCATCATCACCACCAAAACCCCTATCACCACCACCATTACCATCGCCACCACCATCATCACTATGTATCATATATCCATCTCTATTAATTCATCTGTTTATCTATCTATATTCAATTATCTATTCATATCTATTCACCTATCCATTCATCTATCCACTGATTTATTCACTCATTTATTTACTTATTTACTTAACAATTTATCTATTTATTTGTCTATTCCGTCCTAGTGGAGGCCAAGACTTTGGTCACATCACCCTCGACCTCACCTTCTTGAGGGCGAGCCCCTTGTCGTCCTCGAAGCCGGCGAAGGCGTCCGGGTCTATGACGTTGAGCTTGGGGTTCCTGGCCAGGTGGAGCTCTTCCAGGGAGCTGAGCTCGCTGAAGGCGTAAGCTGCCACGTTCCTCAGCTCGGGCATCTCCGTCAGGAAGATCTTCGAGAGCTGCTTCTGGCGGCTGCCGTCGAAGTCGCCCTTCCGGATCGTCTTCGGAGGGAGAGGAGGAGGAGGGGGGGTGAGAGCGAGGTGGGGGCTACAAGGGGGAGGCTACGGGTGGGGGCTACAATGGGGGGGGGCTACAGGGAGGCTATAAGAGAGGCTACGTTATTTTCAAGTGAAATACAAGGACATGGATCAAGTACAAGAGATAGTGGGAGTGATTAAGAAAGGATTGCAATATATACATATATATATATATGTATATATATATATATATATATATATATATATATATACATATATGTATATATATATATATATATCTGTGTGTGTGTGAGTGTGTGTGTATGTGTGTATGTGTGTGTGTGTGTGTGTGTGTGTGTGTGTGTGTGTGTGTGTGTGTGTGTGTGCGTGTGTGTGTGCGCGCGTAGGAAATTCTCTCAAACATTTTATCAAAAGTTATGGCCAAGTTTACCATTTCAGAATTTATTGTCTGCCTTTTCACTTTGATCGAGAGCATTCTTTTTTTTTACTTAAGGAATTTCATCGAGAATACCTCCATACTTCATATTGAGGTACTTTGGCACAATTCAAAGAAAATTGGTTTGCAGTACGTCATAGTAATTTACCAGGAAGTATGGAGACATTATATCTCAGTTTCCTTAGAGAGAAAAATACCCAAAGAGAAAAAACAGACAAGGAAAACTGCAACCATAGACTTTCCATAACTTTTTAATCACTCACTCTCTCTCTCACTCACTCACACTCTCACTCACTCTCTCACTCTCTCACTCACTCACTCACTCACTCACTCACTCACTCACTCACTCACTCACTCACTCTCTCACTCACTCACTCACTCTCTCACTCACTCACTCACTCACTCACTCACTCACTCTCTCACTCTCTCACTCACTCACTCTCTTAATCACTCTCAATCACTTTCCCAATCAATCACTCTCCCAATCAATCACTCTCCCAATCAATCACTCTCTCAATCAATCACTCTCTCAATCAATCACACACACACACACACACCACACACACACCACACACACGCACACACACACACACGCACACATTCACGTAGATATACGTGGCACTACAAGTGGAGGAGGCGCCTGGAAGACTAGAAACGTTAGAGATGCGCTCCCGCATCGCCGGACCCCACGAGTGAAGGCTACGCGTACTCACAGTAATGGGGTTGATGTCGAAGTGGAGCTCCTGCAGGGACCTGGCGAACTTGATCTCCGGGTCCACCGTCGTGAAGTGGTTCCCCGTCAACCGAAGGACTTTCATGGATCTGCAGCGGCAACATATATATACATATATATGAGAAGATCTGGAGTCTGGGATCTATGTTGAAAGGGATACACACGTACACACACGCACATAGACATATACTTACACATAAACATACCCATACATACACACATACACAGGCCTACATATATACACATACATATGTATTTATATACACACATAGATGCATACATACATACATACAACAATGTGTCTTTCCCCCAAATAAAAGGTCTGGATTTTCATAGCTTCTCATAAAATTTCGAGTCCGTTCGTACAACTTCTTATTTAAGCAGCCACACTCGTTCACACAAGGACGGCCAACCTGAGGGAGGGAGGAACAAGGACGACCCACCTGAAGGAGGGAGGAACAAGGACGACCCACCTGAAAGGGGGAGGAACAAGGACGACCCACCTGACGGAGGGAGGAACAAGGACGACCCACCTGACGGAGGAGGGGGGGCAAGGACGACCCACCTGAAAGGGGGAGGAACAAGGACGACCCACCTGAAGGAGGGAGGAACAAGGACGACCCACCTGAAGGAGGGAGGAACAAGGACGACCCACCTGACGGAGGGAGGAACAAGGACGACCCACCTGACGGAGGGAGGAACAAGGACGACCCACCTGAGGGAGGGAGGAACAAGGACGACCCACTTGGAGGGAGGGAGAAGGACGACCCACCTGACGGAGGGAGGAACAAGGACGACCCACCTGAGGGAGGGGGGAACAAGGACGACCCACCTGAGGGAGGGGGGAACAAGGACGACCCACCTGAGGGAGGGAGGAACAAGGACGACCCACTTGAAGGAGGGAGTGAGAAGGACGACCCACCTGACGGAGGGAGGAACAAGGACGACCCACCTGACGGAGGGGGGAACAAGGACGACCCACCTGAGGGAGACGAGGAAATGCTGCGGAAGTCGATGGAGCTGCGTGAAGGAAAGGTCGAGTTCCTCCAGGTTCTCGAGGTCTGCGATGGACCTGATCATCTCGATGGTCATGTCGAGGATGGGGTTGTGGTGGAGGGCGAGCTTCTTGAGGACGGGCAGGTGCTGCATCAGGTGGTGGTCGATCGACCCGATCAGGTTGTGGCTGATGTCAAGCTCCTCAATGCCGATTGGGTCAGGGTGGCTATTGTTGTATCTCCCTGGAAGAGAGACGTCCCCAGAGATCGGGAGGTGGGTGGGTCAGTTCGTTGTGTTCTTTTGCAGGAGTCAGTTAAAAAAAGAGATAGAGACAGAGATAGAGATACAGGGAGAGATAGAGATAGATAGAGAGACAGAGATAGAGACAGATAGATAGAGACAGAGATAGAAATAGGGAAAGCTAATGAGATAGTGTTATCTCCCTGTTATAATCTCCCTTCGATGCCTAGCGTGCACACGCACGCATATGCTACGGGAATGAACTCGGACGTTTCAGGGTAACTCTCCAGAGATCCTCTATTGTTCCGGATTTTCCTCCCAAGGGACACTGCCAATTGTATCCGGACCTGAACAGCGACCAGAACCGCTGGCTGTCCAGCCGACGCCTTAACACCTGCGCAGAACGGACCTCGCGCCTTCTGGACAAACAATTGAAGCGGTGCGGGTCAAAGGTTCTCACGTCCTCGACATACTAAAGAAACCAGCAAAACTAATCCGGGACCTCTCGTCGTGTCGCCCTTCCGACGCGACAAACCTTTTATATATCCATGTTTTGGCAACCCTAAAAATAGTGTACATTAAAATGTTTCTGGCAAACCCTCCGGTGTTTGAACGGAGCTTACCTTGTATTTGTAGAGCAGAAAGCTGTCTGGCACAGTAAAGAAGACTGACAGACTTTAATTCACCAATGTAGAGTTAAACAACCTCTACAAGAGACTCACCCTTGAAGATGTTCCTGTTGAGGCTGATATAGGAGAGGTTGTTGTAGGAGAGGTCGACCTTCTTCAGGCTGGGTAGGTTCATGAAGGTCGCCTCGTCCATCGAACTCAGACCGTTGTGGCTGCAACAGAGGAGGAAGTCAAGAGGGGAGAATAAAAGAAAATATATTCGGATCCCTGGTGGGCTGGGGGAGGGGGGGAAGTGGGAGAGGGAGGAAGTATGTATGTATATATGTACGTGTGTATGCATGTGTGTATGTATACATGTATGTGTGCGTGTATGTACATATATTTATGTACGTGTGTATATATGTATGTGTATATATGTATACATGTGTATGTATAAATGTATACATGTACGTATGTATACATGTATGCACATGGTCATGTGTATTATATATATATATATATATATATTATATATTATATATATTATATATATATATATATATATTATATATAATATATATATATATATTATATATATATTATATATATATATATATATATATATATATATATAAATATATAATATATATATATATTATATGTAATAAATATATATGTATATATATATATATATATATATATATTATATATATTATACATATATGCATTATATATATATGTATATATATATATATATATATATATATATATATATATTATATAATATATATATTATATAATATATATATATATATATATATATATATATATATATATTATATAATATATATTATATATATATATTATAATATATATATTATAATATATATTATATTATATAAATATATGTATATATTATATTATATAATATATATATATATATATATATATTTATACTATATATATATTTATATATATTATATATATATATATATATATATATATATTATATAATATATATATATTATATAATATATATATATTGTATAATATATATATATTGTATAATATATATATATTGTATAATATATATATATTGTATAATATATATATATTGTATAATATATATATATATATTATATATATATATTATATATATATATAAATATATATATATATAATATATAAATATATATTATATATATATATATTATATATATATATATATATATATATACAGTATATCATATATATAATGCATGTATGTATACATGTATGTGTGGGCGTTCGTTGGGCGTACGTGGGCGTCGCGTCGCTACTCACCGCATGGTGAAGACGGTGAGGTTGGGCATCAGGGGCAGCTGGGGCAAGTGGCCAACACGGTTGTCGTCCATCATCAGAATCCATCTGGCCCACACGTGATGCCGGGCCAACGAATCCAACGGAATCTTAAAGAAAACGGGGATTTTTTGTTTTTAAAAACAAGTAAATAAACGAGATAGATAAAACTAATAAACAAGTGAAATTAATAAATCGGTAAATAAAGTTGAATACAGTAAGCTAATTGATAAAATAAATATAATTAAAAAAGTAATGAATACAACAAATGAAATTAACAAGCAAGAAAATTAAAATTACCTGATAGGTAATCCTATAGACAAAAATAGATTAATAAAAAAATAAAAAAATAAATGAATAAAAATTAAATTAATACGTGCATATACAAAGGTTTTTCCCCCTTGTAAGGGAGGTAGCCAAAAAACAAAGGCATATAAAACACTCCCACCCATTCCATCCCAACATATTCTACTCCCATCCACCCCCCCTCCCTCTTATGTTGGCTCCTCCTGGATGACGGGTCATCCCTGCATCTCGCCCACTGCACTGGGTCAGAAGCACTGTTGCAAGACACAGCAAGGCCGCTTCATTAAATCGGCGACCCCCTCCCCACTCCGTCCCCTCGCGTACAAAAGGAGAAGACGGGGAGAAATCCCTTCGGGCTGCGTCAGTTTATTTCTCATACATACTCCCTCACCCCCCATCCCCCACCCACTCCCCCTCATGCATCACAGCATCATCCATACACAACCATTCTCCATTCACCCCTGTCTTCTGTCCTCTCCCGTCCTTCCTCAACAGACATTCCCCTCTTTCACAATACTCCCTTTTACCCCATCCATCCATCTCATGCTTGGTCGCTCCCTCATGTTCACTCCTTCCACCTTTGCCTTCCACACCTATTTTACTGAATAAAATAGAAACGACCAAATAGAAAATAGAATAGATAAAATTATTAGATAAAGAAAAAATTGAAGAAATAGACAAAAATCAAGTAATTAAATTTGTAAATTATGTAAAACATACAAAACAAATAGCCTACTTAAACTACAATAGAATAAGCAAAATGAAATGGCTAAATTAATTAGCGAATAAATACATATAAAAGATAAAAAATGAACAACCAAATGAACAAGTATAAACAATATAAACCTATTAGACTAAAAAAATTAAATAGGACTAATGAAAACAAGACAAGGATATGAAATGAAATTATATATGAAAAAAAAACGCCTACTACGCCTCTTCCTATCCCACCTTTGCTTTCTACTCTTCCCCTTTTTATACTCCCCCCTCCCCCTTTCCCGTCCTACACCCCCCTCCCCTCCCCCCTTTCTGCTCATCCACTCTTCCCCCCTCCCCCGCCCTACTCCCCCTCCCCTTCCCCACCCTACTCCCCCCTCCCCTTCCCCCTTCTACTCCTCTCCCCTTCCCCTCCCTCCCTCCTCTCCCCTCCAACTCCCTCTTCTCCCCTCCCACTTTCTTCCTTACCCACTCTCCCCCTCCGACTCCCTGCCCTCCCTCTCCTCCCCCTCCGACTCCCTGCCCTCCCTCTCCTCCCCCTCCGACTCCCATCCCCCCTCCCTCTCCCCTCCGACTCCCATCCCCCTCCCTCTCCCCTCCGATTCCCTCCCTCTCCCCTCCTCCTCCCTTTACTCCCTCCCTCCTATCCCCTCCCCCTCCCTCTTCTCCCCCCAGAACGACCAAACAAACGAACAGACTGTCCTGGCAACGCCCACCTGTTCCATGCCGAGGGTCTTGCAGTCGACGAGGTAGGGTGACGAGTTGAGGCACTCGCAGATGGAGCAGATGGACTTGGCTTGGCCCTCCTTCAGGGCCGGCGCCGGCGTCGGCCCCAGGGCCAGCGTCAGCGCCACCGTCAGCAGAAGACACGTCCGCATCCCGGGCTGACGAAGGCAAAGGTTAGGTCAAGAATACTTTGGGTTAGGTCAGGTCAAGGGGGGTAGGTCAGGTCAACGGGGGCTAGGTCAGGTCTTGGGGGGAAAGTCAGGTCTTGGGGGTAGGTCAGGTCAGGGGGCTAGGTCAGGTCAAGGGGGGCTAGGTCAGATCTTGGGGGGCTAGGTCAGGTCTTGGGGGCTAGGTCAGGTCTTGGGGGGGCTAGGTCAGGTCTTGGGGGGCTAGGTCAGGTCTTGGGGGGCTAGGTCAGGTATTGGGGGGCTAGGTCACGTAATGGGGGGCTAGGTCACGTAAGGTGGACTAGATCAGGTCAGGGGGGCTAGGTCAGGTCAATGGGGGCTAGGTCAGGTCAGGGGGGCTAGGTCAGGTCAGGGGGGCTAGGTCAGGTCAGGGGGGCTAGGTCAGGTCAGGGGGGCTAGGTCAGGTCATGTAAAAAAAATAGAAATAAAGAATAATTAAAACAAGATAAACGTGAATTAATAAATCAATAAATATCTAAATAACAGAATATCGCCGGAGCGATGACGACACCGACCCAAAATGGCGGATTTGTCCACATGGCGAGGGCGATATCGTCGTCTCAATTTAACCAAAAGTCAGATATTCATACAAACCAGCATACAGTACTTATAGTATATACATATATAAGCTAAACACACACGTGTGTATATTATATATATATTATATACACATATATATATATACATATATATATATATCAGTATATACATACACGCATATGCATGCACACACATGCAAACATACATATATACAATTCATATATACAGTACATACATGCAGCATATACATACATACAGATACAAACATATACACCCAATACACACACACAGTACATATAAAGCGTATATAATACGTACATGGAAACATACATGTATACACAAAGGATACCTCAACAGCCCTCTCCTTTGCACGGGGCTAACGATGACTGCCACAAGCCCAGGCTGTATAACATGGGCTTGTTTAGGCTCCTCAAACTAACCCAGTATCCACCTGGTGACGTCAAAGTGACATGACGTCATAATGATGTGACACGGACATGACGTCACGTACGTGACCTTCATAGTGACGTGACGTCACATGAACGTGACCCTTCATAGTGACGTGACATCACATGAACGTGACCCTCATATTGACGTCATATAAACGTGACCTTCATAGTGACGTGACGTCACATTGACATGACATTCACGTGACGTCACATGGACGTGACCTTCATAGTGACGTGACGTCACACTGACATGACCTTCATGTGACGTCACATAGACGTGACCTTCATAGTGCTGTGACGTCACAGCTGTACAAATTGACGTGGCAACAGTGGGTAATAACTCCCCATTTCCATTCCCCCTCCCCTTCCTCGACCTCCTCCTCTTCCTCGACCTCCTCCTCCTCCTTCATAACCTAATCCACTCTGTCCACCTCAACCACTCCAGGTGGAAGGTGGAGGGAGCAGCTATTATACATCGACATGGTAAACACCTGCAAGGTACTCTCCCATCCCCCCTTCCCTCCTCCCCTCTCCACCTCTCTCCCCCCATCCCTTAATCATATCCCCTCCTCCCCCCTACCCTCCTACCCTTCCACCTCTCCCCCCCATCTCTTACCAATTTTATCCCCTCCCTCCCCCTCTCCCTTTTCTCCCCTCACTCTTCTTCCCCTCCTCCCTCTTCTCCCCCTCAACCGTCCTTCGCTTCCCTCCCTCCCTCTCCCACCTCCCCTACACACACACACACACACACACACACACACACACACACACACACACACACACACACACACACACACATATAACAATATTTTTCGTTTATTAAAAGGAATATTTCAATTCTGTTCTTTGTCCCCCCGTTCGTTCAAATCCTTATCAAAACAACCCGGATTTTGCACAGGTTCGACGGATGTGTGTGTGTGTACGTGTGGGGGGCGAGTGTATGTACGAGTGTGTGTACGAGTGTGTGTGCGAGTGTGTGTGCGCGAGTGTGTGCGTGTGGGGGGCGAGTGTGGCGAGTGTGTATGTGTACGTGCGTGTTTGTGTGCACGTGGGTTTGCGTGTATACGTGTGTTTGCGCGCGTGTGTACGTGTTTGCGCGTGTGTACATGTTTGCGTGCGTGTGTGTACGTGTTTACGTGCGTGTGTTTGGATGTGTGTATACGTGTGAATATGCGTGTGTACAAGCGTATGTGCGTGTATACATGCGTATGTATGTGCATGTGTGTACATGTGTATACGTATGTGTGCACATGCGTGTGCGGGCATATGTGTGTGTTTGTATACGTGTGTGTACTTCTGTGTATACATGTGTAGGTATACGTGTGCGCGTGAGTGTGTGTGCGTGTCTGTACGTGTGTACGGGTTTTTGTGTACGTGCACATGTACGTGTGTGTGCACGTGTGTATGTATACGTGTATGTGTGTACGTCTGTGTGTACACTGTGCGCGTGCGTGTTTGTGTAATCTTTGCCTCTAGTTTCATTTACTAATGATCCAGAGCCCCACAGCGGCTGGCAACGATTCCCTATAGACCTCTCCGGAAAGAAATGTTGGACTGTCGTGTTCTATTAGTGTGGGGCTGTTTCTTATGTCCTATGCTTGGGAGATCAGTCGCCGGTTGTGTGAAAAGGTAAAGGAAATCCATTAGAGCTGTTGGATGAAATTCCGGGAACCGAATACCAGCCTATCGGGGCCACCCAAATTTGTTTCTCTATGGATCTACTGTTCAGTGTAATTCATCAAAATACATCGTTGACGTCGTCGTCATCGTCATTATCAATTTGACCAACGCTAGCTAATACGTATCTTGGAGGACACTAATGTAACAAAGCGATTAATTAAGACATTTTTTGGTGACTAATTTTGATAACATAGCATTGTTCAGATTTTTTACCTTCAATGTAAGTCGAAGCCAGTGCCAATGATAAGCGAACATTGGAGATTTTTTGCAATTTTGTTATCTGTCAAGTGATATCTACTAAAGATGTGTTTATCTAACCACTATTCATTTTGATTGATCGATTATATTCACAGTTTAACTCAATTGCTGCCTTTCTTGTCGTTAATTAATAAAGTGCATTTTGTTTTTATTGGTATTCTCATTTTCACAATTGACAATTCACAGTCGACGTGACGTCACGTCCCTTCCTACAATAGCATCGAGAATTTTAAGTGGATAATATCTTATCCTTTCTTTAAAACATAATTGTTACTTAATACGTCATTATTCAATATCATAAACGCATATAGCCACTTTAATTGCATGTAATTGACAGATTAATCCATGTATGTGGTATCAAGACTAATTGTATCCATCTTACATTTCGCAATGAAAATTCTGAACATCTCAGTGGAAATTCGAATTTGAAATGCTTCATCCATGGATCCTATAACAGTTCAGCAGTTGACACTATATAGTCACATTACGAGTCCACAAGTATAGACAAATTACAGTTGACATGCAATGCATTTGTACTGATGGAAATGAGAGTATAATTGCATCATGTTCCGCATTTGTGTGGGTGGGTGGAAATGTACGTGACGGGTAAAGGGACCCGGAATGTAGGCAGTGTGTCAGAGAGAGTAGACGTAGAGAGATAAAGTTCCTGGAGAGAGAGAGAGAGAGCCGGTTATAGTGGTAAGGTTGTCCCTTGGTCTATCAAGAGATAGCAATATAAATATCCTATACTAGCGACTTCGTTCGTTACAATATTTGCTTGTAGCAAGGTATTTTTTATTTCCTCCAAGAAAACCGCATATTATGTTCAAGTATTATAATTTACAAAATTAATATTTGATTTTCTAATGCTATATCGTGTAGTTGTGCACAACTAAAATAAAACCTAAATATCTGTTACTTGCATGGTCCCGAACTAGAAAAATTTAATAATACTAATTTTCGAAAGGACGTTCACATTTCATACAAATTACAAGAAATTTCCCAAAATTGTGGAGAACTGAATCATCACTGGCATTTCATACATTACGTTTTTATACCACAATATCACTTGATCACAAGCCAAATAGAACAGTATATTATAGAAGATACAGAAGGATTTTGTGTCGGCCAGTAGGACGTATAAAACGAAAAATGCAACTATGACGTCATTGATACGTCATAATTAGATCACGTGATTCCCTGCAAGGAATGGCCACTGCAGATCACACAATTGAAGAGCACTATGTATATTAACTTAAAAATGCATTCATATCACTCAATATACAGACCAAATGTATCACAAGCTTTGCGCGGGAAAATTATACTCACTGCAAGACTACAAAATGAATATTGTAATATTTACACTAACGTATGGCCTCATCTACTGCAATATTTCATAGTTTGAGCCATCAACATCCACATGAAATCAATATAAATTTTCAAATATACTCGAATTCTCACCCTGCTTGGTAATATGGCGTCAAGACGTCGAGGTAAACTCGAAAATGGATGGAGACGACGGTTGGTAGGCGACGTGAGCACAACCTTCCAGCAGCGCCTGAGACATGAAACTATTGTAGCTGCTTCGTGAGGCCTCGAACCCACTGGTTTATCTTATCGTGTTGTGAGCTTTCGATAAGAGCTCAAATGAAGCCTTCGTTGTTAACGGTTGGGAAATATGACTCAACTTGGCCATGAGACGGATGTTACAAACTTGATTTGAAAGACATTTTTGTGCCGACGACAGTCAACGGAAATAGTAAAATGACATCCGTATACAGCCAAGTTAATTGGAAGTTTGTTCACAGACAACAGGTAATTATGGACTTACATATTATCATAGCCCTTATCTCCTTTCGTACCGTGGGACACTCTTACTTTTATTCCTTGTCGTCAAGCTATTTTATTTACATGTACTACAGGATGGAGGTGATTGGGTGGGGGAGGATGGGTGAGAGGGTGGGTAGTGCGAAGTGGGTGGATGGGTGTATCCTGGTACGATATCCGTTGGAGAGTCTAAATCCTGCTAAATATCATTCTGTTTGCTCAATATGATATACTGATAACAAAAAAAGAACTGCGTTATTGCTCTTGATCGCTATTTGTATGAATTCAAATATGTCGACAGTTTGGCTCATGAATGTCATATTTCCTCGTAGGAAATAAATATTGAAAAAATAATGGGTTTTGTGTTTTTCGAATTTGATAATCTGTTTTATATGTCACCAGGCGAATTTGTTAAGATAAAAAAAAACGCTGAACAGCGAATGGGTAAGTGTTTATTGTTTATACCGTAGTTGTGTAGCCAAGCAATCGTCGGCCATCCGCCAGTACGCTTGACCAAATGACGTCATAGCGATGAGATATACGACGTGACGTCATATTGCTGCAGTTTAGATCTATTGGTTGTTTTCAGCTTAGAACTGACCAAAGAACACAACAGTTTCACAGAAAGACACACATTATTAGAAATAGAGAATACATTTGAAATAGGACTTTCAGTGAGATTTAAAAATAAAAACCAGTAATTTACCAATATTGGTGAGATATTTTTTTTAAGTTGAACCCAATATACACTTCGTACTTAGTTGTTTGACAAATGAATCGGACAATTAAAAAATGGCCTGCAAGGTGTAACGTGCAACCATTGTGTTCCACATGATCTAAATAGTTGACTAAATATAATCTAAAAAGTTGTTGAATTAAAAGAAATAATGTTCAACAAACAGATTTGTCCAACTAACAATTGTTCCGTTAATTTGTTCAACGAAAATGTTATCCACCTAAAAATTTGTTCAACAAAAGAACTAGCTCAAGTAAAAGTTACACACGGAAATATGTACTGAAAATTCGAGATTTTAGCAAAAAAAAAACTTGGCCAACATAAAATATATATATATATTCATATAATTTGCATTTTTTAGATATTATACATTGAAGATCTCGAAGAAGAATAGAGTACATGTACTATATTTTGTGTGCATGATACCGTACTATGCACAATGTATTTGTGCATGCCTGCTTGCCCAGTACGACGCTCCGGATAACTCAAAAACAGATAAGTTATCAGATAAAGTGGCGATGACGAGGCATTTCCGTCTTTTTCTGAATCACCCGGAAATAAGGAGACCAAGAACGACCATATAGTCTACAGGGTCTCAAAAAAAAATTCATCGTAGACGCATGAGACCATAAGGTCGATTTGCTCGGGTTCAGGCATAGGAAAATCGACCTTACGCACAAACCCTCCCGATGTTTTGTATTTGGTTGTCGTCAGGTGATTTTATTCAGGTTCCTCTGGTACATGGGGAGGTGACAGATTAGTTTGATTTTTAATAGCAATGGTACTGCGATTATTATTATTATTATTATTATTATTATTATTATTATCTTTATTATTATAAAAAAAAATTGTCATTATTATTATTATCTTTATTATTATAACATTTTTTGTCATTATTATTATTGTTATTATTATTATCCCTATTACTATTGTTATTATCATTATTGCCGTCAATATTACTATTATCAACATCATTATATATCTTAAAATATATTTTATTCATTAATTGATTTATCTATGATCTATTTTTTCTAGACTATTTTATTCTTTATCTATTTATTCATTTTATCTAATTTACATAAGAATAAAGGAGACTGCAAGAGACCATATGGCCTACACTAGGCAGTTCCGTATCCATCACCACTTGTTATCCCCATCCATAAAGTTGTCTAATCGTTTTTTAAAACAACTGATAGTTTCAGCGCTTACTACATGGTTACTAAGTTTATTCCATTCGTCGACCACCCTATTAGTAAACCAATTCTTGCCTATTTCCTTCTTAAATCTAAATCTGTCCAGTTCATACCCATTACTGCGAGTCCTGCCTTGTTGATTTATTATGATGACCTTGTTTGCATCACCCTTGTTATAGCCTTTGATCCACTTGAACACTTCCATTAGATCATCCCGCACTATTACGTCTAAATTATTTTATATTTTATCTATCATTCATTTTATATAATATATTTTATATTTTATTTATTTAATTAATTCAATTATTCATTCTTTATTTACGTATTAATTTATTAATCTTTGTGACGTCACGAGGAATTGAATCACGTGACGGCAGCTGGGAGAGTAGGGAAGGGGACAAACAGGTATGGAAGGTTGAAGCAACTCTTAATAAGCTACAGACATTAGTTAATTTTCTTTATTCAATTGTATATTTATTTCTTTGTCTATTTATTTATCTATTTACGTACTTATTTATCTATTTCAATATTTTTTTTACTTGTTTTGTTTTATTTATTTATTTATATATTCAGTTTGTGTGTTTGTTTATCTACTCATCTATTCATCTATTTCTTTAGTTGTTTAATTATTCATTTATTTGTTTTTAGTTTATTTATTTTTTGTTTATACATTTATCTATCTATCTATCTATTTATTCATGTTTATCTATTTTTCATTTATTTATTTATTCATCTATCTAATTATATGATTATCTTTTTATTCGTTTCTTTATTTGTGATTTATTTATTAGCTAATGTATTTATTACTATTTATTTATTTTATTTTATTTATCTATACAATCTATCTACTTACTTATTTTATATATTTTATTGAAAAGATGATGATGATGATGATGGTATTGACAAATCATCTTAATGAACGACATTGAAAAAGTAATTTTCTTGCTCCATCTAAAAAAAGATACTAAAATCTTATCAACACCGATTAGATTACAAGATTTGATCTAAGTTGACTTCCTCGCTTTCTAGATCTTTCTCCCAACGTTCCAAGGTCGTCTTACACCCTCGCCTTAGTGGTCCCCTGCAGGTCCTGTCATCCAGACGACACAGCCTTCCTTGTACTTGTCTCTAGATTTTGACTGGTAAATGTATGATGAGAGGTTGGAAATGTAACTAACTGAACTAGTTTAGGAAAACTAGGATATAACTGACCACAAAATCCGTCACACTTTTCACCTCCATCTTGTTGTGCAGCCCCGGTGGGCTGACACTCGGTTCCCAGACCGAGTCCCATATTTCTCCCATCGTCTTGAACTATATTTCCTTCATCTTTTCACACAAGGAGGACTGACAACCGGCGACTGATCTCTTCCTGACACAGGTGGTGAGGCTCGAACACGGTTGCCGGCCACACTGGGGCTCTGGGCCCTAGGTCAGTAAAATTCGAGACAATAATTATAATTTTGCATTTATTTTTCTTTTAATTATCGTCTTGTTTATTTCTTTATCATTGTTCACATTTGTAAGCTATTTTTCTGTTGCTCTAGATTTGTTTCTTAATGTATCTAATAATCACTTCTTCGTTTATTTGTCTATTTATTGACTAACATTTATTCGTTTATTCATTTATATATTCATATATGTATGTATATATATATATATATATATATATATATATATATATATATATATATATATATACACTAATGACCCACTTTCGAAGAGGAATAGCCGAAAGTGAAGATCTGTATATTTCGATCACTATCTGTGATCCTCTTCAGCAGATGTGTTACAGAGTGGAGAGAAGCATGTATTAGGTTGTCCGTAAAGTTCTGAGGGATTCTAAACACGTGATGAAAAAAAAAAAAGCATCTAACAAACCTACAATGCATCTAATTGGATCGCAGATCAAATTTTAACGTTTCCTAATACATGTCCTCTTTATTCGTGAATAAATATTATTTTTTTTTCAGAGTACCCTGCATGGAAGTCAAAATGGATTGTGAGAGATATCATATTAGAGTGGTAATTTTTTTTTTTTTTTTTTTTTTTTTTTTTTTTTTTTTTTTTAGAAAATGGGAAAATGCTTCAAAAACTTCCAAAAAACGTTTGTGAAGTGCATGGAGATGATGCTATAGGTGATACAACAGTTCAAAAGTGGTTTGCTCCATCTAAAACCGGAAACTTTAGCTCGGAAGATAAACATCGGAGTGGAAGACATTCAAAATTGAACAAAAAAGTTTTGACAACGAAAATTAAAGAAAGGCCAGATATTACAACTAAAGAACTTGCAAAAGATGTAAAACTTTCCAAAAGTACAGTTCATGAACATCTAGTCTCACTAGGATACACTTCCCGTTATAATGTTTGGGTCCCTCACAAACTGTCTGAACAGAATTGCTTAGAGAGGTATTCCATTTGTGATATGATTTTGAGACGGAATGAATCTACGCCATTTTTGAAAACCTTTGTGACCGGAGATGAAAAGTGGATTGTTTATGAGAATGTAGTGTGGAAAAGATCATGGTGTCTGCGTAATCAGTCTCCAAAAACAGCAACTAAAAAAGGACATCCATGTCAAAAAAGCCATGCTTTGTGTTTGGGAGGGATTGTAAAGGCATTATTTACTATGAGATTCTTCCACAAAACCAAACCATTCATTCGGATGTGTACTGTACCCAATTGACAAATTTGGATAGAAAAATCAAGACATTAAAGAATGAAACACACGAGAGGCTGTTTAGCCGCTCAACCGCTGCGGCTGTTTAGCCGTCTTTATAGAATACACTACTTTTAATGGAATTGCGCGCATTAGCGGTTAAGTAACTAATGCGCGCAATTCCATTAAAAGTAGTGTGTTCTATAAAAACGGCTAAACAGCCGCAGCGGTTGAGCGGCTAAACAACCTCTCGTGCGTCCGTAGCCTAAGGCCAGAGCTTGCCAATAGGAAGTGGGTGGTATTTCAACAAGATAATGGCGAAGCACATGTGACTTTGGCAACCCGGATACAGTTGCATGAACTCGGTTAAGACCTCTTATCCCATCCAGGATATTCCCCTGATATTGCTCCATCTTATTACCACTTATTCTTATCTCTGCAGAGCTCATTCAATGGATTTTTTTTATTTTATTTAGAGAGTGTTAAAACACATGTAGCCAACTTTTTTCTTCAAAACCAGCAAAATTTTATGCTGGTGGTATATTCAAGTTGCCTGAGAGACGGACAAAGGTTATTGATAATAATGGAAGTTATTTCACTGAATAGAATTCATTAGATCATCTTTCATTTGTGTAATTTTCTTGCGTGTCAAAAGCTCTCAGAACTTTCCGGACAACTTGTTATAATCCAAAAAGCTAAAGATGTCAGAATCTCACACCAGGAAAAAAATCCCCAATCCTAAGCGTTACCGCCACCCTCACCCGGACACTTGGGCGTTGCAACATTCAGGTAGTGGGCCAGTCCAGCAGAACTATCAAAGAGCTCTCAAGAAGGAGTGACAGCCAGGACGAGATGTGGGAAAAAAACGCTGGTGTCTACCGCATACCCTGTGCTGGATGTGATAAAGTATACATCGGCGAGACCTCCCGTGACCTGAAGACCCGGATCCGGGAGCATCGCTACGATTCCCGGAACAACATCACCACCAACGCCTGTGTTATCCACCGGAACACCAACGACCACCTGATGGATTGGGATAACGCAGAACTTCTGTTTAGTGAACCAGACAGGGTGAGGAGAAAATGCCTCGAAACGTCCGCCATTCAAAGCTTCAAAACCATTGAGCAGAACAGAGGCATGTTTAACATCGCCCCTCCTATCATCCATCTGTTACCCGCATTAAATAAATGTATGAAATGTCCCCCTTAGTCCACTTCAACAAACTGTCCGAAATGTCCTCCTTTGTCTCCACCAAGTCCCACCCGTCTCCCTCCACCTACCACCCACCCCTCCCTTATAACCTCTCCCAGTTCCTTCCCTGTTGGCTTATATGTGCTCAGAGTGTGTGTCATGTCTGTACTTGAAAAAGCTGTAACAAGCGAAACGTAGTACCAATAAAGGTTTCGATCTCACAAGGTGTTTATTCTCACACTCCTAAGCGGCTTAGGCTAGGGGATTTTGCCCAGATTTTTGGATTTTAGTACCAGCATGTTCTTGCCTCTTATATCTATCTTTGTAATCCTTTCCCCATGTCGGGGAGTTTTACTAAAGTGAAATTCTGTTAACCTGCACCTCTGTTCAATCAGGTGGGACATGTCCCAGGGAACAGCGGTACACTATTTAATTGATTCCTTTTTTTGCTGACATTGTATAACCCTGAAGACGAACACCCGACAGGGTTCGGAACGCCGGTAGTAAATTCTGCTACTCTGAGTGCAGTGTTTGAAATTTCCCGACAACATGGCTCCTGGACTCTTTGTGTATATATATGTGTGTGTGTGTGTATATGTATATACACATACATATATATGACACAGGAAACCCACAGTCGGAGAAAATAAACTTCGAATAAAGAAGAATCCTATATTTCGGCTATCAACTGTAGCCCTCTTCAGGAAAGTACATAAGACAGAGGACAGATGGGACTTATAAGCTACACAAAAGAGAAGGAATGTGGACAGATGGCATCGCTCAGGAGCGGGGCAAACTGGGGTGGCGGAGGAGGGAGGGGGTGAGGTGAGGGGGGGTTGTAAGCTCTGTATATATATATATATATATATATATATATATATATATATATATATATATATATATCCTGTTAAAAACCACTTTAAAATATTTAATAATTAACTTAAATAACGTAAATATCTGGTAGGGGGAGAGGGAGTGAATCAAATGAATCAGATTTCCATGACTCATGAGAAACATAAAGATGATAATGATGACCAAAAATACAAAACACAAGAAACAAAATATCAAAGCATCACCTGAAGATGCACAAAGATCCGCGAAACGTTTCGATGTCTATTATCTTCCGCTCTGATTTCTTGTGTTTTTGTTTCTTTTGTTTTGTATTTTTGTGATCATTATCGTCTTTTTGTTTCCTATGGGTTGTGGAGATTCGATTCACTCACTCTCCCTCACCAGAAATCTGTGTTTCGAAAGATTGAGAGATCAAGAAAAAAAAATTAATTACCAAAATTTTAGCTGTCGTTTTTAACAGGATATGCCTTAGGGAGAATCTATTGATAGCTATGCTTCACCAAAATGTATATATATATATATATATATATATATATATATATATATATATATATATATGTATATATGTATATATATATATATATATATATATTTATGTATATATGTATATACATGTATATATATATATATATATGTGTGTGTGTGTATATATATATACACACACACACCATGCAAATCATGCGCGTTTATAACACTTAGTCTCGTTATGGATCAAAGATCTCTAGTCTGCATGACCTCACTCACACACACAAACACACACACACGCACGCATACACACACACACACACATTGTCGTGTCAATCGACTTTAAAAGCATTACCTGTCTCCGCTTTGGCACCCCCTATGACGTCACGGATCAGCATCATTGGGTAATGACTCACCTCCCTCGCTCCAATTGCGTCATCGATTACGATGACGTCATGGAAGGGTGGACTGTGGAGGGCTTTTGGTCAAACGTTTAGACTGGTTCACAGTTCGATTCTTGACCTCGTTTGTTAGAATTATTATTGTTTTAATTTTTTATTTATTTATCGATCAATAAATCAATCATAAATCGATCAATAAGTAAAGAATAAATAAAAATACGTGCATGCATACAAACAACACATATATAGATAAATAAATAAATAAACTTAATCTATACATTTATTAATTAATACAAATCAACTAAATAGATAAATAGATATACTTAATTTATACATTTATGAATTAATACAAATAAATAAATAAATACACAAACTCAATACATTTATAAATCAATACAAATAAAATAAATAAACAAGTAAACTTAATTTATACATTTATAAATTAATACAAATCAAGTAAATAAACAAATTAATAAACTTAGTTTATACATTTATAAATTAATACAATTCAAATAAATAAACTTAATTCATACATTCATGAATTAATGCAAATAAATAAATAAACTTAATTTATACATTTATGAATTAATACAAATAAATAAATAAATAAATAAACTTAATTTAAACATTTATAGATTAATACAAATAAATAAATAAAAAATGAATATAGGCAACGATGAGAAGCAAACACCCTCACTGCGCTCCTCTGCCTTCTTTTGTTTGTGGTTGAGAACTGAGCTGAGCTCCCAAGCTCCCCCCACCCCCTGAGGAGTCGGGGGAGGGGGGGATCGTTACCAAGGGGCCAATTATGTCTCCCCCGCGAGGGCGAGTTTCTCTGCACGTCCGCCAGGGAGGAGACCATTAAGTCCATGCAGTGTCTGTGTGTGTGTGTGTGCAAATACATATGTATGTGCGTGTGTGCATATATATGTGTGTGTACATGCGCTTGTATGTGTGTGTGTGCATATGTGTGTCTGTACATGTGTGTGTATGTGCGTGTTTGTGTGTGTGTGCACATATGTGTGTGTGTGTGTGTGTGTGTTTGTGCATATATGCGTGTATACATGCATGCGTATGTGCGTGTTTGTGTGTGTGTACATGCATGTGTATGTGCGTGTGTGCATATATATGTGTGTGTGTACGTGCGTGTGTGTGCGCAACATTTACTCTTTTGTTTTGGCTGCCGCCAGGCGATTTTATTAATCTCCGTTGCATTCATTAGGCCGTTTGAGAAGATTGTGTCTTTGATGTATTTATTCTGGCCGTTCATATTCGTTCAAATAATCTTTACCTGTCTCGAGTTAATGGGGGATGTATCTGGGGTGGCCCTGGGAGCTTACTTCGGTGAAGACTCATGGATTGATTAAATGATTGATTGATTGATTGATTACTAGATTTTTTCAGTTGAATCGATTTCCTGTCGTTAAGCAGAATAAAGACATTGACTGTCCCTGCACTGGACTTATATTTATTTTTTATTTATTTATTTTTTGTCTTTGATCATAATTTATTTTGTTTTATTTTATTTTATTTTGATTTATCTTATTTCATTTTGTCTTATTTCGTTTCATTCTGTTTCAATTTATTTAATTTTATTTTATCTATGTTTCATTTCGTTTTGCCTCTCTTTGATCTAATTTTTATTCATTTGTTTTATTAATTGATTGAATGATCGACTGTTTTTTTTTCTTCAAAATTATTCACTTTTTTCTTTATTTATCTAATTATTCAATTATTTAAACATTCTTTTCTTTACATTTTTATTATTCATTCATTTATTTAATTTTATGTTATTTATTCATTTATTATCTACTAGTTTATTAGATATTATTTACCTCTTTATATATCTCTTTACTTTTTTATTTTTTTATTTATTTACTAATTCATTTATCTACTTATATATTCATAGATTTTTATTTGTGTATTTATTGTATCATTTATTTATTTATTTGTTTATTTATTTATTTATTTAATTATTTATTTATTTATTTATATATTCATTTATCAATTTATCTATTTGACTATATATTTATTTATATGTTTATTTATTTATTTGTTTATTAATCAATTTATCTATTTGCTAATTTATCTATTAATTTATCTGTTATCTTTCAATTATTAATTAATTAATTAATTAATTTTTATTTGTCTATTTAATTATTTATCTATTAATTCATCTATTATATTTTATTTACTTATCAAATGATTAATTATTTTTTTCTATTTGTCTATATATGTAGTTGTTTTCGTTCAACTTTTATTTTCGAATTTGCATCGGTTGAAGTGATTTAGCCTTGACGATAATACAAGCGACTGACTGGTTTTCTTGTTTTGTCGCTCTACGCCAGACAGCCGGCCAGCCAGCCAGCCAGCCGTGGAAGAAGCCCGCCGTGCATATACTAAATTTTTCCTTGCTTGCACGTAACACCCCACCCCCACCCCCCTCAGCTGAATAGAATCGCCCGGGGGGGATCAAAATATATAAAGTGTGTCTTCGTGAAGAGGGTGGGCAGGTGTGGGGGATGCCAATTAATACAAGTACACACACACACACACACACACACACACACACAGACACACACACACACATATATATATATATATATATAATATATATATATATATGTATATATATATTATATATACATATATATATGTATATATGTATGTATATATATATGTATATATATATATATATATATATATATATATATATGTATATATATATATACATATATATATATCCGTGGAGGCCAACATGCAGAAATTGAAACGTGGTACGGCCAAGGACTCGAACCCAGCTAGAAATTGAGCTCTCTGCCCAAGTACTAATCAATAATGGCTTCAGTTAGAAATATATTAACCACCAGACCACGAAAATAATGGACAGCTGGCACAACGATAATAACAATAATCAAAATAAAGATGAAATTAACATAAATCTACTTTTCCATCACACCCATGAAGAGGATGAACGTATAATGTAACATTATAAAGAGAAACATAAAACCAATCAACCGAGAGATAATACTTAAGTTGGTGATTTATTATAAGACAAGGAAGACCAGCCAGTTCCTTCTTTAAAAAAGCCCCCACCAGGAAAGGAATTTCAGAATTTCAGAATTTCAGAAATCTGTAGGTTCACTTGTGCACGAGGGAACTGTAAAGCCCACGACAATGAGGTTATCCCGTCCCTTTTCATACCACCTGTCTTCAGAAGCCCCTAAAAGCCACTAAAGAGAAGCCCATGGCACAACACTAACAAGAAACATCCTTGAAGAAAACACTGAGGTTTTGGAAATATGTACAGATGACAGACGCCTCCCAATTTTAGAAGCATTGTGCGTTAAAGAGTTGAGCCCAAATCTAAATATACAAGCAAACGACCTTAAGGCCCTCCCAAGCATGAGATAAACAGGCACAAACACAACCATGAGACATAACGCCACAAATCTAAGTACGAGACAAAACACAACAAGCCCAAGTGCACGACATTTCGTCACAACACAAAGACGGAGGTTCTCCCAAACACGTAACATTTCATCACTGCCTGAGTTAGCAGGTGACCTCTCCCAGGTCACCGGTAACCTCCCACAGTGAAGAGCAAGTATGAAAACTTTTCCAAAGAAATCACAAAAACACACGTGATAAACTATTTTTGCAGAAACCACAGGAAAAAACGGATACCGAACGTTTTCGTCTATTTAAGACAGAAAAGCAATGCGAAAAGAAACAATATATACATGAAAAGACAGAGGATATTCCGAATATCCTCTGTCTTCTCATGTACATATTGTTTCTTTCTGTATTACTTTTCTGTACCTTTGAAAATGTCTTAGATAGACGAAAACGTTCGGTATCAGTTTTTTTTCCAATTTCCCGGTAGTTTCTGAAAAACATTGAAAACTTATGTATAAAAAGTTACATAATCAAATAATTCACCGAAACAATTCTTATCCTGACCAGACAGAATATCCCTGAAAGCTACCGAAGAAAGGGATCGAACCCGAAATCGCGATATAGCAAACGCGATCACATATAGTGAAATTATAAACCTCCTTTCAAATGAACGCAAGTCCAGTAAGGCATATGAAAAATATCTTTAAGAAAATAATAAAAACACAATTAGCCATCTCTTTCAATGAAGTTTGTATAAGAGAAAATCTCCTGCCCATACATACTATTAGTGTGGGCGTGTATATATATATATATATATATATATATATATATATATATATATATCAGGAGCGGCGTTTAACGGGCCATTTGTACCTGTGTGAAGAAGAGGGCGGAGAAGGAGAAAGGGTTGGATAATGAGGAAGAAAATAGAGGAGGGTGGAGGAGGAAGAGGAAGAGGAGGAGGTGTGGGAAGAGGATGGAATTTCAGGAGGGTGGAAGAGGAGGAGGAGGAGGTGGTTGTGGAGGTGGAGGGGGAGGATGCAGAGGGAGTGAGTGACTCCATCGGGAGGTGGGAGTGGGAGGGAGGGGAAGTGGGACCTGAGTACAGTTGTACTACAAAGGCTCGTTTATGCTTTGCCGGACCCTCGTGCCCCACATCCGCTCCCTTCGACTGAATAAAATCGCCCGCAGTCAACTGACAATACAGTTGGATCTGTGGTGTCACCCCTACGGACCAGAGCCACACCCCCAAAGTATTGAAGCGTCGGTTACCGGTAACGTAGAAGCGTCCTGACAGCTGTCCAAAGCAGATGCAGTCTCATGACAGCTGTTCAATGCAGCTGCATTCTCCTGACAACTGTTCAATGCAGCTGCATTTTCCTGACAGTTGTTCCGTACAGTTGCACTCTTCTGGAAACTGTTCAATGCAGCTGCACTCTCCTGGAAGCTGTCCCGTGAAACTGCACTCTCCTGACAGCTGTTCAGTGCAGCTGCACTCTCCTGACAGTTGTTCAGTGCAGATGCACTCTTCTGAAAGCTGTTCATTGTAACTGCATTATCCTGACAGCTGTTCAGTGCAACTGAACCTTCCTGAAAGCTGTTCAGTGCAACTGCACTCTCCTGGAAGCTGTTCCGTGCAGCTGCACTCCTATAACCCCTTACCTACCTGGTGGTCCTCGCCAGTGAGTCCCGACAAGTCGCCAGGCGATTCTATTCATCTGTGGGGGTTAACGGTTAAACCCTTTCGTTGACAAAAGGAAGTTAGCTTAAACCGAGTCAGAGGAGATTAGTTAACTTGTTTGCTGAGATAAGCTTCAGTTCGGTTGAATAAAATCACCTGGCGGCAGGTGGTAAATGGACATGGAACTGCCTAGTGTAGGCCTTTTGGTCTCTTGCAGTCTCCTTCATTCTTATGTTCTTATGCATACATACATACATACATACTGTACATACACACACACACACACACATATATATATATATATATATATATATATATATATATATATAATAGTGCATGTATACACCACATCCCGTTTTCTATGAAATGTGCGCGCGTGGTTGGCACCCGCGGTCCCGCGCAGTGTTAAATTGCGGTCAAGATGAGGGAGCTCGGAATTGAGGGAAATTGAGTAATTGAGGTGGATTACCCCGGGCCCGTGCCTCCCTGTATGGATGTCCCTGAGAAACGCTAATAATGATAATGATAAAAATAGATAAATAAATAAATAGATAGAAATAAACAAACAATAAATAAATTAATAAATAAACAAGTAAATAAATAGATAAATAAATATATAAATAAACATAAAACAATAAATACAATATAAATAAATGAATAAATAATTTAAATAAATAAATTAATAGATAAACAAGTAAATGAATATATATATATTAGAAGAACACAAGAGGGATGTGAAACATCACAGAACATCAAATGCCCTAGTAGTTCATATCGATGAAGAAAATCATTTGCCAAACTGGAAGGAAGCCCACGTTCTACATAGGAAAATGGGAAAAAAAGAAAAGGAAAGCTTTGGAGGCGGCACACATTGCTACCAAGAAAACCACAATTTATCGTAAGGGGTTTATGTCCTGGGCTCAAACGTCCGCACAACTGGCGGTCGGCGAGTGTGGGGGGACAACGTGACCGGGGTGAGGTCACGCAGGGTCATCAGATCACCATGTAAGCTGTTGACGGACTTTGATTTTTATTCTGTATTCAGTCCACTGAGAAGGCCGAAGAGGTCGAAACGTTTGGTACTGAATAAAACTCCGAATTCTAGCCTTAACGTTTCATTTGCCACCTCACCTCCATATTTTGACAGTCTTTACATAATATATATATATATATATATATATATATATACAGTATATATATATATATATATATATATATATATATATATATATATATATATATATATACATAATGAAATAACTTTGGACAAAAATTGATAAGTAGATTAATGGAAATAAGATAATAGATGAATAGACAAATAGATAATAAAATCGTCTATCGGTATCTTGAGAAGACACCGCCCTCAATCAGGAAAATGTTATCCACCTGATGACGTCATAGGCACATGACGTCATCGGTTGAGGAAGTGAGAGAACTTCTTGGAAGACGTCCTCTGGCACTTCCTGTTTCCTTCAGAGAGAAGTGCTCTCAGACTGTCAAAGGCTACCCCCCTTGATAAGGGGGAACTGGTAATTGTGTGTTATGACAGTAATGAAAATGATAATAATAATAATAACAATAATGATAATAATAATAATAATAATTACAATAATGATGATAATAATAATGATCATAATAATAATGATAATAATAATAATAATGATAATAATTATAATATTGATAATAATGATCATAATAATAATGATAATAATAATAATAATGATAATAATTATAATATTGATAATAATGATGATAATAATAATGATAATAATAATAATAATAATAATAATAATAATAATGATAATAACAATGATAATAATAATAATAATAGTAATAATAATAATCACCAAAAACCATTGTGAATTACTCACACTTTCTCCCGCCACACTTTTTTAGTCGAAGTGAGAAAGCGGGAAAGATTTCAAAAGTAGAGTGCCGTAGCCTCCCAACGGGAGAACAGAAATAAAGACAGGGAGGCTGAAATTAGTCATGTAAACACACACTACACCAAACAAAAATAAACGCGTCATACAAGTACAATAATATCTATGTTACCAGGTGTAAGTTGGTCAGTGTACTAATATAGGTCTTGAAACACATCCACAAAATTATTTCACCTCAAAGTTACTTGTTACGTTAACATGAAATTCACCTGCATTTCTGTCTGGCGCACGCAGGCAAAAATGAGGTAAACATTGCACCGTATTGCGAATGATGGAGCAATTGCTACTTGGAAGAGAGATGCACTTCCATCCGATTTGACGTCACAGTTACGTCACTGCGTAGTCACCCAATGGGAGCGCGGGCCTCAGGGAAAGCCCGACCGACGTTCCCAATAGTCCGCGGTGCAGCGAGGTGGTTGGAAGTGGGTGTGGAAGTGAAATATTCATTGTGTGATAGGCAACCCAACAGGTGGCATCAGCTAGACAGTCTTCCAATTGGCAAATACAAACGGAAGCAGTATCGGCGTAGTAACTGAATCCAAGCTACAAACCGCTACCCCGCGAATCAGTTATTCAACTTGTTGGCTAGTGACAGTAAGTGTTTTGTTGGCAAGAATTCAAGTGTGATTTTAACTCCACAGTATGAGCTACTTAGTGGCGCATATTGGTGTTGATAATTTTAGTAATATCACAAGTTAACGTCTGCGTTCTTTTAGGGATTTCAATTTATATTTGCAAAGAATTGTTGGACTGTTACCAGATGCTTTGTATTGGTGTTCGTTAGTCACTTGCGTTGACAATTTAGGCTTGTAAGAAAATTAACTTGATCCGAAACCATAAGGTCGACATTTGCACCTCGCATTTGCAAACAATGAACTGCCAATGGAAATGATAAGTGACAACTATAATTAAATGTTGTGAGCGTGATTATTGAACTTCAAAGTATTTGAAGTGACCCCGAAATGGCAACATTTCAACCTGTGAAGTAGTGGCAAGCTCTTCTCGTGAACCGACGCCAGTGGTGTAAACACTTGTGAGTAGAGAATTTTGAGTGAAGTGATGGAGGTTTTTTATAAATATAGTAGTAAAGAAGTTATTTTAAAGTTGATGTTATGTTCCAAAGAGAGAGTAGTTATCATGCCTGCTATATAAAATCATAAAAAGAAATTAGCTGTCTCGGTGCGTCTTCCAGGACTGGTCGAAGCGCATTCGACGAGCAACTTTGTATACGTGGAACGCGATACTTCATGCACGTATCCACAATACAATGAAGCTATGGTATAGAGTAAGTTTACATAATATTTTTTTAACGTTTGTGACATTTGATTGAAGTAGTTTTATCACTTTAAAGACTTTGATACTGAAGTCGAATGGGTCCATGACCTTGATAGGTATAAGTTGGTAAATTTGCGTTTCTTAAATTCGTACAATTAGCTTCGTCGCTTTGCCGCTCAGCCACAGCCACGTCAAGCTTTTCCTAATTTCTCTCTCCATTTTACTAAAGTTGTTTATCAACATTTTTCCTTCTACATATTCCATTGTCTCTGTTTCTACGTGTTGTATCAATTCAAAAATCTTTTTCATTATTTTGAAATCTGTGTATGTCTAATTCGGGTGATTTTTTTGTTTTTGTTTTGTAATTATGTCTGTGTGCGCGCGCGCGTGTACTATGTAAGCCCTACAGAGATATCACGCTAGGCGATATATATAATATATATATATATATATTATATATATATATATATATATTAAAGCCGGACGTGGAAGGAGGAATAGAAGAAAAAGAAGAGGAAGAGGAGGAGGAGAAGAAGGAAGAAAAAAAGGAGGAAAAGAATTGAGTCCTTAGAAGCCGCACGATTGACGTCTTTTTCTCCGAAAAGGAAGCTCATACCGGTGCTGCTGTGCCGCGTTGGTTTCCGTCTCGCTTCTGGTCACCTGGCCCTGGCTGGTTCGAGTCCAGAAACCCATACTATTCACATGACGACAAACGTGTCAACTGAGAGCACATGTGCCGATTATTTTATTGCATCAGATTAAATGTTTTATCACTGGGAGGAAGAAATGGCGTCCGGCTGTGACGTCAATTGATAACGTCAACCGACGGCTGGATGTGTTCTTTGTTATACTCGTGGGGTTCCGTGTCATGTATATGGATATATATATACATGTGTGTGTGTGTCTTAGGGAATATTGTACATATAATTTATTTTGTTTTAATTATTTAAATCAGTTATATTATGGAAAACAACTTTACTATGTAATCAAATGACGTAGTTTGTGTTGTGTTGTTGTTGTAGTCGTTGTTGTTGTTATTGTTGGATCTTGTATTTCTATTCTCAATCATCAAAAAATCTGTTACGTTACCATACATTGTATTCTCCATGTTGTTGTTGTTGTTGTTGTTGTTATTGTTGTTGAGATCTGACAGAGTGTGGTGGAGTTCAAGGTCTAAATAGTATACTATATGGACCTTAGTGGAGTCCACAGGGACTCTTTGTAACGAAGAGTATTCGGTTGCTGGGAGTCCTGTTTGCCCCATACCTCCTGCTGTCGTCAGTCGATTTTATTAAGCGTCTAATTGGGTACGGAATGTGTATGTGTGGGTGTGATTCATCATGGTCTTGGATCACGTGTTGGACTCGTGATTAACAGCTATTACCCTTCCGGATGAGAGATCAGAGGTCGTATATGTCCTGATCTGGCGCGCACGCACACACACACACACACACACACACACACACACACACACACACACACACACACACACACACACACACACACACACACACACACACACACACTTTG
>NC_134791.1:2966152-3001152 GCF_046742065.1 Oratosquilla oratoria | reverse complement strand
CACACACACACACACACACACACACACACACACACACACACACACACACACACACACACACACACACACACACACACACACACACACACACACACTCACGCACACACAAAGTCTTTCCCACCAGAGTTGGGGTGCCGGCTCGCAGTACATCGATTTTTTTCCAGTCCCGAACAGGACTTGAACTTGGATCGCTGAATTAGCGGTCGAGTACGGTACCACTGCACCGTCATGCCGATGGTGTGTGTGTGTGTGTGTGTGTGATTCACCATGGTCTTTGATCTCGTGTTGGACTCGTGATCGACAGCTATTTCCTTCCCGGAAGAGAGCTCAGAGCTCATATGTATGACCGATCTATGGGTAATGCTATAACCTTACACGAACACGCACACACAACTCCCCGCCCACGAGAGTTGGAGTAACACCCCCGCAGCGCAGCGATACTGAAATTATTTCAGCTCAGCCCTGGGCAGGATTCGAACCCGGACCTCCGAAATGGGAGCCGGGAACTCATACCACTGCGCCACGTGTGCATATGCGCGTGTGTGTGTGTGGTAGTCATGTAACACAGAAACGTGTAGAATCTTCGCTTAACCCAAGAGAAACGAAAAACGAAGCCCAACCTAACTGTACAGTGTGGGCTAAAAGTAGCCAGCAAGCAGGGGGACCGCCCGTGTTGCGGACCCGCGCGGTTTGGGCAGCGGCACGAAAGGTCGCGAAGGAAAAGGTCACAGAGACGACACGGGAGCGGCGTACAGTTGTGTTCAGAAGTCTCGATTCACCCTAAGGATTACGCCGTTAATAAACTTCCCCAAAGATAAAGTATTAGACTTTGTTAAAGGTTGACTTAGGATAAAGGTTTTGGACTTTGTTCAATTTCAAACAAGAATGACGTCCTTAATAAACTTCCCCAAAGATAAAGTGTCAGACTTTGTTAAAAGTTGACTTAGGATAAAGGTTTTAGACTTTGTGCGATTTTAACCAAGGCTGGATGTTAGAGCGTCGCTACATGCGGCGGAGATCGAGGTGACGGCGGTTCGGATTTTGCCTCCTGCGAGTTGGACCAAGGGCATGGTTCATTCATTTCCACGATACAATGTTCCCTGTAAGGGGCACAGTACTAGCCTCCTGATAGGGTCGGGGGGGGGGGAGGGTTGTTTACGACGTTTAGCTGAATCACTAAAAGCCCTTATACACTGTCAATCATGATTGCACAATCATCGAGATTGTGCAAGCAGTGTTTGGGCCATAAACTGTCAGTAAGATTGAGCAATCTTTACTTACCTCTTGGAGTTTGTAGAGTTGGATGAACTCCCTCCAAAATTCCTGAGCGTCCTGTGTGCTCGCCATGGTTATAACAAAGGAAAGACTGAGCTGTTGGCGCAATCATCGCCACTATCACTCATGATGGTGTAACTACTATGCTTGAGCATACAAAATCAAGCCATGTTGGAAATTCCTCAATCATCTGCGCAAACACGCAATCCCACCCACTCACACAGGATATGCTTGCGCAATCATGAATATTGTGCAATCATGACTGACAGTGTGTAGGGACCTTAAGCCTAAGTTATGACGCCTTATTCGTAAGATTTACTAAGGTTTTTGTAAAATTATTTCATATAATCGTTTTGGAAGGTACAAATCTATAGACAAATGACATAGAAATTATTGATCAAACCGAAGGTAGATTTTCATATGTAAACGCGTTCGAGATGATTCGAAACAATTCGAAAACAATTCGAAACACGCAAACAACCCTGAGACTCGGGTCTCGCGCGGAACTGCCGCCAGCTGTACAACAAAAATAGAAAATATTCGTCCGAATTGTGATTATTTATATAATTATTTTCCCGAATGTCCGAACGTTCGCGTGGGCGGTTGGTCAATAAATTTGTGACGATACTTTATGAGGCGACTGTACACTTGTGCTCATGTCATGCTGTGCATATGTTTAGTACCCATTACTCTCTCTCTCTATCTCTCTCTCTCTCCCTCTCTCTTTTCCCTCTCTATCCTCTCCGCATTCCGTCTCTCCTCCCCCTCTCTCTCCTCCCCCCATTCTGTCTCTTCCCCCTCTCTCTCCTCTCCTCCTTTTGTCCCCCCCCTCTCTCTCTCTCTCTCTCTTTCTCTCTCTCTCTTTTCCCTCCCTCTCTCTCTCTCCCCATTCTCTCTCTCTCTCTTTTCCCTCCCTCTCTCTCTCTCTCTTTTCCCTCCCTCTCCTCTCCCCATTCTGTCTCTCCCACCACTCCCTCCTCTCCTCTCCCCATTCTGTCTCACTCCCTCCTCTCCTCTCCCCTCCACCTTCCGTCACCCCCCTCTCTCTCTCTCTCTCTCTCTCTCTCTCTCTCTCTCTCTCTCTCTCTCTCTCTCTCTCTCTCTCCTCTCTCTCTCTCTCTCTCTCTCTCACTCCTCTCTTCCATCCCTTCAGTCTATCTCTTTCTCGCTGTCCCCACTCTCCCTCCTCTCCCCCTCCTATCTCGCCTTTTCTTCCCTCTCCCCATGCGCTCTCCCTCTCCCTCTCTCTCTCTCTCTCTCTCTCTCTCTCTCTCTCTCTCTCTCTCTCTCTCTCTCTCTCTCTCTCTCTTGATGAACATTTTTAAATTTGTCTTCCTTTGTTGGCTTTTGTTGATAAAATCACAGTACTTTAGTAGTGCGTGGCTGACTTTGTAGATTTTATTATAACTAAATACAAACTATTATAATGAAAAAAGCACCACTTCCTCCCTTCCCCAGCCTTTGTAAGTAGGAGCCTTAGTAGACTTTGTACAAGGTCACGTTCGACCATTTTAGGCACCAGAAGTATGCGGAATTGAGGACCTTAATAGCGGCCTTTGTAATGAGGAAGGTACTAGTGAGTGCGTCGTAATTCATTTTTATTAAGGCCTTGACCTTTGTTTTGTTTTTAGATATTTTGTTTATATATGAACGTTAGGAATCGATCCCGGGACTTGTGTTTGGGAAAAATTTCGTCTTCGTCTTTTTTATTTATTTTATTTTTTTTTATTTTTTTTTTTTTAGAGAGAGAGAGTTACAAAGGAAACAAAATCCTTATTCCCCTGTCTTTTTCTCTATACCAAAGGGGACACAGCGGCTGCATCCTCTTCCCCCCAATTCTCCACGAGTTTGATGACGTCATAATGTTGAAAGGTCGATCTTTGGGTCCTTTTGATAATGTTAATGTTAATATTGAATAACAATAATTTGTACATATACCAAAAAGGCCCCTTTTCCACATATGATATTAATAATAGTAACAGTAATAATAATGATGATGATGGCGATAATAGTAATAGTTATGATAGTAAAGTTAATATGACCAACCCTAATCCACCGCGCATGCGCAGTCATATCTGCGCATCGTGACTCACTTGCAACATGGGATTATCCGACCATTGCAAGGCAGCTTGCACTGTGGCATTGCAACGCGTGTATACATACATATATGTATTTATTTATTTATTTATTTTATTTTATTTATTTTTTGAGATTGTGATGTGGGGTGCCTTCGCACAATCATCGCCCTAATCTGTAATGGCGGACTTCAGCTGTGTCAGGTAGACCAGTATCGCGTTTCATCTGGTGTCTCACGTTTCACACTGCGTTAACAACCTGAAACAACCATGCCCAGCTGGCTGGTGATAGGATAGACCGGTCCTGAAGAGGACCATTAGACCGGACTCTGTGTGTGTGTGTGTGTGTGTGTGTGTGTGTGTGTGTGTGTGTGTGTGTGTGATTCACCATGGTCTTGGATCAAGTTTTGGACTCGTGATCGACAGCTATTGCCCTCCCGGAAGAGAGCTCAGAGCTCATATACAACCGATCTATGGGTAATGCTGTGACCTTACACGCATACACAACCCCAACTCCCCGCTCACGAGAGTTGGAGTAACGACTCGCAGCGCAGTGATACTGGAATTATTTCAGCCCTGGGCGGGATTCGAAACCGGACCGCCGTAGTGGCAGGCGGGAACTCTAACCACTGCGCCACGAGGTGTGTGTGTGTGTGCATATATATATGCAAAAAAAAAATCACAAAAGATACGCGATAAAATATTTTTGCAGAAACCACTGGGAAATTGAAAAATTTACCGGGCGCTTTCGTCTATTAAGACATTTTCAGGTACAGAAAAGCAAGACAGTAACAATATATACATGAGAAGACAGGATATTCGGAAAGGTCCCATGTTTTGAATTATCACACAATCTTGTCAATAATAATTTATTTAAAATGGACAATTTTATTATTGACATGTATATATTGTTTCTGTATTGCTTTTCTGTACCCTTGAAAATGTCTTAATAGACGAAAACGTTCGGTATCTGTTTTTTTCAATTTCCCGGTGGTTTCTGGAAAAATACACACACACACACACACACACACACACACACACACATATATATATATATATATCCTTTTTCCTCAAACCAAGGCTTGGGTGACAACTTGTTCGGCTGCCTCAAGTTGTCTGATTATCCTGACCTTGAGAGGAAAAAAAAAACTGATTTAATAAACAACTCTGTTGTGCCTGTCGGGTACAGTCGCCACCAAAAGTGCTGTCGTGTGTGAAAGAATCTTTTCGTGTGTGGAATTTGAGTTCTGTTTGTTTATTTATATAATTATTTATTGTAATGTCTTTTAATGAACTGTATCGTGGTATTTTCTCACTGTAGGGGTGTATACCGTGTATGTATGTATGTATATATATATATATATATATATGTGTGTATATATATATATATGTACATATATATATGTGTGTATATATATATATATATATATATATATATGTGATGTGTGTGTGCATATATATGTGTATATACGTAGTTGTAGTCCTCTACGCTTTCGCCTAGTGTTAGTGCTAACTAGTGTTTCTTCCGGTCTAGTTACTCCTCTGATGGTGGGTCATGCTTAAGTGCTTAGTTCACACACACACACACACACACACGCACACACACACACGCACACACACACACACACACGCATACACACACACATATAACTCGATGGCGCAGTTAGAGTTCCCGGCCGACACTACGGCGGTCCGGGTTCGAATCACCCCCCCCCCCAGGGTTGGAATAATTTCAGTATCGCTGCGCTGCGGGTCGTTACTCACATGGGTGTGTGTGTTTGTGTGCGTGTAAGGTCACAGCATTACCCATAGATCGGTCATATATGAACTCTGAGCTCTCTTCCGGGAGGGAAATATCTGTCGATCACGAGTTCAACACGTTATCCAAGACCATGGTGAATCACACACAAACACACACACACATAACGTACACACACACACACACACACATACACACACACACACACACACACACAGACGACTTGCTGGCACAGTGGTTAACGTCTCGCGTTCCAACACTTAAAGTCCCAAGTTTGAGTGGCGCAAGATTGTTCACAGGGAAAGAAGCATCAGTAAACTACTAAATTATACCCCCCCCTCCTCACCCGCTTCACACTGGACAATTTATCGTCAACTCTTGTTAGTTTGAACCTGGGGAAGTAGAATTTGCTTACAGTATTCTGATCTAAGAACAGCAATGTGTCTAACATTTGTTTAGGTATAAACTTATCTAGTTTGTCATTCTAGTCTAAGAATATTTCAGCAATGTGTAGCATTTGCTTAGATATAAACTTATCTAGTTTGTCATTCTAGTCTAAGAATATTTCAGCAATGTGTCTAGCATTTGGTTAGATATAAACTTATCTAGTTTGTCATTCTAGTTTAAGAACATTTCAGCAATGTGTCTAGCATTTGCTTAGATATAAACTTATCTAGTTTGTCATTCTGGTCTAAGAACATTTCAGCAATGTGTCTAGCATTTGCTTAGATATAAACTTATCTAGTTTGTCATTCTAGTCTAAGAACATTTCAGCAATGTGTCTAACATTTGTTTAGGTATAAACTTATCTAGTTTGTCGTTCTAGTCTAAGAACATTTCAGCAGTGTCTAGCATTTGCTTAGATATAAACTTATCTAGTTTGTCATTCTAGTCTAAGAACATTTCAGCAATGTGTCTAGCATTTGCTTAGATATAAACTTATCTAGTTTGTCATTCTAGTTTAAGAACATTTCAGCAATGTGTCTAGCATTTGCTTAGATATAAACTTATCTAGTTTGTCATTCTCAGTCCGTTTGACATTTCGAGGTTCGAGAAAAGGAAAAATTCGTAACTAAAGTTGTTGTCGACGGAAACGAACTCACAAAAGTTGACGATAATTCTCTCAGTGTGAAGCGGCATTTTGAGACCATCGACCCTTTTTGTTAACGTAATTAGTATTTTAAAGTAGTATTACCACTACTACTTTTATTATTGCCGCTGTGTCGGTATTGATTTCGTCTCATAATGCTTGTATTGCTATTATTAATATATTTTCGCTATAATCATTACAATCTCCATGATATTTTTTCATTTCATCTGCGCCGTGATTTCATACAAAAGAAAGCATTAAAAGTAATCGCCGGTTACAAACAAAAAACACCCTTATATCTCCTACACATAGAGACCATATTGAACCCAAAATATTCGTCACCCTACACGAGAGATCAAATACCAAGCGAAATGAATCAATTAAATAAAAACATTGTTACTAATTCGTTGACTAATTAATCACAAAAAATAATAGTTGGATATCAAACTCAGGAACACTACTGCATTGTGATACATCTCATAACCCCACCTTCGTCCTCACTAGGAAGAACAAACATGGGGAGAAGTCTTTCAGATATGGGGGAAACGGGAGCCTTCCTTGGCTACCCTACAACATCTAGAGACCGATCAGAGGCCCATTTGAATTGGGCAGATAGAGGACACTAAAACAGACATTGCTGTGATCAGCCTATAACACTTAGAACATATACAAGTTCAGTGCAGTTATACATGTCTGCATTTCCAAGAAACCTCACATTTAGTCACACACCTCTTCACTAATTACACAGCAGTGGCATTACACAAGCATAAGCACAATATATATGGGGTGGAGGATCGATAGGGCCAACCGTTTCGTACCTTGCTCTGGTATTACGACACTGAGTACAGGTCAACCATTGCAGCGTTATCATCAAGGTCTTTAGGTCCAATGTCATCTGTGATGATGAAGAGTATCAAAAGGAACATAGAGTACGTTGGCCTCTTGTGGATGACCGCTGCCATGACAAAGCTTGACTGGTCTGACGTCACGAGAGGCTGACATCATTGCCTGATTGGCGCTAAACTTCCCCCAGAAGAACGCAGACGCTTCCATGAACTCTATATTCTTTTCCTCTTCTAATGACACCTTCCCCACCCCTTTTTTCTAGTTCAGGAAAATAGACTGATTGGATCAGCGTTGTCCATCGGGCTGTAGTTGTCAGGTGTTGTCAGAAGATCTGGTGATCATGGACCGACAAAGTGGGATGCGTTCGGAGGAGGTTGAAGATCGAGAGGGACAACTTCCGGCGAAGGATGCCCTGCCTTGTTACATGTGCGCCATCAACAATCTGGAGAACTGTACGCACTTGGACGCTGTCAGCAGAAACGTTAATTCTAATGCCGTGTCCATGAACAACACTCCAGTCCCGATCCATCATGGAGGTCGCGACATTCCCCCTTCATATTCGGCCACGTGTCCCGAACTGGTGCGGCCTGGTCACGTGACTTTCGCGATGGGAGACCCGCAGGTGGCGATGCAGAACTCGGAAGTTCTTGAGGACAGCGCTACTAGGAAAAAGAGCTGCGTTATCTTTACATGGTCGTTGTTAATTTTCATCATCCTCTTCATTGTTATGTGGATCGGATTGTGGTTTTAGTAACTTTACTGCCTGCGGTATATAAATTCTCGTTTCATCTATCGAGGGATGTCTCTTGTGGCACAGCCCTGTCGGTGGGATTAGTATCAAGGAAACTTACCAAATGCACATATAGTCGGAATTGGCGTTCACAAATGATGCTGATAACTAGCCTAGACTGAGTCTCACAGTTGTCTCTGGTTTTATATAAAGTCCTTCCGTGCGATACCAAATGATCCTCCTAAGGCACTTGGTACCAAAGTCATCGAAACTCCTCTTCAAGTCAGCATGCAGTGTCTAAATCGCACTACCGCCGACCTTCTCCAGTTGTAACCCAGTCTGTTTGCACCTTAGGATTTCCCTTGATTTAATTCGCGGTCTGAATGATGCGACCACAAGTCTTAAGATCAGTTCCAATCTTCCAGCTAGTACTAACGGGCATGTGATCGATCTTCCTTACTACTCCTCCGTCACTATATATATATATATATATACAATGTCCAACGGCGTAGCTCTCGTCTGAAACATGGACAGAACTCTAGCGAACATGGAGCATAACAGGGGCCTTTGCCGCCTTCGACGACCTAGATATCGATTAGAGGTTAAGTTCGGTATGACAAAATGAGGACATTTAAAGTAGGCATTGCTGTAACCATGACACAACACTGGACACACCAGCATACGCAAGTAAGCTACAATGCTCTGACCTCAGTCGTGCATGGTCGCTGTCATGACGAGTGCAGAGTGTAGTCTGACGTCACGAAAAGCTAACATCGATGCCTGTTGGGCACCAAAGTTTCCCCAGAAGAACGCAGACGCCTCCATCAAATCGATATTCCTTTTCTCTTATAACGACGCCTTCCCCTTTTTTGTCTCTAATTCAGGAAAGTAGGCGGATTGGATCAGTGTTGTCCATCGGGCTGTAGTTGTCAGGTGTTGTTAGAAGATCTGGTGATCATGGACCGACAAAGTGGGATGCATTCGGAGGAGGTTGAAGATCAAGAGGGACCACTTCCAGCGAAGGATGCCCTGCCTTGTTATATGTGCGCCATCAACAATCTGGAGAACTGTACGCACTTGGACGCTGTCAGCAGAGACGTTAATTCTGATGCCGTGTCCATGAACAACACACCAGTCCCGATCCATCATGGAAGTCGCGATATTCCCCCTTCGTATGCGGCCACGTGTCCCGAACTGGTGCCGCCTGATCAGGTGGCTGTCACGATAGGGGACCCGCGGGTGGCGACGCAGAACTCTGAAGTTCTTGAGATTAACAGCGCTACTAAGAAAAGGCGCTGCGTTATCTTTACATGGTCGTTGATCATCTTATTCATCGTCTTCATTATTTCGTGGATCAAATTCTGGTATTGGTAATTTTACTGCTTAGAACAGCTAAATCCTCGTCTCCTCCATCAAGCCTCTATTATGGAGACAATCCTGTCAGTGGGGTCAACATCAAGGAAACATCGAAGTTGACGTTCACAAATGATGCTGATAACTAGCCTAGACTGAGTCTCACAGTTGTCTCTGGTTTGATATAAAGTCCTTCCGTGCGATACCAAATGATCCTCCTAAGGCACTTGGTACCAAAGTCATCGAAACTCCTCTTCAAGTCAGCATGCAGTGTCTATATCGCACTACCGCCGACCTTCTCCAGTTGTAACCCAGTCTGTTTGCACCTTAGGATTTCCCTTGATTTAATTCGCGGTCTGAATGATGCGACCACAAGACTTAAGATCAGTTCCAATCTTCCAGCTAGTACTAACGGGTATGTGATCGATCTTCCTTGCTACTCTTCCGTCAGTACTATATATATACAATGTCCAACGGTGTAGCTCTCGTCTCAAACATGGACAGAACTCTAGCGAACATGTAGCATAACAGGGGCCTTTGCCCCCTTCGACGACCTAGATACCGATTAGAGGTTAAGTTCGGTATGACAAATTGAGGACATTTAAAGTAGGCATTACTGTAACCATGACAACACTGAACACACCAGCATACGCAAGTAAGCTACAATACTCTGATCTCTTTCGTGTATGGTAGCTGTCGTGACAAGTTCAGAGTATAGTCTGACGTCACGAAAAACTGACATCGATGCCCGCTTTGCACTACAGTACCCCCCAGAAAAACGCAGACGCTTCTATCAACTCGATATTATTTTTCTCTTCTAACGACGCCTCCCCCATTCTTTTTTTCTAATTCAGGAAAATAGACGGATTGGATCAGCGTTGTACATCGGGCTGTAGTCAGGTATTGTTAGAAGAACTGGTGTCCATGGACCGACCAAGTGAGATGCGTTCGGCGGAGGCCGGAGAGCAAGCGGGACAACTTCCGGCGAAGGACGCCCTGCCTTGTTACATGTGCGCCATCAACAATCTGGAGAACTGTACGCACTCTGACGGTGTCAGCAGAGACGTCAATTCTAACGCCGTGCCCATGAATAACACTCCAGTCCCGGTCCATCATGGAGGTCGCCACACACCCCCTTCGTATTCGGTCACACGTCCCGAACTGGTGCTGCCTGACCACGCGACTTTCACGATAGACCCGCCAGTGACGACACAGGACCCGGAAGTTCCCGGCAGGAACGACGCGACAGGGGGGAATTTTTGCGGGAAACTTGTGTATACTCTTATACTTATCGTGATCGCCGTTATTGCTTTCTGGATAATATTTTTCAGAAGGTGATTGTAATGTTTCAGGGGGTCTTAGGATTCATTTGGGTAAACTTTACTGCCTGGACTAAGTATCCGACCTAGATATGGACCAAAAGGTCTCCTGTCGGCATGCTCCGCCTTTGTAATCCTTTGTAATCTTGGGGGTTTTCTTATCATCTGATTAGGTTAAGGAAATAGGAGGTTTTGGTCAGGTCAGTGAAACGATGTATAGGTTTGGTCAGAGTAATTGTGATTTGAGAACAACATAGACATTTGGACTGAAGTTTCCTCCTCCAACTTGAAAACCCCTTTTTGTGCTAGTCAGACCAACCCACACTTGTGCCAAATTGAGTGCCATATAAACGTACGAAGTTAAACTAATATTAACAAAACCCGACTTGGTTAAGATGCACCCGGGCTATGCAAAGATTCTAGAAGAGATGATCGCGTCTGGAAGCGTGGAATTTTTTTTGTCTCGGATCACGTGCTGGACTCGTGATCGACAGGGATTACCTTCCATGGCCACAGTAGATCTTCAGTTGGAAGAATACGCCAAAGAAGTTTCTGCACTCGCACGTGTCGCCAGTACACATGATCTCCCACGCAAGCACCCCTCCCATTCCAAATAACTCTCACCATGTCTGATCATCTTGCCTCAACCACCAATTCTGTGGGCGTCCCCCTCGTGTCCGCCATCGAGGATTGTCTCTTGTGGAGAAAACGCTGAAGAGGATCAATATCAGGGAAACGTAGCACATGCCCATATAGCAGTTGACGTTTTCGAATTGTGCTGGTAACTGAGCTAGTCTGAGTCTCAAAGTAGTCTCTGGTTTGATGTAAAGTCATTCCATGCCATACCCAATGATTCTCCGGAGGCATTTGGTACCAAGGTCATCGAGATGCTTCTTCGAGTCAGCATTCAGTGTCTTGTGTCGCATCACCTCTGAACTTCTTCAGATGAAACCCAGGTGAGTTGCGTCTCAGGATTTTCTTTGATTTGATACACGATTTGAATGTTGCGACTACAAGTCATTCCCAAATAACTCTTTACTCCTATAAAACCTGCAGTTCTGTAGTATCTTCCATCTAGTACTAATGAATATTTGATCGATCTCCTTGGCCACTCCTTCATCACTACTATATATACATGTCATGTCCAAAGGTGTGGCTCTAGTCTCAAACGTGGACAGAACTCAAGCAAATATGGAACAGAACAGGAACCCTCCTTTTCCGCCTTCCACAACCTAGATAACGATTAGAGGCGCAATTAGGTAGGACAGATAGAGGACACTTAAAGTAGACATTGCTGTAATCATTATTACGAGTTCAGAGTATAGCCTGACGTCACGAAAAGTTTACATCGGTGCCTGCTTGGCACCAAAGTTCCCCCTTGAAGAACGCAGATGCTTCCATCAACTCGATATTCATTTTCTCTTCTAACGACGCCTTCCCCTTTTTTTTCTAATTCAGGAAAATAGACGGATTGGATCGACGTTGTACATCGGGCTGTAGTTGTCAAGTGTCAGAAGAACTGGTGTCCATGGACCGACCAAGTGAGATGCGTTCGTCGGAGGGCGGAGAGCAAGAGGGACCACTTCCGGCGAAGGATGCCCTGCCTTGTTACATGTGCGCCATCAACAATCTGGAGAATTGTACGCACTTGGACGCTGTCAGCAAAGACGTTAATTCTAACGCCGTGTCCATGAACAACACTCCAGCCCCGATCCATCATGGAGGTCGCGACATTCCTCCTTCGTATGCGGCCTCGTGTCCCGAACTGGTGCCCCCTGGCCACGTGACTGTCACGATGGGAGACCCGCAGGTGGCGACGCAGAACTCGGAAGTTCTTGACAGCAGTGACGAAAGGGAGAGGAGGAGAAGAGGCAAAAACGTCATGGTTTCGGTGTTGACCTTATTGTTAGGGTTTATTTTTATGTGGATATTCTGGAAAAGCAGGTGATGTGGGGACGGAGATTAGTTTGGTTAATTCGACTGCTTGACATAACTCGGTTGTTAGGAGTTATCGTCTCGGCTGAATAATGTCGTATGGTATTAGGGTGTGGTCTGTAGTGTGCCCATCGGGTGATGGTAGATAGAGACGCTAACCACTGGAAGAATACCCAGCAACGTCTAGGGCTCGAGAGAGGTCCTTCCTTAGGTAGTGAGTAGGATCGTCTGACATCTGGTTTGTGTTCCGGCGATCGTCCGAAGGGGTATTGGAAGATGGATCCAAACATGAAGCACTATTATTACATATATTGAAACTTTATTTGAATTTTATAGATACCATCGAGTTATCCGAAGGTCTGTGTCACTGGTTTGGTGTGTTTTTAGGCACGTTTCGCTCCGTTTCGGACTTCGTAACAACCGCTTCCGGTGTGCGAGTTTGAGGTTAGCGGAGTCGTTTCGTGA
This sequence comes from Oratosquilla oratoria, assembly GCF_046742065.1. Lineage (NCBI taxonomy): Eukaryota > Metazoa > Arthropoda > Malacostraca > Stomatopoda > Squillidae > Oratosquilla > Oratosquilla oratoria. Next base: position 2,988,305 of record NC_134791.1, on the reverse strand, counting down.
TTTTCGTCAGGTTAGTGAAATAGTTAAGTGGTCTTTATTTTTTATTTTTATTTATTTATTTCATTTTTGTTATTAAGTTGGGAACGTCAATACCAGAGACATTTTGATCTATTCGGGTTTACTTTCCTCTTTAGTGAGATCAACCCACATTTGTGCCACACCTTACGGAACTACCTAATGTAGGCCTTATGGTCTCTTGCAGTCTCCTTAGATTAAAAAGATGTTAATCTAGGGAGTTAGTGTATGTGTTTAGCGTTTTCTAGATCTGTAGAAACCATCTTAGATAGGAAATATAGCATAGTTCATATTTATATTGTAGGTCTGACTTGTGACATTCCTGTGCATACATGATGTGATTTTCTTGTGTGTACCTGAGGATACATACAGCTGAGGTGACAAATATCCAAATAAGGATTTTTTACTAATATAATTTGTGATATTTATGTATAGATTAGTGTCGTTATTGATCATGTAAATACGTGATGTCTGATAAATAAAACAACTTTTTGTACTTCATTATTAAATCCTGTGTTTCTTTATCCATGTGACGAGACTGTCGGGGTGGGCAACCTTCATAAGTGCGGGTGCCAGTAGCCAAGTCTTCGATGTGTCAAAGGAGCAAGATTAAAGGCAAACGAGCAAGGGTCTAACCACCTCGTAGGGCCCAAAATCAGCGGAACATGTGGTTACTAATGGTATATATATTTTTTTTAATAAGCTTCCCCACCTATGTCCTATGCTCTTCGTTCTTGCTGCCGCCAGGCGATTTTATTCACCTAACCAACTTTCACCTGAATACAACAAATTGGCACCATCTGGGTCAAGTTACACGAAGGAGCTTCAATAAGTGACTTAACCCGATTTGTAACCAAGGTCATCACTCCCATGAATAGAATCGTCCGTTCTGTTCTTTTAAACGCTGTTATCTCGCTTGGACGAAACCCGGGGGGAGGTATTGTATTTGTTCGAGTTACGGCTGAATTAGTTCATGTGATTCAGATAAATTTTGGGGGGTTATCAAATCAAGTTCAATACTTATTTTTATTCATATTTTACTGCTGTAACTTATATATATATATATATATTATATGTGTGTATGTACGAAAAAAAGCTGGAGTCCGGGAACCATAATGGTGGAAATGTAGAAAAAAAAAAAGACTCAGTAGGTAATTTATTCCCGACGTTTCGAGTCCTGTCCGGGACCCGTCCTCAGGGGATACTGAAATCACATGGTATAAATATACGAGCGACCACGTCCACAGGAGGGACGCGGTAACCCGCGCCGGGCGAGAGCGCGTGGCGGTGGAGGGGGGGGGGAGGACATTTACCCTCTTCGTTCTTCGTGATATTTTTCCACCTCTTCCTCGCACCCGCATAGATGGGATTGAGTGTTATGGACCTGTTGATGCTATCTTTGTTAGTGACCCACGTTTCCAAGAACAGTCTGCCACCTTTCCTGTTATAGTAGAGTACCTTTGCACCCTCCCAGTCGAACTTGTGTTGGCGGTGTACAAACATACTGAACAGCACCTACACAAGTTCGACTGGCAGGGTGCAACGGTACTCTACAATAACAACAGGAAAGGAGGCAGGCTGTTCGGCGCTGGTTTAGTATGTAGTATACCTTTTGGATGTGGCCTTCGAATTTTTTTTCTCTGGTATAGTATGTGGCCTACTTATTCAACGCACCCAGGAACGCAACCAGATCTTTACGTTAGGTTAGGGTTAGGTTAAAAAAAAAAAAAAGTTAAAAATTTCCTGAGGTAGGACACATTCAAATAGGGTAGGCCACATACTAAACCAGTTTCAAAAAGGTAGGCCACATACTAAACCAGTTTCAAAAAGGTGGGCCACATACTGAACCAGTTTCAAATAGGGTAGGCCACATACTAAACCAGTTTCAAATAGGGTAGGCCACATACTAAACCAGTTTCAAAAAGGTAGGCCACATACTAAACAAGTTTCAAAAAGGTAGGCCACAAACTAAACCGGCACCGACTGTTCTTGGAGGCGTGGGCCACTAACGAAGATAGCATAAATAGGTCCATAACACTCAATCCCATCTATGCAAGAGCGAGGAAGAGGAGGAAAAATATCACGAACAACGGCGGGGGGGGGGGTAAATGTCCTCCACTACGCTGTCGCTCGTATATCTATACCATGTGATTTCTGTATTCCATTGTATCCCCTGAGGACGGGTCCCGGACAGGACTCGAAACGTCGGGAATAGATTACCTACTGAGTCTGGTGTTTTCTACGTTTCCACCATATACATACATATATATATATCAAACCAACACGAATACCTAAAATATCTCTGATTTCCATTATAATTCCAAAAAGATGAATAAAAAAAAATAATGATATTGATATAATAATTTGACCTTCAGTTGTTTCGAAAGGCCACATACAAGGTCACAAACTGCTCAAGGTCATTGACACATCGTTACATGACAGACTTGCTGTGTACGGTAGTTTACCAGCGCTTCTGACCTGATGGGTAATTTAGCACTTGTAAAAAAAAAAAAAAAAATGAAGATGCAAATAACAAGAGACCTATTGGTCCATACGGGTCTGCTTGTGAATTAGAAGTGCGTAGACAGCGGAAACTGTAAAACATTGATTTGGTTTAACTGGAAGAGCTTATGATGCTAGGAAGTTAGTTAAGTTAGGTTTGGACTCTATATATTTATTTTATTTTATTTATTGTGTCAGTTGTATTTCAACTTACAACATGAATAGGTAGTTTGCTCCAAGCTTTTACAATGCATATATATATATATATGTGTGTGTGTGTGTTTACCTAGTTGTATTTTACGGGAAGGAGAGCTATGCTCGTGGTGTCCCGTCTTCATATCTCATTTTATCTAGACTGTTTTTAAATTCATGTATTGTTTTTGCACACACCACTTTCTCATCTAACTTGTTCCAAATGTCCATTACTATGTGGAAAAAGCTGTTCTTTTTCAGGTCTTCTATAACTGTCTTGATTTTCTTTCCGTGTCCTCTTGTGTTTCCACTATCCCATTTTATTAGATCCTCTCTATCAATAGTTTCTATGTGTGTGTGTATAATATATATATATAACATAGGCAAGGACGTCGCTGACCGAGCGAGTTAGGGCGTTGCTACTTGCGTCAAAGGTCGAGATGGTGGCGGTTCAAACCCTGCTACCGGCGAGTTGAGCCAAAGGCAGGTTAAGTTCCACGCTACAAAGTCCTCTGTAAGGGGCATCATTCTAGCCTCCTGATAGGGGGGAGTTTGTGACGTTCAACCAAATTGATTTTATATATATATATATATATATATATATGTGTGTGTGTGTGTATATCTGTGTGTGTGATCCACTATGGTTGTGGATCACGTGTACATCCATAGTTATGTCCCTCCCGGAAGAGAGCTCAGAGCTCATATATGACGAACCTATGAGTAATGCCGTGACCTTACACACAAACACACACACAACTCCCCGCCCACAAGAGTTGGAGTAACGACTCGCAGCGGAGCGATACTGAAATTGTTTCAGCCCTGGGCGGGATTCTAACCCGGAGCGCCGTGGTGGTGGCCGTGAACTCTACCACTGTGCCATCGAGTCTGTGTGTGCGTGTGTGGAAATCCTGGTGTGGGTTTTCACTTTCAATAAGACCTTTGACCTTGAAAAGTCAAATATAAGGCCACAGAAGTTCAAAGCGACAACTGTTCACGACAGATGTTCAAATGATGAACACAAAGAACTCGCATATAACACCAGTGGATGAACATATTATGTTCTTTACCTAAGTGTATATTGACTCGATTTATATATATTTTAGACATCATCATTATTATTATTTTATTATCATTGTTGTTTTATTTTATTAAACGACCAAATGCCATTGCGCACTTTATATATTTCGTTATGCCAAACGTCACAGTTATAGTGGGGACCCCTCCTTGAACGGGTACTAATGGGTCCGGACCCCAATTAGGCCTTGTGTTTAAAGACGTCTGTAAGCCAGAATAAAATATATCGCGGTATTGAATATATATATATAATTATGTATATAAACCACAATGCACTTTAATTCTAAGTCATCTAGGTGCATGCAGAAATTGAAACGTAGTACGCCCTTGATGGTGTATTAGTATGATCACTCGGCACTGGTAACGTTCTCGCCGCATGAGGTTCGACATACGCACTTGACGGCGTATGTCAAATAATTCTGACAGTCGCCCCTAGCGTCACGCTAGGCCCCGGTTCGAGTCCCGAGGCGACTGCCGGAATCATCTTGTGTGTATATATATATATATATATATATATATATATATATATATATATATATATATATATATATAGAGAGAGAGAGAGAGAGTGTTCTATGATTCTAAGTATTTCAGGGATTAGATTTTTCAATTTTCTAGGAAGGTGATTTTGAGTCATGGACCTAATTAGAAATGATTAATTATTTGTCTATTTAATATATTTATTCTATATTGTTTTCTGGCGTTCGTAGATCGTGAAGCGATATGTGGTTGCGGCCGAAGCCGTCACCTATGCCTTGTTATGCGTTTTAGGGTCTGGGGCAGGTAACAAAGTCACTACAGGGAATCGGAATGCGGGATTCGAAAATAAAGAGAATGCGAAACAAACACGCATCTGTTTACGCCACCAGCAGTGATGATTAATTTCTGTCTAGATACTAGGATTGAACAAAATCTAGGATATCTGTAAACCATGGTGAACATTGAAGATGAAGTTATTCAGTTGAACATTGTGTCATATTGTGTTCTGTTCACAGGATTGTCTCGCTACCAGTTAGATTAACGGACCACCGAATTACCGGACTGGTCAGTCTGTTCTCCAATTGATGCTACTTCGTCATTTGGACTAAAACATCAAATTTTCTTGTAAGTAGACAACCCACGCAGTCCATCTTCCCATTTTCTTTATTGTTTTTTTTTCAATCTTAGGTTTTCTATTCTTTCATATTATTCTTTTTTTTTTTTAGAAAATCCTGAAATGGAAGGAAAGAGAACAGATGGAGTTACACCCTTTGTTATTATTATTATTATTATTATCATCATTATTATCTTTTTTATACATATGTATATAGGGGAACATCTTTCGCTTCTTTTTCTTGACAAAATTATATTGAAATACCGTCACCCCATTCCTTAGCATCATGTAAACAAACACAAGGTTGCCACCTGTAATGTTATTGAACCACACGTTGCCACATGTAACGCTATTATTATCACCCCACCTCTGTGAGAGGGTTAGGTGTTGGCAACGGTGCAAGGTTGGATTGTAACTAAATTAATCCCTTTTTTTACCGAGGGGGTGGTGGTTGGTCCCCACGGAGATGAATAAAATCGCCTGACGGCAATCATATTAAAAAGGACAATGTTTACAAAGTGCCACGCCCGTAATCAATATTCTCTGTCCTTGTTAGCCTTGACGAGACACGACCGGCGTGTAATCTTTTTTTTTTTTAACTAAACTAGATTTGGTGTCCTAACTGTTGTCGTCTAGGATCTAGACTTTTTTTTTTGGGGGGGGGGGGCACCTGGTACCCCTGGGGCTGTGGTGGATGGCTCAGAAATATTCTAATAAATTGCACCAATTTAATATATATATATATATATATATATATATATATAACTACGGCACTTGTCATGTGATCACTTGAGTTCGAGTCCTCGGCAGTACCATATTTCAATTTCTGAATGTGGCCCCATTGGGTCTCCCGATGTTGTTGGCTTAGAATTAAAGAGCATTGTGGTTGTTAAAATGTATCTATAATCGCTGGGACCCATTCAGTGTTGTACATATATATATATATATATATATATATATTAGAAATTACGTAAAAGGTGACGTCATATTGAACTCGTTTATTGAACTCTAGAAGTTTAATTTCATTAAAGTAATAAATTATGTATATTTAAATTATTGGATAAAATCTGAATAATTAATAATGTTAATGATCAATTGCTACTGATAATTTGTAGTCTATTGAAAAAATTTAAACATTTGAAATAAATACCGAAAATTCTGGTCGGTGAAAAGTAAACAATGGTCGCGAAAATTATAGATATTGCGTGTGGCCTACGACCGGATTCACTCAAATAATAGTTTTCGTCAAGTCAGGACGCTTAGAATTTGTGTCAACTGAAACTACAGAAAATCAATTTCGGAGGAACATTCACTCCCAACTATAAAGAGAAACCTCTCTTTAAAACAAAGTTTAACACTTCACAATTGAAAATAACGGATAAACTTAAAAAGGCGAAAGGGACGTAAGTATAACTCGGCCGAGTTAAAACCGGTCTCTCGAAAATCCGCCTTTTCTAAAATTTACATCTAAATTATCAAGAAGAAGGTAAGATCAACTTTCTCTTTTGAATTAGTTTAACTATAGTAAGAATTATTTGTTTGGATGAGGAAAACAGATCCTTTTCCAATAATATATATATATATAAGCATGGCAGGGGATTCTCTCTAAGGCATATTCTTTTAAAAACGACAGCAAAAGAATTGTTAATTAACTTTTTCCGTCTTTTAGCAAGCTTGAGAGCTCACGGAAAAAGTTAATTAATAATTCTTTTGCTGTCGTTTTTAACAGAATATATGTATATGCATATATATAAATATATATATATATATATATATATATATATGTGTGTGTGTGTGTGTGTGTGTGTGTGTGTGTGTGTATGTGTATACCAAAGCCTTTTTCCCCCTTACTAGGGAGGTAGCCAAGTCAGAAGGCATGCACCCACTTCTACCCATTCCATTCCCACCCACCACCCTTACCCCCCTCTCATCTTAGCTCCTCACAGATGATGGGTCATTCTTGTGTCACACCCACTGCTCAGGGTCAGAAGCAATGCAGCAAGACACAGTGCATACACAGGAAGGCCGCATCATTTAATTGGCGAATCGCCCTCTCTGTACCCTCATGCAGAAAAAGAGAAGGCGGGGAGGAATCTTTTCGGGCTGCGTCAAAATATCATTCTCACATAACCACTCCCTAACCCACCCTCCTTCATCCCTCCCTTCTTTTCCTCACAGTATTATCTATACACAGTCATTCTCCACTCATCCCTATCCCCTGCCTTCTCCCATCCTTGCTCAACAGACATTCCTCTTCTGTTCAATGCCCCCTTCACCCCATCCATCCATCTCATCCTCGGTCATCCCCTCAAGTTCACTCCATCCACCTCTGCCTTCCACACCTCTTTTATTAATCTCTCTTCACTCTTTCTTTACATGTGTCCAAACCATCCCAATACTCTTTCATCAGTCCTATCCATTTCCTTTTCCACCCCAGCTCTCCATCTCACCTTGTTATTTTTTACTCTATCCAACCTTGTAATATATATATATATATATATATATATATATATATATATATATATATATATATATATATATATGTATGTATATTTATTTGTAATTTATGAAAATACTTTCCCTTTGGAGACTAAGATAAATGTAAATTTTATAATGATTATATTAATTTTTCTAATAAGAGCTATGACTGGGCCACAGAGATGAAATACTTGTATGAAGAGTCCCCTTACAAAAATATAATGAAGATAAATAAATCACTAAGTAAATAAATGAACATGTTGATAAACGAGTAATGTAAATACTGAGAAACAGAAAATTGCTGGGCAGATGATTTATAATTTAGAAAAGAAAAAAGTTTCATTGTAGAAAAAATGTAAATACAATGTTCAGGGTAGGAAAGGTCTTTGTTTACTTAAAGTCGGAACTTTTGGTGGTGACTGTACCAATAGGTTTCTTGCTTTTTTCTTCATATGATAGAACAATTTCTCAGTGAAAGTTGCATAGTCCTGAACACACAAGAGACAAAACATGGAAACATATTTGATGTACTGATCATCAGCCGTGAAATCAAGATAATCGATGTAGAGTCAAGCTACAAAAAGATAAAGTCTCAGAATAGATAGTTGTGTATCTGAATACGAATCAGTCTCAAGCTGTCAGGAAGTAGATTTTATTTGGAAATGGGTAGAAACAACTTCACCAACTATGTAGTCAATGAATGCAATAAACTTCCTGCAGAGGCAGCGCAATATATTGAAGTTTTAAGATTTGTTTAGATTAACACCTAAGCAATATAATGTAAACCCTGCCAATCATTTGGTTGACTTGATTATTAATTATTTCATGGAGTCAATGAATGGAATAAACTTCCTTCAGAGGCAGTGCAATGTATTAAAGTTCAAAGTTTTAAGATTTATTTAGATCAACAACTAAGCAATATGCTGTAAGGCCTGCCAATCGTTTGGTTTACTTGATTATTAATTTTTTCGTTTAACTATCCTTAACATATGACCTAGTTATGGACCAAAAGGTCTCCTGTTGTAATGCACATTGTTTGTGATCCTTTGTAAATGTGTGAATAGTTGTGTAGGTCTACTGTGACAGTACATTGGGAAATCTTTTACATTTTTTTCATTGTGAAAAAAAAATGTATAATCCCTTTTTGAATAAGGGCTTTAGTAATTTCCACATTTTCAGTTATGTGATCACCAAAAAGTTTTTGTTTCATTGAAGGAAAGTTTGTATCATTTTTTATTAATATTTTTCTTCACTATTTTATCATTTTATTGTTTATTATTTAGATATTGTTGTTACTTATTGTATTTTATTATTTTATTTTATTTATTTGTTTTTGTATTAATTATGGGTGTTAAAACAATTTCCATGTTTACAGCTGTATTTACCTAGTTGTATTTCATGGGAAAGGGAGCTATGCTCGTGGTGTCCTGTCTTCATATCTCGTTTTATCTAGACTGTTTTTAAATTTGTGTATCGTTTTTGCACACACCACTTTCTCATCTAACTTGTTCCAAACGTCTATTACCCTGTGGGGAAAGCTGTTCTTTTTCAGGTCTCTTCTATAGCCGCCTTTCTTGATTTTCTTTCCGTGTCCTCTTGTATTTCTACTATCCCATTTTATTAGATCCTCTCTATCAATAGTTTCTGCCTTTCATGATTCTACAAATAGTTATCAAGTCTCCTCTCTTCTTTGTTCTAATGTCTATAGCTCAAGTTTTGCTAGTCTCTCTTCATATGATAGTTCTGAGAGTGTTGGTGCCGATTTCGTAATTGCTCTTTGTATTCTTTCAAGTTCTGTTATACATTTTTTTGTACTTGGTGACCATGTCATCGCTGCATACTCCAATCTTGGTCTTATCAAAGTGACTAGTATTTTCTTCACCGTTTCTTTGTCCAAGTATGGAAATGCCACTTTGATTGTTCTTATTAAATTATAAGTTTCTCCAAAATTTTTGTTTATATGTTTCTCAGGGGACATATTATTCATAATAATGACTCCCAGGTCCTTCTCATTTTCTACTTTTTTTAATTTCTTCTCACAATTTAAATTATGTGTGTGTGTGTGTGTAATTTTTTCCAATGTAATATAAATTTTATTACATATATAATCTATAATAATATGATGATGATAATATATAATATATCATATAATATTGAATATGGTAATGATTTTGATATAATATTTTTAATATATTTTTTGTTTTTTCTAATGTAATATTAATTTTATTATATATAATCTATGATGATATAATGATAATATTCAATATAATATATAATCTTTAATATGATGTTGATTTTGATCATATTAATATAAAATTATTAGTATATGTTATTATATGATTGGTTCAGTTTAACATCGCAAAACTCCCCTTATCAGGAGGCTAGGACAGTGCCCCTTACAGAGGACTTTGTAGCATGGAATTGAATTAACCATGCCCTTGGTCCGACTCGCCGGTGGCAGGGTTTGAACCACTGTCACCTCCATCTCCACAAGTAGCGACACCCTAACCCGCTTGGAAAGCGAACATCCATTTGAATATTTAACATTGATTTTATATTTACAGTTGTGCATTTGGGCGTGACCTGATCGCCATGGAAGCGAGCCGAGGTGAGCCTCGACCTGAGGACCAGGACCCGCCCCCGAAGGACTTCCTCCCCTGCTACGCCTGTGCCATCAACAACCTCGAGAACTGCACGCACGTTGACAACGTCAACAAGGACGTCAATGCCAACGCCCCTTCCCCCGTTGGCACCAATGTCAACACACAAATTCCGGCGCCTGTCCACGGCCCTGTCGCCGCGGGGGGCGGGACTCTGGACCCTCCTCCTTCCTACTTTGCTTCCTGTTACCCGGACTCTGCGAACGCGAACCAGATGCCCTTCGGAGTCTCCTCCCCCCAGCAGCAACAGCAACAGCGAGTCGGGGTTATGTTCTCGACGGCCCAGGTCGACACGTCCACGACCATCCAGGAACAGCTGGAGGCGCAGGGGAAGACGAAGAGAGAGAGGATCCTCTTCTTCTTCTTCATCTTTGTGATGGTCCACTTCATCCTCTACCTCCTGAGGAAGTGGATAATGTGACGACCTTCGTGGACGACCTCTTCCACCTCCTCCACCCGTTCCCTCAGTTCGACAAGAACTTCGTGGTGGTCCACTTCATCCTCTACCCCCTGAGGATGTGGATCATGTGACAACCTTCGTGGATGACCTCTTCCACCTGTTCCCACAGTTCGACGAGAACTTTGTGGACGACTTTGATGGAATCTCGTACCTGCTGGGGTTGATCTCCAGGAGTCTGAGATGGGTCTTGTGTCCGGACTCGAGTTTCTCTCATTGGAAACCCGCAGGCATCTCAAGTAGTTACTGGACTTGAGTTTTTCTCGTTGGAAACCCACAGGGGTCTTGAATAGTCACTGGACTCGATCCTTGGCTTGAGTTCTCTCACTGGAAACCCGAGGCCCCATGAGATCCTCCAGCAATCCTCCAGTGGTCCTCTGATAAATCTCTCCAGAGAAAAAAAAAAAAAAAAAAAAAAATTGTATTTGTGTGGCTAGTGTTTCGCACTTTCAAAGTCACCCGTTAATTGGAAGAGAGGAGAAGGAACAGTCACTGGTTTTTAGTTCTCATTATCAAAAAAAAAGAAAAAAAAAAGTTTGTGAAAAAATGGTGGAGGGTTTTAGAGAAAGAGAAAAAGAGAGGAAAGAGAGACAGAGTGAGGAAAAGAAAACTATAGTTCTGTCCACAGACTGTCATACTCAAATCTGTTTCTCCGAGTGAGAGTGAGAGTGTTGATGGGCTTTGAACACAGGGAATGGGGAGAGGAGCCTTGACTGGATATCTCGTGAAAAGGATGTTATAGTCTAGAGACGGTCTGAAATGTTATGGTCTTGAAGAGATGGTCTGAAATGTTATTGTCTTTAAGAGACGGTCTGAAATGTTATGGTTTTGATGAGATGGTCTGAAATGTTGTGGTCTTGAAGAGATGGCCTGAAATGTGTTGAGGTCTTGAAGAGATGATCTGAAATGTCTTGAAAGGTCTGAAAGGTCTTGAAGAGATGATCTGAAATGTTACGGTCTTGAAGAGACAGTCTGAAATGTATTGAATCTCAAGACGTTGACAACAATGCCAAGGAGGGCCTACATTCAGCCAAAGCCATCACCATTGCCTTATGTGCTTGGATAGCTGATGTAGGAGTGTTGTAAAGTTCTAGAGTCAGTTTACGAAACACGACTCTCTAGTGGAGTAATCTAGAAGATCAGGAGATTGAATCTCCTAAGGGTGTTGATGGACTTTTAACCCTCAGAAGTGGGCAGAGCCTATCTGCCTCGTCATTGTTCTTGAAACAGAAAACGCACCAGATTGAAGAAAATGTAAGACGTAAGCTCCGCTTTCTGTACCATATAAAGTTTGCAAATATTAAGTCAGCTTATGGTGGCGGCACACTAGGCATTTCTTGCTAGCATGCTACTTGCTTTTGCTATTTCGTTTGAGTAGAAATTACTTTGGTTACTTTTTTTTTTCAAATTTCCAAATGTCAAATTAATCTTGCGATTGAGAAGCTGAATGACAAACTAAGGGAAGTTAAACCTAGAATACGAATGTTAGACGCATTGTTGAGATGTATAGACACGGTAAAGGAAACATGAACCGGAGGTGAAGCTTTTATTCCTGACGTTTCGTCTATCGACTTTCTCAAAGGAATGAGCATACTAGATACATACAGAGTTTATATACATGCCTTACGGCTCAAGTATCTGTATGTATCTAGTATGCTATCTGTATGTATCTAGTGTGCTCATTCCTTTGAGAAAGTCGATAGACAAAACGTCAGGAATAAAAGTTTCACCTCCAGTCCATGTTTCCTTTACCATGTCTATACAACTTGTTCACATGGATTTTCACATTGTTGAGATGTTCTTACGGAAATCTAGAATATTGTAACCGAAGTTGGTGCTACTCAAACAAAGTAGCAAAAGGAAATAGCATGCTAGCCACCTTTATTGAGAGGAAGGCATGGCCTGTCTGCGACATCACCGAGCGTGTCAGTCATGTGACGTAGGTGACCATGTGATGTCATCTATCTTTGTCACCTTCCTGATTTACTGTCTTTCATGTCCGTTGACTTTATCCGGTCCTCCTCTCATTCTGCCGCATTCTGTCTTTCTGAACAGTCATTTTCATGTTTTCGTGGTTTGGTATATTTGACATTTATCTTTGTTTGACATTTATCTTTATGCTCAACATTTATCTTCATGTTTGATATTTCTCTTTATATTCGACATTATCTTTATCTTCGACATTTATCTTTATGTTCGACATTTACCTTTATGTTCGGCATTTATCTTTATGTTTGACATTTATCTTTATGTTCGACTTTTATCTTTATGTTTGACATTTATCTTTATATTCGACATTTATCTTTATGTTCAACATATATCTTCATGTTCGACATTTATCTTTACGTTCGACTTTTATTTTGAGAAGATTTGTGTGGTAGCCCAATGGATACCATGTCGGACTCGTGATCAGTTGGTCGTGAGTTTGATTCCTGGGACCCATTGTCGGCTATGACGTGTTAGGTTCCCAACAACCCTGGAAAGACGGGGAGGCAAATAACATTGGCCTAAGAAACTCAGTGGCTTGCTGCAACTGGCAGGGGTTTTTCACTTCCCATTGCATTGGAGTGTGATGGTGAGTTATTTCTTTAAGGAACTTCTCCGTTTTTGCTGTCCACAGTGTCTCCAACATTCTTTTCAGAAATATCTCCTTGATTTAATTTAATTTTTTCATTCATTTCATAACAGTCCATCTCTTGCATCCAAACAAACTTCATCTTTGTTTAGCTTCTCAGAATTTCTTCATTAATATTGCTATACATGACAACTCTAATTTATATATATATATATATATATATATATATATATATATATATATATATATATATACATATATATATATATATATATATATATATATATATATATATATATATATATATGTATATATATATCACAGTTGACACCACAGTCAGACAAAAGAAAGAGTTGCATAAGCGAAACTATATATTTTGATTGCTATCTGCAATCCTCTTCATGTACTACAGTACTGAAGAGGATTGTAGTTAGCAATCGAAATATATAGTTTTGCTTACGCAACTCTTTCTTTCGTGCGACTGTGGTGTTAGTTGTGATTTACAAATGTGTTACTGCATTTTTCACCAGTGATATATATATATATATATATACATGTACATACATACATATACCAAAGGCTCTTTTCCCTCTTAAACTGGAGGTAGCCAAAAGAAAAAGGCATAGAAACCACTCCCACCCATTCCATCCCTTACATCCTCCACTCTCCTCTACCCTCTTCCTTTCCATTTGGCACCTCCTGGATGGTGGGTCATCCCTGCCTCTTGTCCACTGCCCTGGGTCAGAAGCAATGTCACAAGACACAGCATATCCACAGCAAGGCGGCTTCATTAATTCGGTGATCCCCCCTCTCTGTCCCCTCATGCAGAAAAGGAGAAGATGGGGAGAAATCCCTTCAGGCTGCATCAATTTATTTCTCATACATACTCCCTCACCCCCTATCACCCACCCATTCCACCTTATGCATCACAGCATCCATATACAACCATTCTCCATTCACCCATTCTCCATTCACACACACATGGAAAAGAGTGCCTTGATAGAGAGGACCTATTAAAACCGGACAGAGGAAAACTAGAAGATATGCAATGAAACTCAAAAAGGATAACTACAGAAGAGACCTGAAAAAGAACAGTTTCCCACACAGAGTGATAGATATATGGAACAAATTGGATGAAGAAATAGTGTGTGTAAACACAATAAAAGAATTTAAGAACAAACTTGTTCTTGCGAGATACAAAAACGGGTCACCACGAGCATAGCTCCCCATCTGTATAATACAACTAGGTAAATACACACACACACACACACACACACATATATATATATATATATATATATATATATATATATATATATATATATATATATATATATACACACACATACATATAGCAAAGGCTTTTTTCCCCCTTACATGGGAGGTAGCCAAAGAACAAAGGCATGAAAACCACTCTCCTACCTATTCCATCCCTATCATACTCCACTCCCCTCCACTCTCTTCCTTCCCTCTTATCTTGGCACCTCCTGGATGACAGGTCATCCCTGCATCTCGCCCACTGCCCTGGGTCAGAAGCAGTGTCACAAGACATGACATACAGCGCATAAATATGTATATGTTGTACAAAGACATGAACTCTGCAAGATACAAAGGTCCTTACAGAGGATGACAAAGGTGTAGAAATACCAAGGATCTGTTGGAACCCCCATCTCCAAGATACAAGTGACCTTACTAAGTGGGAAAAGCCACAGCCCTACAGAGGCCGGCAACGGTCCTCAGCCTCTCCCACAGAACTCTCCGGGAAGAAATGTTGGACGGTTGCTGTCCATGTCATGTGAAGGTGGGACCGTTTTCATACATCACCGGCTGAAAGTCATAAGGGAAGACGAGATCAGTCGCTGGTTGACGGATCTCCTTAAGCGAAAAAAATAAAGTTGAAAGTTAATAGAGAGAAATCTTGAGCCCATTCCTGGGATGGAGTGCCATCCTCTTGGGGTTGCACCTCTAGATGGAGGCTGTTGAAGATTGGTTTTTGATGGCTCTTGCAGGACCACAATTAGAAGCAGGTACCTGCCATTGGTCCTGTCTTTACAAAGGACATGAGTAATAAAGGACACATGGATATGAAGGACAAGATGCTATGTGTGGCCTTACAAGTGGCCTTACAGTAGTTAGGATAACTAGAAAGTACTAAGGACGTTAGGACTTTGTGATTGAAATGGAAGTAGACTTTGTATGGAGACCTAACCTTCGTAAGTTTATAAACCAAGTGACCTTACAAAGGTCAAAGAGTAACTGACCTTTGTGTACAAGTAACCACAACAAAGGCACAAATATTGTGTGGAAGTGACCTTAATAAAAGCACAAATATTAAGGTCTACTTGAACATTGGGCACCAGGCACAAGTACTAAGGTTGGTTTGTACATTGTGTACAAAGTACACTCAGCTTCCCAAAGGATGATTAAGGACTACAAGTGAAAAGGTAATTGGATAAGTGACCTTTACAAAGGCCAAGTGATATAGAGTATGACTTTTAATGTATTCCTGCCTTTTTCGTATTATATGAGAGATTCCTTTATAATCTTGTGTGCAGTTAAGCGTCCCCAGGCGTGTATATACATATGTATACTCTTTAAGAAGAGTGGCCAAATTACTTTACTGCAAGTATTATTATCATCATCATGTTCATTATTGTAATGATCATATTATTATTATAAATGTCAATGGAAAGATATTATTTTCATCATGTATTTATCTTTATTATATATTGTTATTATTATTTTTACTTATATATTATCACTATTATCACATATTATTCACTCGCATTTATTTTGTTCACAAGAAACATCAGTATGATCATTTAGTTTATAAGTTGACTTTGATAGATTTGCTGTGGAAAGTGCATTATGATGTTGATTACTAGATTGTTACATTTTGATTAAAAACTGAGAATTTAATTGGTTTGAGTCATTATACCAAATGTACACATTTAGAATGTACGCATGAAGAATTTCTTATACATGGTAGACCAAAGGTTATGTTACCCAAACAATATTATTATTTTTCTTTTTAGCAATATTTCACCGTGATTTATTTGATATTAATGTTTGGGTGGGGTAGCTACTGGACCACTGTATAGTTGTATATATATCTATATTGGTAAGACAGGTTGATGTCGGTGCGAAGAGCAAAGATGCTGTTATGATTATCATTTATTTTATATTATTTGTTTTTGTTTTGTTATCATTTGTCTGTTTGATTTTCATTTATTATTAGTTATATGACAATTTATTATTATTTACTATTTACCTGTTTGTTTATTATTTAACTATGCTAATGCATTTATTTATGTATTTTATTTGATATTTACATTATTATAGTTTTTATTTTCTATTTTTTTCGCATCTGACCTAGATATGGACCAAAAGGTCTCCTGTCAGCATGCCCTGCCTTTGTAATCCTTTGAGTTTATTCCTGACTAGTTTTGTAGATAAGCTTTCTCATAACTACCAAACAAATCAGGAATCAAGATTCTTGTGTCTTTCACTTGCCACCCATGCCACGCATCAATATATATATATATATATATATATATATGACAAAAGATTGGACAAAGGTCAATGTGGTCCCAATTCATGAGTAAGAAAACAAGTAGAAACCCCTAAATCATAAAATATAAGGAAGAGTTGTGAAAAAAATATATATATATTTTATGATTAAATAAATCTTTGACAGAAAACCAATTAGGATTCAGAATAGGAAGGTCATCATGTGCATGGATCTAGAGAACACTTTTGATAAGGTATTTCACATAAGATTGTTATAGAAATTAGGATGTATAGAATGAGGCAAAGTCATCATATTAGACAGTAGGGAAGGACTTGTAGTAATAGATTTAAATTGGACAAATTCAGGTTTAAGAAAGAAATAGACAAAAATTGGTTTACCAAAAGAGTAGTAAGGAATGGGACTTAGTAACAATGTAGTGAACATTGAAACAATTGGTTATTTTCAGAAAAAGTTAGATAGGCATTTAGATAGGGATGAGAAGTGTTAAGGGTCATGGAACTGCCTACTATAGGACTTATGGTCTCTTGCAGTCTCCTATGGAATCTGTTGGAATAGACTTTGTGCAGGACAGGTTAGTTATAGAATTTTTATGAAGACAAGATGTCTTAATTTGGTGGGGAATCATTATTGGGACCCTACAGGGCTTGTTGTCGGCACCAAAGATATTCTTGAGATCAATGTTCCTTCTAATATTTTACTGTGGGTGTACATAGAAATTAGCTTGTGTGCAAACTTTGCCTACTCAGAAAAGTATGTGCACACCCACGCGAGTCCCCATCTGATCATTTAAGCAAATACTCACAATTTGTAAGATTGTATTACAGATTACCTCCACCAATGCACCATTTGCAATGGAAGGGCTAGAGTTAGAAGAGGGAAAAAACAAAAGAAAAGCAATTATTGGTTCGACCGTTGGCAAGTTACCATATTTTTAGAGAATGTATAGCTTGTTGTTTGTTTGGGTGGAAATTCTTTATTGAATGGATTTTAATATCACTTGAAAACCTTGTGTGCGCACAGTTTTTCTTTATGTGCGCTAATTGTAAAACATGTGCGCATGCACATGTGCACAGCTTAGAGGGAACATTGCTTGAGATACCTTGATGATGTGATTTATAGAACAAAGAGTTACGTCAATCTATTTGTTGATAATGTCAAGATCATGAAGAAAATAAAAAAGGAGGATTTTAAGCTGATACAGAAAGGCACAATTTAGAAATATGGCTGAAGACAAAGGTGTGGATGTTGGATTTAGGGCAATTTGATTCTGTGGTCAGGCCTGTTCTGTGTTGGTGCTGTCTTGGTACGGGAGACTGACCTGTTCTGTGTCAGTACCGTCTTATGAGGTTATCACACTGGGCTAATTTTCCTTCAACATCCTACCTCCAACCTCCATTTGAATAACAAGACTATGTCTTCGCTTACAGAAATCTAGACTTCTCTAAGAACATTTCAACATTATGTCTAACATTCGTCTAGGTTTATCTTAGTTCATCATTCAGCTTTGCTATATATGATGGAAAGATAATTTTACATTTGGAGGATAGAAGTGTGTGGGGATGGAATGGGTGGGAGTGGATTTCATGCCTTCATCTTTTGGCTACCTCCTTTGTAAAGGGGGAAAAAGCCCTTGGTACATGTATGAGATAAGAAAAATAGGATATATTTTGAGGGCAAAGTTGTTTTTACTCAAACGAATTCTCAACTGCCGTCGCTAGTGAAGCCCGTGGAAGCCCAGTGTGATAGCCCCTTTCGAGCTGGACGGTGACTTGTCCTGTGTTGATGCTGTTGCAGAGCTGAAGGATTACTTGAACACGCATCCTAGTGTGGATCTTCTCTTGAGAGGAATTTTCCTGTGAGGCTCATGCCCTGGCGTGTTCTTCGAGTTTTGTGGTCTGTCTTGGAGAGGTTGTTTAGTGATCTAGGTGTGAATATGTTTTTTGTGTGAATGTCTTGCATGGTGAAACTTAACAAAACTTAGTTTGTTTTAGTTTGATAAGATTAAAAAGTTGATTCAACTCTTATGACCCCCAACGGGGTATGAGAATACTTCATACAGATCACATCACATATAAACATATTTCAGACATGAGTGTATATAGAGATCACATCACACTTCTACAGATTTCCGACAGTGCACATAAAACTCAAGGCAATAAATGAGACCCAGAAACCCAAAATTTTGGGCTTCTTTTCCAATGGAGGACACTCGTGAGTGGCCAAACTTTGAGGTTATTCACACTCACATAAGAGAGATTTGCAGATCCTTAGCATTGTCCAGCTGGTACCCCACACATTCCTCATCTAGATTTATGCACAAATTGGTGCAAGAACCATTTCACCAAACGACTCATTGTTGGTGGTCACAGTGTCACCATTTTCACCTCAGCGACCACTTAGTCTGTACACCAAGACCTCATAGACAGTAAGTACTTTCGTGTATTACATCGTCAGATGAAGTAAGACAGATACAAGTATGGTTAAATACATTAAAAGGGAAAGTACACGGACATGGGGGAAGAAAGGAATGCACAGGAGATTAACAAGGTGCGTAACCTAACTTTCCTCCCTTAGATCTGACTGCATATGGTTCAATCCGGTGGATACTTTATAATCACCAACTCGATCAACAATCGATCACATCTGAAATGTCCAAAGCTCAACTTTACATTTGTATCATATGTGCCTGAGATTAAATATGATTCAATCACATTTCTGTCTGGTAAATTCCTTGACTTTGCTATGATTGTTAACCAAGACCAATCAATTTAATGGCTACTTAATGATTTATGTTAAAATAAAGCATTGGTTACATGGGCAGATCTTACACTATATGTTGACAAATCCTTATTTCCAAATTTTGTCCAATATAAAATTTGTTACAATCTTTGCAAGGAATTTTATATACTACCCATTGTTGTTAGACTGGCTGTTCTTGGTGAGGGATCTTTTGATAATGTGATCATATTTAAATACTACTTTGTTATCTAAATTCTTAAGGAAGTTCTCAAGACCTAGAAAGTTTTCATGGAAAGGAAGAATAAGTAGCCTAAGGTTATTGTGATATTGAAAAACAAGAAAATCATGATAACACATATGCATACATACATATATATATATATATATATATATATATATATATATATATATAACACATAAGAATGAAGGAACTGCAGAACACCATAAATCCTACACTAGGCAGTTCCATGTCCCCTACCACCTGTCATCCCTATTCATAAAGTTGTCTAACCTTCTCTTAAAGCAAGCGATAGTTTCAGCGCTCACTAACTACATGGTTACTAAGTCTATTCCATTAGTTAACCTCACTCAGTAAACCATTTCTTGCCTATTTCCTTAATTAAAAAAATTGTCTAATTTAAATCCATTACTGCAAATCCTGTCCTGTTGTCTTAATATGATGACCTTGTCTGCATCACTCTTGTTAAAGCCCTTGGCCCTTCTGAACCTCTCTATTAGATCATCTCAAACTCTGCATCTTTCTAGAGTGTAAATTAAGGTGCCTAAGCCTGTTCTTGTAAGGTTAATTTCTGAGCCCATATATTATTTTGGTTGTTCTCCTTTGTACGGATTCAAGTAAATTAATATAGTTTCTAAAAGACAGAGACCAACACTGTACCACATGGTCAAGGATGGGGCTAACTAATGCCAGATAGAGTTTGATAACTATCTCTGCACTTTTATTCATAACCGTCTTAGCAATGAACCTTAATATTCTGTTAACTCTATTCCGGTGCTAATGCACTGTTTCTTGGATTTAAGACCAGGAATCACTAGCACTCCCAAGTATCTCTTACACTAATTTTTCTCTAAAAAGTGTTATCTAAGCTATATCTGCTTTCTGGGTTGTGTAAACTTACGTTTAACACACAGCACTTTGAAATATTGAAGTTCATTTGCCATTTCACCGATCATGCGAATATTTTGTTAAGATCTTCCTGAAGAATCTTGACGTTTTCCCCTGACCTAATTTGGCGTCCTATTTTAGTGTCGTTTGTAAACATACGAACATCACTAATAATCCCATTGTCAAAGTCATTCATGTACATAATGACCAATAAAGGACCCACTAATAACACTTCCCCATTTGGATTTTACACCATTAATGGCGACCCACTGTTTTGTCACTGATCCATGCTCTAATGATCTAATCCATTCAAACACTTTTCCTCCTATACCATGGGCTTTGATTTTATTTAGTAGTCTATGGTGGGGCACCTTGTCGAATACTTTACCAAAGTCAATGTAGATAACATCGTAACTATCATTGTAATCTGCCGCCTTGTAAAAATATATAAGATTATCTACACATAACTTATCCTTAGTGAACTCAGGCTGTGAGTAGGGTGGCCAGGCAGTCCTCCTTAGAGCACTTTGTCCTCCATCCGACGCTACCTTACGCCTGACGTGCATTTGTCCTCCTTTCTTGGGGTGTGACAAAAATAAATGAATAAACAATTAAATAAATAAATAAGAAAATGAATAAAATAAATATAAATAAATAAATAAATAAGAAAATGAATAAAGAATATAGAGTTAAATAAATAAATAACCATAGGTATACAATAATGCCGTACAATTAAATTATGTGTGAGTACCCAGGCTAAAGTCAACGTCGGAGCTCGGCAGCCGAAGTTGACAGGAACTTCACAGGACCAACGCTGAGAGCGTGTGATTGCATGATTCACATCTCGCCTCAGGCTGCAGTCCTGATGTGGCCACGGTGCAGTGTGGTTAGACAATCAATTTATGAGGTTAAGGAGTCTGAAAATGCCGAAAAGAAAGACTTTGTTCAATTCTGACAGGGCCAAAGGGTTTGGTAATCAAGGTGAGGATACAGCTAGGTTTTGTTTGTGTTGTAACTTAGTAAGAAAATACAGGTATTTGTTTTTTGTTTAATGAAGTGAATTTTTTTTATTCACTTTCAGTTTCTTATTACACACACACAATATATATATATATATATATATATATATATATATATATATATATATATATATATATATATATTATAATAATCGATATGCAGTGTCCTCCTCTTTGGAAATTTGGAAATGGCCACCCTAGCTGTGAATCACGAATCAAATTATGTATCTATGTGATCTCTGATTCTATTAGCTATTATCGATTCTAGCATTTCACCTATTATAATCGACATCAAACTGATTGGTCTCAAGTCACGCATAGACGATTTATCATCTTCTTTGAAAACTGGAACAACGTTTGCCTGCCCCCAAAGCAATAGACACGAATCCAGTGTCTATCGACAGCATTTGAAATTGTTATATCGAACTATGTATTCTTTTCAGTATCTGTACTTCATGTATATTGATGCAATGCCAAATAAAATTATTATTATTATTATTATTATTATTACTATTATGATTATTATTATTATCTATCATCATCATCATCATCATCATCATCATCATCATCATCATCATCAATAATTATCATTATCATTATCATCATCATCATTATCATCATCATTCTCTCATCTGAGCACCTCCTGGATGACGGGCCATCCCTGCACCTTGCCCACCGCCCTGGGTCAGAA
>NC_134791.1:2953652-2956152 GCF_046742065.1 Oratosquilla oratoria | reverse complement strand
GATCGTCCTTGTCTGAATCCAAATTGCCTTGGATTTAGTACGTTGTTTTTTTCCAAGTATTTTACCCATCTACTTTTGATAATTCTTTCACATATTTTTGCTATTGTACTTGTTAGAGAGACTGGTCTATAGTTGGTAGGTTCTTCTTTATTTCCTCCTTTATATATAGGTACTATATTTGCTTTTTTCCAATCTTCTGGAACTTTTCCTTCTTTTAAGGAACTGCTTATTATGCTATGTATTTTGTCTGCCAGTTCATTCCTACATTCTTTCAGAATCCAGTTTGCTATTTCATCTGGCCCATGCGATTTTCTGACATCAAAATTACCCAAGTGTGTCAATATTTCATTCTTCGTTACTTCTATTTCTTCCATAGGGGGGACTTTTTCCTTCCACTCAATCTCTTCAGGTTGTATATTTTCCCTTGTAAACACTGATTTAAAATGTTTGTTCATAATTTCTGCCATTTCCATTTCCTCAGTGTATTCAACTCCCCCTTGTCTTAATTTCTCCAAGTCTTGTTTGTTTTTCAGTTTATTGTTTACAAATCTGTAGAATAGTTTTGGTTGATCTTTACACTTTTCTATAACATCTTTTTCATATTTTCTTTTTTCCTCTCTGCACTTTTGTACATATTCATTTCTATAACCAGTATATATTTTCCATTTTTCAGGTCTTCTGTCTTTTTTCCATCCGGTCCAGGCTTTGTCTCTTTTGTCTTTTAACTCCCTACAACTTTTGTTGTACCAGCATTTTACATATTCTTTTTCTTGTTTTTGTCTTGGGACATACTTTTCCACTCCTTCTTTGTAAATTTTTGTCAAAATATTCCATTTCTCTTCCACTGATGTTTCTTCTTTGTATATTTCTTCCCAGTTTTCTTGTTGGAAGAATTCTCTTATTTTATCAAAGTTTGTTTTTTCATACATCATTCTTCCTTTTCTATATTGTTCATTTCTTTTCATATATTTTTCTTCATTAAGTTCCAGTTCAATCAATATGTGGTCACTTTTACCTATTGGTGTTTTATATTCAATCTTGTCCACTATTCTAGGTTCAGATGTAATTATTAAGTCTAGCCTCGATGGTTCTTCTTCATTTCTATACCTAGTGTTCTCTTGTATCCATTGTGTCATTGAATGGTCAGTAATCATCTCAAGTAGAGCATTTCCCCATGAGTCATCACCACTCTTTACTGTCATTTCTTCCCAGCAGATTTCTTTGCAATTAAAGTCGCCCATCATAACTATTCTTCCTCCGTCTTCCATTATTTTAGTTAATGCTATCTTTGTGTCCTCTAACATACTTTTATGTTCATTCTCCTCCCATGAGGCTGTTTTCGGAGGCACATAGTTGATCACAAATTTTCTGCTCTTCTTATCTCGGTCTTCCACTTCTATCATAATCATCTCTACTGTATTCTTTCCATATATGACACCTTTCACGTTTATATCCTTCTTTGTCAGGAACATAACTCCACCCCCTTGTTTTTTCTCTCTGTTTCTAATCCAATAATTGTATGTATCATGTCCTACACTGTTGGGTGGTAGTGGGCCTTTTAATTTTGTTTCTACAATTCCCATTATGTCCGGTTCTTTTTCTTTCAAATAATCATTCAGTTCATTCAATCCTGTTATCAATCCATCTATATTTGTGTAAGACACTCTTAGCTTTCTGCCACTTCCATTGTGTTCTCTGTTTCCCTTATGTTTTTCTTTAGTATGTCGAACTGCTTTATTTTCATGTTCACTACTCTCCAATAGAATCTCTCTTTCTCTGACTCCGTTCTTTCCTCGTTTTTTGCCTTAGCTTCAATTCTTTTCTGCTTTTCTGCCTCTCTTTCCTCCTTATTCATTTCTCTTTTTATCCATACCTTTTTATATTGATCATTTGTTGCTAGTTTCCCTGTCTTGGATAGTATTTTCTCTGCCGTTGTTTGTGACCTGAATTTAATCTTAATTGGTCTGGTCTTATCTGTACTATATTTTCCGAGTCTGAATTTTTCCTCAATTTCCTTTATAATTTCTGGTTCATCTTCCTGGACTAATTTTAATAAACTGCTTACCCTTTCATTTTCCTCCTTGATTCTTGCGTTTCTATCTGGGTTATGTTTCTCTTCCATTCCTAATATAATTATACATTTCTTTTTGTCAGCTAATTCTCTTACTATATTCTCCTTCTGTCTCATCACTTTAATAACTGAGTCTTCATTATGTTCTTTCAATTGCTGTTTGACTATGTCAGTGAATGAAACCTTATTCCCTTCTTGAGTTATTCTCCAATTTTTTGCTTCTGTAGCTATTTTCTCACTGTTTTCATTACTATTCTTCTTCAATTTCTCATTCTCCTCCTTTACATTTCCTAACTGTCTTTTTAGGTCCTCTACTTCTTCAGTTAAGTTTCTGTTAGCCTTCTCTAGTTGTTCCAATCTTTCAATTCTTTGGAGAATGGAGCCTACATTACCTAACTTACGTTCCAAGTCCTCGATCACCTTATCAAC
>NC_134791.1:2916152-2951152 GCF_046742065.1 Oratosquilla oratoria | reverse complement strand
AGTTATTTGGAAATTCGTTAACAAAAGTGGATAGTAAAAAAGATCTCGGCGTAATTATCAGTAACGACCTTAAAATCATCCAAGCAGTGTATTTCAGCCTCTGAGAAAGCAAATAAGATTCTGGGATTGATTGCGCGATCTTTTGATTTCAAAAGTCCATCACTCATTAACAAGCTATATAAATCGTTAGTTCGTCCACATTTGGAATATGCTGTTTCCGTATGGTCACCGAATCTCATTAAAGACATTGACAGACTGGAAAAAAGTACAACGGCGAGCCACAAAACTGATTCCAAATATCAAAAATAAATCATACGAAAATCGACTTAAGCACATGAATCTGTTTTCCCTAAAAAAGCGTAGACTCAGAGGTGACTTGATACAGGTCTTTAAGATTTTAAAGGGAATTTACAACATCAAAAGTGACCAAATTTTCACATTGAATGAGAATCAGACAAGAAACAATGGTCTCAAACTGTCCGGAAATAGATTCAATTTGGAAGTAGGTAGAAACAACTTTGCCAACCGTGTAGTTAATGAATGGAATAAACTTCCTGCACAGGTAGTGCAATGTAGTTCAGTTCGAAGCTTTAAGAATCATTTAGATAAATACCTAAGTAAGATGCTGTAATTATTATAATTTATGTTATATTATTTGTTTTTGTTTTGTTATAATTTGTCTGTCTGATTTTCATTTATTATTAGTTATATGTCAATTTATTATCATTTACTATTTACCTGTTTGTTTGTTATTCAACTATACCAATGCATTTATTTATGTATTTTAATTGTTATTTACATTGTTATAGTTTTAATTTATTATTAATATGATTTTTTTTTTTTTTTTTTTTTTTTTTTTTTTTTTTTTTTTTTTTTTTTTTTTTTTTTTTTTTGCATCCGACCTAGATATGGATCAAAAGGTCTCCTGTCGGCATGCTTTGCCTTTGTAATCCTTTGTAATATCTTTCAGGGGGCTTATATACCTGCAGTGTGGTGTCTAATTTCATTGATAATTACGGAACTTGTGGATTTTGCTAAACATACAAATCCTTCTCCATGGTTATGTTATCGTTAAAATTTATGAAAACCGCTTCTATTGTCTTTCTCATACATTTGTTGGATCCTTTATTTAATACAACGTCGTTATCCCAGCCTGGAAGGTGATTCTGTTTGTCAATGAGAACCACTATTGAGCTGGACATTCTGTGTGTTCTTACGTTATTCTTATGTCAACTGATCCGTTTTTTCAACACCCTATCTCTTTCTCCAAATGAGGGACAGTTTTTAC
The DNA here is from genome assembly GCF_046742065.1 of Oratosquilla oratoria. NCBI lineage: Eukaryota > Metazoa > Arthropoda > Malacostraca > Stomatopoda > Squillidae > Oratosquilla > Oratosquilla oratoria. Next base: position 2,949,864 of record NC_134791.1, on the reverse strand, counting down.
ATGGTATCTTATAACATGTAAAAGCTGCCTTTCAGAATGTGGTCTGCTTCTTTGTCTGAATAAAAATCGCCTGAAGCCCAGAGCCAGAACAAAATAGATAAAGTACGTCACACACGCTATACTACCTCCCCCCCGTGTACTTACCTCCCCCCCTCCCTCCCTCCCTCCCTTCCTCCCTTCTTCTTCATCTTCCCTTTCCCTTCCTCCCTGCCTCCCTCTCTCTCTCCCGCTCTTCCTTCTTCCCTCCCACCCCGTCCTCCCTCTTTACCTCCATTTTATTTTATTTTATTTTTATTTGCATTTATTCGTTTATTCATTAATTCATTTTATGTGTGTGTGTGTGTGTGTGTGTGTGTGTGTGTGTGTGTGTGTGTGTGTGTGTGTGTGTGTGTGTGTGTGTGTGTGTGTGTGTGTGTGTGTGCGTACTTAGGAAAGTTCATTCTATTTAATTTTATTTTATATTATATAATTATATTTAATTTTATATTATTGTATTTAATTTTATTCTAATTTTAAGAAATCTGGTTTTATTTTATTTTATTTTATTTTATTTGACCTTTATTTGCATTTATTCATTTATTCAATTTGTGTGTGTGTGTGCGTACTTAGGAAAGTTAATTCTATTTAATCCTATTCTATATTATATAATTACATTTAATTTTATGTCACTGTATTTAATTTTATTTTAGTTTTAATAAATCTAGTCTTATTTTATTTTATCTTATTTCTATTTGCATTTATTCGTTAATTCATTTTATGTGTGTGTGCGTACTTAGGAAAGATAATTCTGTTTCTATTTTATATCATATAATTATATTCAATTTTATATAATTTTATTTAATTCTATTTTAATTCTAATAAATCTAGTTTTATTTTATCTTATTTTATTTTTATTTGCATTTATTCATATATTCATTAATTCATTTTGTGTGTGTGCGTACTTACGAAAGTTCATTCTATTTAATTCTATTTTATATTATATGATTATATTTCATTTCATATAATTGTATTTAATTCTATTTGAATTTTAATACATATAGTTTAATTTTATTTTATTTTATTTGTATTTATTCATCTATTCATTAATTCATTTTAGGTGTGTGCGCGTACTTACGAAAGTTCATTCTATTTAATTCTATTTTATATTATATGATTATATTTCATTTCATATAATTGTATTTAATTCTATTTTTATTTTAATACATCTAGTTTAATTTTATTTTATTTTATTTGTATTTATTCATCTATTCATTAATTCATTTTATGTGTGTGCGCGTACTCATTCTACTTAATTCTATTTTATATTACATAATCATATTTAATGTTATATCATTGTATTTAATTCTATTTTAATTTTAATAAATCTGATTTTATTTTATTTTATTTTATTTTTCTTTGCATCTATTCATTAATTCATTTTATGTGTGTGCGCGTACTCATTCTACTTAATTCTATTTTATATTACATAATCATATTTAATGTTATATCATTGTATTTAATTCTATTTTAATTTTAATAAATCTGATTTTATTTTATTCAATTTTTCTTTGCATTTATTCGTTAATTCATTTTATGTGTGTGTGTGCGTGCTTAGGAAAGTTCATTCTATTTAAATCTATTTTATATTATATAATTAAATTAATGTTATATCATTGCATTTAAATCTATTTTAATTTTAATAAATCTAGTTTTATTTTGTTTTATTTTATTTTGTTTTTCTTTGCATTTATTCGTTAATTCATTTTATGTGTGTGCGTGCTTAGGAAAGTTTTGGGCTGGGAGTAGGAGTGAGTTGGAGGGAATTTCCCCGTTTGAGGAGGCCAGACCAAGGATCTCCTCCATGTTTCCTCCACTCGATTATGTTTTCATTTGTCTATTCATTTTTACATTTCTTTGTTGATTAAATAGTTAACTAACAAAATAATTAGTCTATTTATGTATTTATTTGCGTACATATATACACAGGCATGACAGATTTGAATAGACACCAAGAGAAATAGTTCAATTTATTAAACAAGGAATTGATACAATTAAAGTGTTTATAAAGGGTCACAATGTGAATAACTAATATTTGGTTAACGTCCCCTTTGCTTTTTTCAATGCAAGGGCCCTTCTAGGCATGCTAGTGATTAGTTCACGAATATCATCTTGAGGGATTTCTTGCCATGTTTCCCGTAGTAATCCTAAGAGTTCGGGCTTTGAAGATGGCTTCCTGTTCTTTTTGCGAAGTTGTCGGTCTAATATACCCCAGAGGTGTTCAATAGGGTTCATATCTGGGGACTGACTTGGCCATGGAAGTTTCCTGATCCCATTTTGGCTCAACCAATTTTGTGTTGCTTGAGCAGTGTGACAAGGAGCTCCATCTTCCATAAATAGGAAGACATTTTTACTCATTCTACCACTGGAGAATATTGGAATGAGTCCTTCCTTTAATATAGAAACATATTTTCCTGAATTTATGTTCCCTTGACACTCCACAAGCTCTGATCTACCATCACTCCAAATTGCACCCCCACACCATTATTGAAATGCCCCCATGTTTCACTGTTTGCTGCTGTCTTTTGAGGTCAAACTCTTGACTACAGAGTCTCCAGACACCACACTCTTCCACTGTCAGAAAATAATACGAATCGTGACTCATCAGAGAAAATGACAGTGTTTCATAAGACCACAGGTCTCTACGCGTGTTTTAATAGATATCCTTGCACGTAACGTCACATGCACCAACTCGCAGGACAAATTGACCCTTCATCATATACTACAAAAACGCAAAAGTCTCTAACCTTATAACGAGAAATGGGTATAACTAAAAAAAAAAAAAAAAAAAAAAAAAAAAAAAAAAAAAAAAAAAAAAAAAAAAAAAAAAAAAACTCAGACTAATATGGTGTACCAATTCATTTGCCCCGATGAAGGTTGCAAACTCCTCCCCAATGCTAGTTATACTGGTGTCATCACTACCTCTGTGAGCAGGAGACTCACAATACACGCCCGTGAAGGAAGTATACGCAAATACATGATACAAACACACAACAAAACTCCAAACAGACGATCTTTAGTCAACGATACAAAAATACTTAAACAATGCAACAACAACAAGAAACTGCACATCTTGGAAAGAGTCTACATTACACAATACACCCCTATCATTAATATACATTTATTGTTACTTACCTGAAGATGGTTGTATGATTCAACCGAAAGCTTGTATTTTAAATATGCGTAATGTTTTTCGTTATAATAACACCATGGATCTTGGAAGTCTTGTGTTTGACCTCCCCTCAAGATACAAACCATTCGGAAAATTGAGAAAATCACTAAGGTAGTGGATATAGAATTAGCTCTGTTCTTCAATTGAACACACACACACACACACACACACACACACACACACACACACACACACACACACACACACACACATATATATATATATATATATATATATATATATATATATATATATATATATATATATATATATATATTTCTAAACAGAAATGTAGTAGCACATTTGTAAATTACACACAGGAACCCACAGTCGGAGAAAGAATAAACTTCGAATAAAGAAAAATCCTATATTTCGGCTATCAACTGTAGCCCTCTTCAGGAAAGTACATAAGATAGAGAACAGAGGGGACTTATAAACTACAATAAGAAGAGATGTGGACAGTTGACCTCACTCAGGCGCGGGGCAAACTGGGGTGGCGGAGGAGGGAGGAGGTGAGGAGAGGGGAGGATGTAGTGTCCGCATCAACTTGGCTACTGCTGCGCGTGAGATAATGTCAGGTGTCCACTGCCCTTTAGAAATATTAATATTAGGGCATTCCTCAATTAATGCTGATTCGACTATTTTCTTCCTGAAACCGCAGTGGGACTTGAACACTAATCTGGCCTTACCCCAGTCGAAAGAATGATTCTTATTTTTGACATGAAGAAATACAGCCGAATTTTCTTGCCCATACCTAATTGACCTTTTATGTTCTGCCAATCTAGTGTTCAGGTCTCTCCCGGTTTGACCCAAGTAAACCAAATCACAATCTTTGCAGGGCAAACAATAAACACCAGGTGACTCAACTTCCTTCGGTTTTTGTTGAACGTTCACAATTTGCTTACGCACGGTGTTAGGATAGTGATAGGCAATAGTGAGACGTTCATGAGGAAACAATTTAGTAGAAGAACTGATGGTATTATTAAATGGAATTTTTAAAATGTCCTTAAAGGAGCGGTGAAAACTTGAGGGGACGGAAGTTTTAAAATGGTTGGCCCTAGCCTAACTGAGGGCTTGATTCAGAAACCAAGGTGGATAAGCCAACTTCTCAAGTTGACATTTGATCACCTCAATCTCATGGTCCAGAAGTTGAGGACTGCAAATCCTGAAAGCCCTCAAGAAAAGGCCAGAGGCAACACTTTTCTTGACATTGTCAGGGTGATTGCTAAAAAAGTGGAGATAACTGCCTGAATGGGTGGGCTTACTGGGGACGTAGTGGGGTCGTACTGGGAACGTAGAGAAGTCGTGGTGGGGACGTAGTGAAGTCGTGGTGGGGACGTAGTGGAGTCGTACTGGGGACGTAGTGAAGACGTGCTGGGGACGTAATGAGGTCGTGATGGGGACGTAGTGGGGTCGTACTGGGGACGTAGTGAAGTCGTACTGGGGACGTAGTGGAGTCGTACTAGGGACGTAGTGGAGTCGCACTAGGGACGTAGTGAAGTCGTGCTGGGGACGTAGTGAAGACGTACTAGGAACGTAGGACACCCAGAGAATCCCCGACCCTTTGCAGGATCCGCGTGATCAGATGCTGTCCAGAGACAGCGATATTAGGAGCCTCTCTGCCTGCAGTAGGGGACTCGGAGGGCGGAGGTACTCCGTCGGGAAGAGGTGATAGTGTTCGTAAGGAGGCGGGTCTTCGGGGAGACCTCCAGCAGGAGGATTCGGAAGGGGATAGATCCACGTCAGGTTCTCGGGGGACATCGGGTCGCCTCCTCCTTCGGCGGAGTTGTGGGCACAGCGACTCAAGTCTTCGCCATTGGAGGTACATTCGTAACAAGGGAGATCCTCGGAGATCCTGTAGGCGACTCCTATCCGTGCCCCAAGGTTCTCGAACTCCTCTCGATCTTCGGGAGTGTTCTTGTAAGGGCAGATTTGGTTCACGAACTCGAGGAAGGACCGGAGACCTTGTTGGGTCGCTCTTCGAAGTCTCCTCTTCCTTCTTCCAGGACCTCGAGAGCCTCCTTCTTCGGGGCCTTCGTCGGTTCTCGAGGAGGACAGGGCCGTTCCGAGAAAGCCCTCTGGACCAAGACTCTCGTCGTTGTTCGGGCAGAGGGCGACGGTAGCCGAAGAACGACGAGTTCGAGGCTCTGGTGTCTTGCTTCTCGGCACTCTTCTGACACCTCTCGAAGTCCCAAGAGCCCGAGGAACATCGATGGCACTGAAGAAGGGCACAGCGTTCTTGGAGAGTTCTCTCCTCTCTCTTTCTGTTATGTTGTGATGTTCTTCACTACTCTCTGTCATGTTGTCATGTTGTCCACTGCTTCTTTCTGTTATGTGATCATGTTCTGTCATACTTCTGTCTGTTATATTGTGATGTTCTCTACTACTTCTGTCCATTGTGTCACGGAGTCCTGTCTGGATTCTGTCAATTGTGTTATCAAGTTCTGTCTAGGTTCTGTCTATTGTCTTATGGAATTATGTCTGGGTTCTGTCTAATATGTTCTCAAGTTCTGTCCCGATTCTGTCTATTGTGACTTATGGAGTCCTGTCCTGTCTACCCAAGGCCCCGGCAGATCCGGCAACGATCTCGTTCTAGTTTCCGACACAAAACTCCACAAACACTCGACCTGACACGTGACACAGCGGCACTGGGTTCTGACAGGACCCTTGACACGTTATGACACAAGGCTGTTCTTCACGGACCAATCACAGCTGTTCTTGACAAAGAACATCTGTTCTTCGGGCTGTTCTTCTGGGGGTTACAGAACACCAGATTCCCCCCGAAGCTTCTGGTCCACCTCCCAGAAGGTCTGGGGTCGTTAGCGCGATGTGATGCGACGGATGTCTCACTGGGAGCTTGACGAAGGGAACAACCCGCAAGTGTGTGGTCTGGAAAGAAAACGGGACGTGTCAGTCTTCGACGCAAACACTTTAAACACCAAAACACTCAGAGAGAGAGAGAGAGAGAGAGAGAGAGAGAGAGAGAGAGAGAGAGAGAGAGAGAGAGAGAGAGAGAGAGAGAGAGAGAGAGAGAGAGGAGGAGGGAGATAAGGACGAGGTGTCTGAGAACCACTGCGTGTCCCTCGAGGCCGATATCGAGGCACCTCGAGGGACCTCGAGACCAACCTGTTTCCTCCCTCGCGAGCGAGTGACTGTGGTCGTCTTGGCAAGGTGACCTACCCGGGCCTTGTGCGAGCCACTAGCTAGCGAGCGAGGAGGACGAGAAGCCGGCCCAGGCCGGAAATTTGTGTGTCTGTCTGTTCTTATTAAAAGAGTGGAACGTCCTCTTGCTCTTTCTTTCTCTCTTGGTCGCTCTCTCTCTCTCGATCGTTCGCTCTCTCTCTCTCTCGATCGTTCGCTCTCTCTCTCTCTCTCGATCGTTCGCTCTCTCTCTCTCTCTCTCTCTTCGTTCTCTCTCTCTCTCTCTCTCTCGTTCGCTCTCTCTCCCTCTCTCGGTCGCTCTCGGTCGCTCACTCGCTCTCTCTCTCTCTCTCGTTCTCACACAATATTATGTGTATATATATACATATATATATATATATATATATATATATATATATATATATATATGTATATATATATATATATATATATATATATATATATATATAGATGTGTGTGTGTGTGTGTGTGTTGTCTTACCCATAGATATACACACACACACGAGATGACTTTTTATATAAATCCTTGAGTCTTAGTCTTGGGTCGTTTGTGAGTAGTAAGTCGGAGGTCTGCATTTTTTTTTTTTTTTTTTTTTTTTTGTAATAGATTACCAGGTCTATATTTGTTCCTCCTTCTGTTGGTCTAACACACATTCTTATCCATTTTTCTTAGGGCAGCTTCGTCTTCTGTATTTTATTTGTTATTTACATTATTATAGTTTTTATTTATTATTTTATTATTAATATGATTTTTTTTTCGCATCCGACCTAGATATGGATCAAAAGGTCTCCTGTTGGCATGCTCCGCCTTTGTAATCCTCTGTAATCCTTTGTAAATTCATGGTATTTCTGTGGAAAAGTTTGATTCTGCTGAGGTCTTCACGATTGTCGTTTTCCGGGTGAGACCATTTGTCTAGGGCAGAGGTGGGGACCCTGCGGCCTTTGATATACATATTATTTAAAAAATTATATTATCTATTATCTAAAAAGTATATTATTTATTATAAAAAGGGATAAGATAATTGAAAAAAGAAATTGTTCAGTGCGGCATCTATGTGGGACGATGAATTGTAAGGTGGCCTTCATGCACAAAAAGGTTCCCCACCCCTGGTCTAGGCAGAGACTGATTACTTTTTGCACTTCGTGGCTAATGTATCCGTTGTTGATGAGGACCTGGGTGCCTCTGTAACATTACACGAACGTGACTTGAGTTTAGGTGACTAGGGAGTGAATGAGACTCGAGTAGGTTGCTATACTTTATTCTGGTTAATGCGAGTGTCGACCTAGGCTGGGTCGGGCGGCCCGACCGCAAAGTTTGACCGCAAGGCCTTGGGTCGCGCTCCGCTGGATACAAGTGCTGTAGAGAACTGAACATGGACACCAAAACCTGGCATCCTTATATACGCACCCTGCGTACGCTAAAGTAGCAAACGATCCAGCCTCACCGAAACATGGCTGGCAGGGCCTAGGTTGTGCTTTCATGAGGGTGCAAATGCTTGTAGTACAGGCGTAATATGGATTTAACTTACACAATAGTAACACAAGGCCGAAGGACAGCTGCTTCTACAACTCATATCCATTCCTTGTCCATCCCATTCCAGCAGCGACGATACTATAAGCCAAAATGACGCGTAGACGCACATGTGGGGGACTCTGTTCACCACACCTCTATCTAATTCTTTATGTGTTTCTTCCCACGAGGAGCAGTGGGACAAGACTCTTCTCACGTATGCAGCTAATGTAGACCTTCAGTATCTGGTCAGGAATTCACCGTTGTCATTGAGATATAGTCCTGAGTTTGTTGTTTGGTGTATACATTACTGTGGTATAATTCAGGGGGATCCCCTAGCATACCGTCCCGGAAAAGGAAACATCTCTGATCGCTCTCTTCCAAGGTGAAATTCATGCCTGAGAGGAAGTATTTGGAATGGCAGCCGAGAGGAAGGAGGCCGGTTGGAAGACCCAGGAAAAGGTGGGTGGACTGTGTGAAAAAGAAATCGGAAGGAAGAAATTTAACGTTGGAAGAAGTAAATGAACAAGAAATTTACGAAGATCGAGTTGAGTGGGTGTATGGCTAATGATTAGACGGAGAGGATTATTGTTCTTGCAGGTTTAGTAAGCGTAGAATCTGCTGTTATATTTAATGACACTTACTACCTGTTGTCAACTTACAGTAATGTACGACTGAATGAGGAGGCAGCTTGCCACACATCAGAGGCGCCCGCTTCTAGGAATAGGCTTATTGAAAGGCAAACGTCACAGAAGAAAGAAGAAATGTTCAGCGTCTGAAGAAGGATATCCACCAACCACGACATGATTGAGTTTTGTTGCTTGTCCTCGAAGACCTCCGCATCCGCGTTGGGGCCCTCCGACAGGAGGAACTGGATAAATGTACGAGGATTATCACGAACCGGATCAGGAAGAAGCTCGTCCGTCTTAATGAAGGAAGCCTGGCATTACCAGCATAGACCAACGGGTTGATTATCTTAACTAAGAAGTTAGCTGAAGACAAAAAGTAAAAGCAGCAACGACTGTAACAGCACTGTAGGAGAGAGGCCAAACGCAGAGTATGGGATCCAATGTATCTAACGTTTCACCCAGCAGGGCTTCTTCAGAAATAACAGATGTTTGTCCACTATGTTATTTCTGAAGAAGCCCTACTGGGCGAAACTTTAAATACATTGGATCCCATACTCTGCGTGTGGCCTCTCTCCTACAAGACCAAGAGGAATTGCTCAACTTTTGACTTAACTGCCACGTCCTTTCCGCCCCTTGTCTATTCCCAAAACATCTCGAATTAGAATATCTTCTTGGGTCTTGCTCCTCAACGCAAGATCAAGGTAGACGATGACGTCAAGGAGGAATTTGTTTGCGAAGCCAAAATAGAGCAGGGCCATCATCACAGCCGAATCCTTAAGGCCGGAAGCCGCATGCAGATCTGCATGTAGCAGGTGGCGGTGTTGAATGCTGAGCTAAGTGTCCACACTGGTGTCTACACTGAGTGGGTATGAGGAAAGAATACCAGTCTCACAGATACAATTCTCATCTAAATCATTGGATAGTTCCTATCATTCTGGGTATTTTGAACCACATAAATAAGTACCGCAAATTAATTTTAACTTCAGTAGCGATTTTTAAATAGTGATTTTTGGCGGAGGCTGTGACAGAGAATGGCCCAACCGAACCTAACCTGACCTAGCGCTGGTGGTGTTGAAAACCTCGATTTTCAACGGTGCGCTGGCGGTGTTGAAAACCTCGATTTTCAACAGTACGCTGGCGGTGTTGAAAACCTCGATTTTCAACAGTGCGCTGGCGGTGTTGAAAACCTCGATATTCAACAGCGCCACTAACACCGCCATGGCCATGTGGCACAGTGTGGAAGGGCCTTAAAGGGTAATCACCAAACCTAGGTACAAGAGAATTTAGCTCCCCGAGTATATTATGTATGTGAGAAATAATTTGACGCAGCCCGAAGGGATTTCTCCCCGTCTTCTCCTTTTCTGCATGAGGGGACGGAGATGGGAGGTTGCCGAATTAATGAAGCGGCCTTGCTGTGGATGTGCTGTGTCTTGCGGCACTGCTTCTGACCCAGGGCATTGGACAGGATGCAGGGATGACCCGTCATCCAGGAGGTGCCAAGATGGGAGGGAGGGAGGAGGGGAGTGGGGTATGTAGGGGATGGAATGGGTTAGAATGGTTTCTATGCCTTTTTCTTTTTGGCTACCCCCCATGTAAGGGGGAAAAAGCCTTTGGTATATGTACGTATGTATGTAATAATATCATTGTTGCTGGGTGGTTATCGTAAACTTTCTCCTTCCCTTCTCTCTGAATCCTATACGATATTAAAATTTCATCACTCTCCGCCTCTGTTCTCTTATTCTTTCCTTCCCAATCGTGTATTTTCCTCTGTAATTTTTTCTTCATTTTTATAGTTCCTAGATTTGCTATTAAATAGCCAGCGACACTTGACATGATCACCATTCATAAAACGCAATGACACTGCATGAAGAATGAACACAACCCTTGAACATCACTGGGGAGTATATGGCACCACTGGTAGGTTTTACGAGAACGGCAGAAGCAGATGACGTTTTTGGGATAGGATCAGTAATCTCAAACTACAATAAATAAATAAAAACGAAGGAGTTTTTGTGTATTTTATCTAGTTATTATTGACTTTGGGAAGTACTAACAACATATTCCGGTAGAATTAGGCACCTTTAATTTTCAAACTGGTTACACTTTAAAACACGACACAGAAGAGGGCCAATAAGCTCAGAGACGACCCCACCATCAGATAAGCAGACAAAGCTGCCTGCTAAGTAATCATTAACAGAGTGCTTGGCCAAGATGTGCGACACTATCCTCCAAGGCCAAACTAAGTTTAAGAAAATAAACAAAAACAGGGAACTCTACCAACCGCGCCATTGAGTCGCGCGCGCGCGTGTGTGTGTGCGTGTGTGCAAGTTGTGTATGTGTGTGTGTGCGTGTGTGCAAGTTGTGTATGTGTGTGTGCAAGTTGTGTGTGTGTGCGCAAGTTGTGTATGTGTGTGTGTGCAAGTTGTGCGTGTGTGTGTGTGCAAATGTGCAAGTTGAGTATGTGTGTGTGCGTGTGTGCAAGTTGTGTATGCGTGTGTGTGTGTGCAAGTTGTGTATGTGTGTGCATGTGTGCAAGTTGTGTATGTGTGTGCAAGGTGTGTGTGTGTGTGTGTGTGTGTGTGTGTGTGTGTGTGTGTGTGTGTGTGTGTGTGTGTGTGTGTGTGTGTGTGTATGTGTGTGTGAGGAAGGGTAATAGCTATCAATCACGAGTCCAACACGTGATTCAAGACCATAATGAATTATATTCTTCAGAAGTTCAACTTCATCCCCTCTTCCTCTCTCCCTCACCCTCCAAACCTAAAAATCATCACCTTACTCTTTCCTACAGCAGTTACTGACCCTATTGGGCAAGGGATTGTGAGTGTAAAATATATACCAATATGTGAGCTCTCATTCGGGAGAATATTAGCTGTCGGTCTCGAGTCCAACACGTGATCCTAGGTCATGGTGAACTGCCTACATGTGATATATGCATACATGCATTGGCGTGAATTTAGATGCATGTAATTTTCTATTTCTCTGAATGGTTGTGACGAGCCTAGGAAAATTCTTGGGTGATTCCCCTCCCGACATGTTTATCCTAACTTATCCCGTTACACAATCTTGCTCTTGTCTTGTTCGATTTCACCAGAGTAGGGAAGGAATCTTATTTATTCCACGTCACTGAGGATAAATCTTCCTCTGACACACAACATATTTCTTCAATGAGCTTTAATATGGTTGCATGAGTTCACAATCAAATGAGAAAAGGTAGCGGGCATAACGTTTACAAAAGAAGGGGACGAAATGACGACTTGTCCCTGCCTCCTCTGCATTTTGACTTCATTTCAAAAAGAAAAAAGCGTTATGAGGTTAATTTCCAGTCACCCAAGGTTAGATTTAGCTTTAGAATTTATCAATGTTTATTGAGTTTATCAAAAAGAGGGGAAATGAGGAAGGTAGTGAAGAGATATCAAATAGGACGGCAGGAACTGACAAGACGACTTCGTCCCATCCCACTCATCTCAACAAAAATTGTAACACAATGTCTTGTGTCCCACGTCGCTGGTGTCAAGATTAAATTTCCACATCTTATATTTCTTCTTTAGTCATTAATAGGGTTGCATGAATTACTATTCTTACGGGAGAGGAGGAGAAAGTATAAATGTGACGTAAAAAAGAAGTTGACGTCAAGACTACTCCATCTTGCCTCCCCTCCAATCCTGCCTCAAGAAGCAGGAAATTTCTCCGGAATCAACAGATAAATAGATACTGAATCAGGTTGGGTTTAGTTGACCAGAGGAGAACGTAAGAAAGACAGAAAAAGGGCATTCACATTGATATATTCATATATGTGTGTACAAATATATACAGTACAATTGTTGGGCATCATTGTTGAAATGCGCGCACCAGTTACATATTTCTCACAGTTCTCATTGCTCCCTCTCACACTACGTCAAACTCCGTGTGCTCCATATTATCTAACATTTGTACATTATTTCTAATTTATCCTAGCGTGATCATAACGACAGAAAAACAAAAATCTTATTGTGATTCTCCTCCGGATCTTAATCTTTTCCGAAGACTGTTACTGTAGAATCTAGTTATTTAGAACCGTGGCCACATTTCATAATTAAGAATGTGCAAGGCATAAGAAAACAGACGAATTTAAGAAAAGAATAAGTGTAACATAAGATTAGACGTTTCCCAAGGAGAGAATACACTTGTAACCAAGAATCTCCGTAAGAAGATAGAGTCTCACAGTCCTTCAAGTGACCTAATAGTTGCCACATATCGCCATTTACAACTTCTGGAAACAAATGAAACCATTCATTTTTCAGAAATTGTCATGTCATTAGCGTACTTCAGGAACATCAATTGACACATTAAAATGTTTTGTTATTTTTATTTGTTCCTAGATTACTCATTCTGGGTTCTTGTTATTGGTAGATTTCATAAATGTACAACGCTAGTGGTACCGATGCGCAGGAATGGGATTTCCAAGTTTCCTCAGACTCGAATTCTTTAGCCGCTCATCTGCATCCTTCCCATAGGTGAAAAATATGTAAGAACAGGATGTACCAAAGTATAATGACTTGAATTTATATAAAGTGAAATAATGTAAAACTTCTTAAAACTGAATAGGGTTAAATTGAATAAGGTTGATAGAATAGAAGAATATATAAAATATAAACAAAAATAAAATAAATTAGGATACAGAATAAAATTCAATAAAAATCAAATGGAAATTTAATAAAAAGAAAATACATTAAACATAAAATTAGATGAAATAGAAAATAACGTCAAACCAAACGTAGAAGATAAACACAAAAATAGAATGATAAAAATGAAAATGTAATGAATATATAAAATGGAAGAGAAATACCGAGATAGAGACACAGAGTATTCAAATGAGCTCATAGGAACAAACATTGCTGTCACTATCTCACAACCAAGATAGAGAGTATTCCATTTTTTTAAGGTACACAATACGATAAATAAATATACGATGTTAGGAGCAATATAGTTGTTGGAACTGTAATTGACCAGTACTTCTATAACAACATTACATCCCCAGCTTATGGTTATTCCGTTTCTTTGGACTTAATCTCGCCAGGAATTATTTTATCTACTTCAAAATGCTGCCCCCCACTCTGACAGGTTCAATAAGAAATTGTCAAAAGTCTCTTAGAAGTACATATCTCTATACCCTACCCTAGGATTTGGGTTCAATGATCAATCACATTAGAAATGATTAGAATTAAAACTAAGATTAAAATGCGATAAGATTTAATTGCAGGACAACTGATCTGTCTTGTATATTTGAGAGTAGTCTGTTGATATATATATATATAGATATATATATATATATATATATATATATATATATATATATATATATATATATATATATATATATGTATATATATATATATATATATATATATATATATATATATATATATATATCATGTTGTGATATTTTCTCATACATTCAAGCACTACAGGCAATGCGTGTCAGGCATAAAATTATAAATGGCGTAGTTACTAGTGTTTTATCTCTCGGGAAATGACGATGACATTTGCTGATATACCATCATTAGTTATATGTTTCTTTACTAATTTAATTTCAAGCGCTATTGAAATTCTCTCAGTAACTTTGATTTCAGCAATTTCTGCGTTAGAACTATTTTAGTAGCAAAGATATAGTCAACCTGTTCTGACAAAAATTTGAGGCAGATAAACTGTCGACATTTTTGCTTTCATTATAAACCAAAGCAAATTGTTTATGTAATGTTTCTGGTGTTTAGTGCCATAAATTGTGTATTTTAAGAATCAAACTATATTCAAATATAGAAGTAGAATGTCAATCTTTGCTGTAAATAATACAATAGAAGCGCATTGAGACAAGTACTACCGTGTTTTGAACAATGGCCACCTACACTTCGCCAGAAAATCGAAACACATCTATAGCAAACTTCAAACAGCGATGAAAAGGCTATTATTTTCTCTGGGGAATAAAAAACGTGAGTAATACCATTTTCCAGTTGTAACATGTTGTTAAATAGTTAAGCATATCATATAAAGTACCGTTTCCAAAATGTAGCGGAGTTAGAAGAAAACGGTCAGAATCTGAGGCCTCTTGTACCTGAATTTTACTTGTGACATGGACAACACTGTATCGTAGTGTAGAATCTTTGAAATTGACAGTATACTTTATACTTCTTATTCCGAATTATCACTCGTTTTTGTTATCTTATTATATCATGTCAGATTTTGCCAGAAATTGTTAAACTAATTTTCAACGTATCAGGAAGCCTACAACCTGATTTCGTAACTCGTATACAATATCATAGCCATAGGTGATGGGACATTTGTTTTATTTGTGTAATATATAATCATGATGCAAAAAATATTTACAATATTTATAAACGTGCAGAAACTAAGGTTTCATATGTTAGCACAAGCGGTTGACTTAAGGTTGTGAACGAATTTAGAATTTTACCAAAATAGTAGTGACAGACTTCATGGAGTGTAATACTCGGGACCAGACAGTCCTTTGAAGATTTAATTTTTTTCTTACACGTATTAATTCAGATGGCGATATGCTGTTTTTATTAGACTACTGATTGTCGTATTCATTGTAGTAAATGCTAATTATTTTATTCATTCAGATGATAGACTTCTTCACTGTTGAAGAATCTTTGCCAGTGTCGCAGGCATAATACGTACCTATATAATTTAATTCTTATTCTAAGTATTTTGAACCTCGTTTATATACATGTTGAGGCAGCATAAAACTTGTCAATTTACTCCATATACTGCAAATTAATAGCAATGTCTGTTGTGATTTTTAGATAAGATGGGTGAATATTTTATATACTAATAGTTAGGTGTATCATTGGCTAACTTTTATCATTCTGAGTATTTTAAACCAATATACAAGTATTGTAAATTAATGATAACATCTGTAGCAATTTTTTGATAATTAAGATGGGGAAATATTTTGGTATGACAAATATATTTTAATATTTGCCAGCCTTGCAGTTGCAATTGTTACCTATACCATTGCCAAACTCTCATTCTGAGTACATATACATACATATACTATTCATATACCAAAGGCTTTTTCCCCCTTACAAGGGAGGTAGCCAAAAAACAAAGGCATAAAATCCACTCCCACCCATTCCATCCCCTACATACACTCTTGTCAATACCTCTGCTAAAAAAAATAGATCAAATAAATCAAATAAATAAATAAGAAAATAAAGGGGGAAGACAAGAGGACATGT
Organism: Oratosquilla oratoria; assembly: GCF_046742065.1. Lineage (NCBI taxonomy): Eukaryota > Metazoa > Arthropoda > Malacostraca > Stomatopoda > Squillidae > Oratosquilla > Oratosquilla oratoria. Next base: position 2,934,124 of record NC_134791.1, on the reverse strand, counting down.
TCTAATTGATGAGAGGTTTAATTTGAAATTATAACATCGTTGTTTTCAGTAGGTTAAGCATTAGAAATATGAAAACTATAAAGAAATTACAAAACATTTATTTGATACATTTGGTAATGTCTGCGTGAGTAGCTACGTTGTACTGATATTGAACACTTCTAGTAAGATTAATTATTCAAAATGCGTTCTCCTCAGTCTTCATTCCATCACTCCTAATTATCCATTATAATGATCAATTTATCATATTACTGTAATTTCATCTGTTCAAGACATAATAATCTCAAATTCTCTATAATATTCATAATCTATGAGTTGGACTACGAATGTGGTCGAGGTATGACAACACTAAGGAAAATGTCGACAATATTAAGCATCTGTCGACACGACACGAGCGTTCAGCGTTAAGAAATCTTATGTCGACACTGTCGGGGGAACTACCCTTCAACGGGCTTATTACGGCACACTACGCTAGCATGCTACTTGCCTTTGCTACTTGCTTTCGCTGCTTCGTTTTCTGTTTATTTTTATTTGCTTGATTCTCATTTATTATTAGTTACGTGAATTTATTATTTGCCTGTTTGTTTGCTATTTAACTATACCTATGCGTTTATTTTATGTTATTATTTACTTTATAGTTTTTATTCGTTTATTTTTTTTTTCGCATCCGACCTTGATATGGACCAAAAGGTCTCCTGTCGGCATGCTCCGCCATTGTAATTCTTTGTAACGACTTCAGTAACGATCTTTAGTTTTTCAGAATTTAAAAATGTCAGGTTTGCGTCATGCAGTGAGAAGCTGAACGATGATTTAAGAGAATTTTTAAACCTAGAATACGAATGTCAGAAAATTGTTGATGTTCTTACGGAAATCTAAAATATTGTAACCAAAGTCGTTGATACTTAAACGAAGCAAAAGCAAATAGCATGCTAGTGAGAAATGACTAGCGTGGTTCACCCGTTAAGTTATAAAAGTTAGTTAAGTTAATGTAGGGATACTTTAGTATTTTTATTTTGACGTCTGGGGTGATTTTGTGAAAAAGATGGACCTACCACTGCCGAATGGAATAAACGCGTCATCACACTGGGCAAAATTTCCTCCAGTATATCTGAATGCTCCCTGACGGCTTCGGTCAGTAAATTTGCTCCAACAATCGAATGAAAAATACCGCCAGTGTTATAACGTCCTTAATCCACATTGGCCAGAATAAAATTGTTAAAGTCAAACACAGGCTTGAAAAAAAAATAACTTCGGATTGATACATTAAGTGACGTCAGACTTGATTTGATTCAGCTGGGAGAATTACAAGTCGGTGACCTTATGTCGTACATGTAGTCTGGAAAACCCATAGAGTGGCATTTCCCGTCTTCTCTATTTACCACATGGGGGACGGAGAAGGTTGGGGGGTCGCCGATTAAGTGAAGCGGCCCTGCTGTGGATGTGCTGTGCCTTGCTGCATTGCGTCCGACCCGGCCAATGGGCGGGAGACGGGGTGGATGGAGGATGGATAGCGTGAATTTTGGCTTGGCTACCTCGCTTATAAGGGGGAAAATCCCTTGGTATACAGATACTGATTGATTTGTTTTTTTTATTAATATGTTCATTGATTTGTCCATTTATTGTTATTAATAGCAGAATTGGAGCGTGAGAACTTGATTAGTAGACAATGAGGTGGATAGGGTGAAAGGGGCTTCAAATTTAAGAGGAATGTCTGTCGAGCAAGGAAGAGAGATGGGAGTAAATGATGGATGTAAATTGAAAGTGATTATAAATGGATGACGATATGATGTCTGATCCATTAATCCTCGAGTGGATGAGGTCGGTGTGTTGTAATGCAGCGAAGCTGCGTGGGTTACCCAGCCTCAGTTCTTGGACCCTGCTGTGAATGTGCTGTGCCTTCCTGCATTGCCTTGAGTTTTGGGCGTTGTAGGATTTTGACTTGGCCATCTCCCATATTAGTGGGATTAATTTATTTATTTTTTCTATTTTATTTATTATTTAATTTTTCTAGTATATACGCATGTACTATTTTATTATTTCATTTAATGCTATGTTTAATGACCAGGAAGAGGAGGACGAGGTAACTGAAAAATATAAGCAATAAACAAGTTTTGTAACAATTTAAAAGAAAATATTCGACCAAAAAATACATATGTACAGTGTGTGTGTGTGTGTGTGTGTGTGTGTGTGTGTGTGTGTGTGTGTGTGTGTGTAAAAAAAGTCGCATCATTACCCACAGATCATGCTGTGTGATCTCGGGAGTTCTCGTCCGGAAGGGTGGTAAGAGCTGACGATCCCGAGTCCAGCACGTGGTCCACGCCCTTGAAGATTATTTAATGTCGAGCGTGACGTGACGGAAGGTTAAACGTGGAAGAGTGGGAGGGAGGGAAGGAGAGGGAGTGGGGGAGATAACGGGAAGGACGATATTGTTGGGGATATTCCCCTCCAACTATTTTGAAGGTTTCCACCCTTCATATCAGTCTTGCTCGCTCCCTCCCTCGAAGGGAGGGAGGGAGGGAGAGAGAGGGAGGGAGGGAGGGGGGAGAGAGAGGGAGGGAGGGAGAGAGAGGGAGGGAGGGAGGGGGGAGAGAGAGGGAGGGAGGGGGAGGGGGAAGGGAGGGGGGAAAGGCATAGACAGAGAGAGGCAGTTTCCAATAAATGAATAAATAAAATAGGGTGACGATAGCCAGTAATATGCATGTATATGTAAAATTAGTGTCTCCTTTTTCCGACTGTGGAATAAAAAGTTTATATACATACACATACATAAACGTACACATACATATATACACATATATACACACACAACTTATTACCCACTTTCAGAGAAAATTAAAATCAGTTGACGTAATCTTTATATTTCGACCACTGTGGTCTTATTCAGAGGATAAGTACAGAGGTTGGAGCAGAAAGAATATAAACAGATGTGAGGCAATGTTAAAACGAGACATCTGTATATATTCTTTGTGCGCCAAACCTCCTCTGTACTTATCCCCTGAAGAGGACCACAGTTAGTGTTCGAAATATATGGATTACTTCATCTGAGTTTAATTTTTCTGAAAGTGGGTAACAAGTTTGAATTTTAAATATATGCTACTACATCACGTTACTCTCTCTCTCTCTCTCTCTCTCTCTCTCTCTCTCTCTCTCTCTCTCTCTCTCTCTCTCTCTCTCTCACACACACACACACACACACACACACACACTCGATGGCGCAGTGGTAGAGTTCCTGCCTGCCACTACGGCGGTCCGGGTTCGAATCCCGCCCGGGGCTGAAATAATTTCAGTATCGCTGCGCTGCGAGTCGTTACTCCAACTCTCGTGGGCGGGGAGTTGAGGGTGTGTCCGCGCGTGTAAGGTCACAGCATTACCCATAGATTGGTCTTGTTTGAGCTCTGAGCTCTCTTCTGGGAAGGAAATAGCTGTCTATCATGAGTCCAACACGTGATCAAGAACCATGGTGATGAATTACACACACACACACACACACACACACTTCGGGTTAATAACGAAGTCGTCGGGCATTATCCTGAATAAAGTCATTAAAGGAATTTTTTAATTTAGTTTATTAAATTTTTAGAGGAGTTTCTTACGATTTTCCATTGTGTTTTTAATCCTATTAATATTATTTTAGCAGAGTTTCGTAGGATATCCTATTATATTTTAGAATTTTTTATATTGTTGACCTCCATATGATTTTGTATTGTATTATTTTATTTATATTCCATTTTTTCGGATTAAGGGTATTATTTGAGCAAAAGCATATACAAGAGTACATTTTATTGACACTATACATCAACAATACAGGTATCACATTGTACTGCTATTGTACTACAACTACACTGGTGTGGTCAACTGATTGGCTCGTTGCTAATCGAGTCAAAGATTGGGGGTATTTGTACCCCCCCCCCCCGTGGAGGGAGAGGGGGGCTATCGTGACCCCTCTTCACCCACTCCCTCCTCCCCCCGTCCCCTCCAGGCTGAGATATATTGCATTAGATATGTTTGAGGTAATTGTCAGCATATACTGTACTGTGTGTGTGTGTGTGTGTATATATATATATATACATATATATATATATATATATATATATATATATATATATATACATACACACACACACATTTTAACAACCACAGTGCACTTTAATTCTAAGCCATCAACATCGGGGGACCCAATGAAGGCCACAACCAGGTTGTGGCCTCCACTGGAACCCATTCAGTGTTGTACACACACACACACACACACACACACACACACACACACACACACACACACACACACACACACACACACACACACACACACACACACACACACACACACACACACACACACACACACACATATATATATATATACTGTATAATCATTATACCATCGTCTTCTCATCCTCCTACACGTACTTGCGGTCGCGGTCTGCGGTTTAGACGCGGAGATGCCACGGTCGTGACCGAGCCCCCGGTCTTTTGTCCATAGGTCGTTGTCGTCGCCATTTTGTTTTCATCCTCGCCTCTTGTCTCCATCTTTCTCCTCCACGCCTTTCGTACCCGTTGGCACTTAGCCTGCCTGCCGCCAGGCGATTTTAATCAATCATGTGTTACTTCCCCCCTTTATTCTGGATGCCGGAAGGTAATCTTATTCAGTGTAGTTATCCCCCTCACCCTTGGGCAAGTCAGTAAGGTTGAGTTAAACTGAATATTTAGAAAATGGACTTGTTGACCAAGAACAAATAAATTAATAAACATAAACAGTGCAACAGACAATATTGGAATAAAAAAATAACAAGCACACTGTAAATGAAAAAAATAACGACCTCTCTTCCCAACGCTGTCTGTGTTTGCAACAACAACAGCGACGACGACAACAGCGTGACGAAAGCAAGAGCCCTAACTACATTGTCGAACAGGATGTGGAGGGATTATATCGCGAATCTGGCGCCGAGATGTCGTCTTTTGTCCGTATACGCGTGTGTGATTCACGTGCGGGACTGCTGGACTCGTGATCGGCAGCTATCACCCTCCCTGATGAGAGCTCATATGGCCCGATGTATGGGTAACGCTGTAACATTACACACACACACTACTTGGCCATCAGTATGGGAGCACCGGCTCGCAGTACAGCAATGCTGAATAACATTTCTGCTCTGTGCGGGACTCGAACTCGGATCGCTGATTTAGCTGTCGAGAACGGTACCACTACACCGTCAAGCAATATATGTGTTTCAGTGGTTGATAGGGGGTGGGGCGGGGGTAATGGTGGTGGTATATTGGTAGGAATGGTTGTACCCCGGAAGACCTCAAAGATGTGGAAGGGCGGCCCGAAGGGGTCGGGGAGCTCCCATCATGGATCAGGACCCTGTTATTGTCAGACTTGAACTGGAGCTCTATTAAATGTGGTATTAATTCTAACAACTGCAATTTTTTATTTTTTATTTAGTTATTATATATAATATATTTTATGGGGGAGGTAATAGCTATACACCACGATTAGAATAAAAATGTAAAAAAAAAAACTAAAACAAAAATATAGAACAATACTCGTAGTGAATGTATTGAAAGATGGTCCATTCTCGATGTCAGTTAACCCCAGCCCACTATTTACGCTTTGATTACTGATTGGCTGTCCTGTGGGTAGTGGGCGGTGCTTATTTTGAATAACAGGAACAGACGTCGCGTGGAGTGAACAAGGGTCTTTTCAGATTAATGAAATCGCCAGGCGACAGACAAACGTACAAATGGGTTTTAGTTCCTTTATTTAACTATTAAAGCTGAATAAAATCGTCTGGCATTAGCCAGAATAAAATAACTAAATATCTGACGTGAGAGGGTCAGCTGCACATTGTGATTCATCATGGTCTTGGATCACGTGTTGGATTCGTGATCGATAGCAAATTCCCTCCCGTAAGAGAGCCGAGCTCGTATATGGCCGATCTATGGGTAATGTTGTAACCTTACACACGCACACACCTAACTCCCCGCCCACGAGAGTTGGAGTAACAACTCGCAGCGCAGCGATACTGAAGTGATTTCAATCCTGGGCGGGATTCGAACCCGGACCGCCGTAGTGGCGGTCCGGTAATTTACCACCGCCATTGACTGTGTGTGTGTGTGTGTGTGTACTCGTGTATATATACATATATGTATATATATATATATATATATATATATATATATATATATAATATACCCCACCCCTAGAAAAATTATTTCAATGTTTCCAGGGCCCTCATATAGGGGGAATGGGGGAGGGGTGCATATGCCCGTGGGGGGGCAATTCTAGCCAGGATTTGCTCCTCGCAAGGCTGACAAAATAATAATAATAATGATAACAAAATAATAATAATAATAAAATGTCAAAGCCTTGAATATTTTACCGTCGTCGACGATTTCTGCGTTAGGATCGACTAAATGTTAAATATTCCCCTTATCACAACCCCATTGCCGTCTGAGGAATGATTTTATTATTTTTTTATTTTTATTATTATTATCATTATTATTATTAAATGATTTTTTTCCTGATTATACGGTACACAGCAAATGCGTCTTGTTTATGTACACCAGTATATCCTGTAATCGCTTTACACAGATTAGGGTCATGGGCAGTTAGGGGCGGTGGTGGAGGTGGCAAATGGCAATGGGGGTGGGGGTTCGTCACTGAGAACTTTGACCCCCGGGAGGGGTAGGGGGAGGGAAAGCGTCACTTTGCCCTGTCATCATCGCGCCTCCGATTGTCCCCGGTGCTCTTCCCTGGAACCACTGGGTGAGCTTTCCGGGGACATTCCAGGAGCCCCAGTGCCATTTCAGTTCCGGTCAAGTCGACTTACCGGATGCAATTGGTCGGCAATACGGGTTTCCATCACTGTATTGGACCATGTGCTGGTCTCCTGATCGACAGCCATGACCTTCCCGAACGAGAGCTCGACAATTCTTATATGGCCCGATATATGGGTAATTGTGTGTCTGTGCATGTGCGTGTGTGTTTGCCTTCAGAACGTCCGTCTGTCTGTCTGTATGTCTTTCCTACTGGACAGTTTGCTTTCTTGTCTGTCTGTCATGTAGTCTTCTTGCCTGTCTGTTATGAGATCTGTCTTCAGTCAATGTGTGTGTTTTTGTCTGTTAATCTATTTCTATAGTGTATGTCCGTTCATTTAGTCTGTAAATTTCTCCCTTATGGTCTCTGTTAAACTCTTCAGTACTTGTGTGTCAGTCTGTCAGCTTGTCAGCCCCTGGGGTTGGATTTACTTAAGTGTCTGACTTGTCAGCATATGGCTGACAGTCTAGAATGATGATCACTATAACGTCTTCTGTCAGCATGTCTCCTGTCTGTCATTTCTGTGTCTGTAGCAAATCCAACAACTATAGTCGGTTCGGGGTCACCACTTGATAATGAATTACAGTATATAGATACAAGAGTTCCATTAGTTCCACCGCAAGGACTCGAACCTTTGCCTTAGCGACTGCTTATTACGAAGCAAAGACGATAGCATTGAGCTAGCTAGACCCTACAAAAGGAACGACCTGGAGTACGACCTGGTAGTTCGCTGACTGCACTAGGCTTAACTCAGTCTCTATTCTAATTTCAGAGTCTTTATTATGGCGAGCCATTCGACAAGTTGTGTCATTTTGACAAATGGAAACAAGGCTCCACCGCAAGGACTCGAACCTTTGCCTTAGCAATTGCTTTATTGTGGCTCGCCATAATAAAGACCCGGTGAAATTAGAATAGACTGAACTAAGCCTAGTACAGTCGGGTAACTACCAGGTCGTTCCTTTTGTAGGGTCCGGCTGGCTCAATGGCTATCGTTTTTGTTTCGTAATAAGCAGTCGCTAAGGCAAAGGTTCGAGTCCTTGCTGTGGAGCTTATTTCCATTTGTCAAAGTGACACGCAGTTCCATTAGTGATAGTAAAAACTGTAGTTAGTCAATCTAGGTGGCCAGCCTAGTCATGGGAACACTTTAAATTTCCTTTGTATATCTATTCATTTTGTTATTAATTTATTCTTCCAACCTTTTTAGTGTTACAAGGTTTCTAGATTCGTGTGTTTTGCGTGTTTCTAGGCCACCTAGATTGACTAATTAGTTTACCAACACTAATGGAAATCTACACTTCTAGTTCTAAATGGTAATCTAGTACACTCTCTCTCTCTCTCCCCCCGACCCCTTACATTCCGTGTGGTCCCTCTTCCGTCATCAGGGGAATGTATTCCTTCCCCCCAAAGGGGATATCGCATTGTTGAATAAAATCGCCTGGCGTCAGCCAAAAGAAAGCAAGTAGTTATGTGATATGTTCACCATGTCAGTACTTTACATTGAGACTTGTCAGCCTGTGTCAGACCTGTCTGTTCAATATGTCAGCACTTTACATTGAGATTGTCAGCCCATGTAAGATCTCTATTCAGTATGTCAGCACTTTACATTGAGACTGTCAGACCTATCTGTTCAATATGTCAGCACTCTACATTGAGACTGTCAGCCCATGTCAGACCTATCTGTTCAATATGTCAGCACTAAACTGAGACTGTTAGCCCATGTCAGACCTATCTGTTTAATATGTCAGCACTTTACATTGAGACTGTCAGACCTATCTGTTCAATATGTCAGCACTCTACATTGAGACTGTCAGACCTATCCTTTTCAATATGTCAGCACTACATTAAGACCGTCAGCCTGTGTCAGACCTATCAGTTCAATATGCAATTTCCGTCGAGACTGTCAGCCTGTGTCAGACCTATCTGTTCAATATGTCAACACTTTACATTGAGATTGTCAGACTTGTATGTTCAATATGTCAGCACTACATTGAGACTGTCAGTCCATGTCAGACCTATCTGTTCAACATGTCAGCACTTTACATTGAGACTGTCGGACCTATCTGTTCAATATGTCAGGACTCTACATTGAGACTGTCAGCCTGTGTCAGACTTGTATGTCAGCACTATATTGAGACTGTCAGCCTGTGTCAGACCTATCTGTTCAATATGTCAGCACTACATTGAAACTGTCAGACCTATGTTCAATATGTCATCCTGTGTCAGACCTATGTTCAATATGTCAGCCTGTGTCAGACCTATGTTCAATATGTCAGCCTGTGTCAGACCTATGTTCAATATGTCAGCCTGTATCAGACCTGTTCAATATGTCAGCACTTTACATTGAGACTGTCAGCCTGTGTTAGACTTGTATGTTCAATATGTCAGCACTATATTGAGACTGTCAACCTGTGTCAGACTTGTATGTTCAATGTCAGCACTACAATGAAACTGTCAGCCTGTGTCAGACCTCTGTTAAATATGTCAGCACTTTACATTGAGACTGTCAGCCCAGGTCAGACCTATCTGTTCAATATGTCAGCACTACATTGAGACTGTCAGACCTATGTTCAATATGTCAGCCTGTGTCAGACCTATGTTCAATATGTCAGTACTTTACATTGAGACTGTCAGCCTGTGTCAGACTTGTATGTTCAATATGTCAGCACTACATTGAGACTGTCAGCCTGTCAGACTTGTATGTTCAATGTCAGCACTACATTGAGACTGTCGGCCCATGTCAGACCTATCTGTTCAATATGTCAGCACTTTAGATTGAAACTGTCAGGCTGTGTCAGACCTATCTGCTCACTATGTCAGCACTCTACATTGAGACTGTCAGCTCGTGTCAGACCTCTGTTCAATCAGGTGTCTGTTTTCCTTGTCTCGCTCTCTGTCTGTCTGTTCTTGTCAGCAGCAGTGAGAATTGTCAGTTAGTCAACATAATTCGTCAGTAATTTCAAGTTCCTGTCAGTCAGCACAAGCTGGCAGTCAGTCAGTCAGTCAAAATTATATAATAGTTTCACGCTTCCGTCTGTCAGCATGATTCGTCAGTAAAGTTCCCGACTATCAGCACACGCTGTCAAATAGTCATGGTTTGCAAAGCATTTCAAGATTCAGGTCAAAGTGTGTCTGTCAGCATAATTCGTCAGTCAAGTTCCCTCCTGTCAGCACGGTCAGACTGCTCTAATTGAGGCCAGGGTTGGACCCTTCCCAGGCCTCTAGAGTTAAGACAGTCGTAAGCACAGTCAGCAGAATTCGTCAGCCCTTGTTCGCTAGTCAGGATGTCAGTCATGACAAATTGTCAGCTTGTCAGTATGAGTAGTATGTTAGTACGTTCGGTCTGGATGATTTGGCGTTCAGTCAGGATGTGTTGTCAGTCGGCAATAATTTTTGTCAGCCAAAAAAGTCAGCCTTTTCTCTATTGTCTTTTTGTAGGCCTAAGTTAGTCATGTCTGACAGTGTAATTTACCTCCATGTCAGCATAATTAACTGTCAGCGAAACAATACTACAAGTCAATATGCATTGTCAGCGTAACTGTCAGTCAGTCAGGACGATACGGCATGTCACATGCCTACGTATTCTCGTAATATTTTTCGTAATTATCCCTGAGTATCATTAAGTTACACATTTAATTTGTCAGCTAGTCATTATGTTTCTTGTCAGCTAGTCAGCATTATTTTGTCAGTCATTAAAATGTAATTTATTTCAACGTCACTTTCTATCAATGAATTATATTGTGTTGTATCTAAGTCACTGTTAATTTCATCAGTTGAAATGTGTCAGGACGTCTGTCAGCCCGTCAGCACATTTATTTTATTGTCAGGGAGTCCTGTCAGTCGTTTAAATCCCAGTATTTCCCTTTGCATTTCAGCTAGTCAACTTGTCCGTCAGTTACGACAGTGTATGTCAGTCAGTCACACAAATTTGTCAGTATTTTTAGGGGGGGAGGGGTAGTCAACTTGTCTGTCAGTTACGAAAGTGTATGTCAGACAGTCACACAAATTTGTCAGTATTTTTAGGGGGGGAGGGGTAGTCAGCACCATTTTGTCAGTCATTATCAGCCTTTTTTTGTCAGCTTTTTGTCACCTTAAGATCTGTCAGCATCATTCCTCACTGTCGGCATTGTCAGTCCTACGTAGATCAGTTGTCAGTTTTGTCATTGTTCAGTATACATTGTCATAAAGTCAGTATTAACCCCGACCTCCACACCGGGTGAACAGAATCACGTAGCGCCAACCAGAATAATAGGCTTTAAGTGCGTCACATACTAAGGGGTCCCTAAAGGGGTTGGGGGTCCTCTTAAAGGGGTTGGGGGTCCCTCTTAAAGGGGGGGTTGGACCCCCCTTAGAAAATCGAAATAATTTATGGGAATTCAAACTCCATTAAGAATTTATCTAATCTCCTTAAATTGAATTAAATAGTTTGATACTAACCATGATAAAATATATTTTTTACTATCAGCGTTACCGTGTTCTGACTGTCAGCTGGTACAGATTTACGGACTGATGACAGCTGACTTGTCTTTGACGGACTTTTATTAAATTTATTTAGTCTAGACTTTTTTGTCCATTTAAGTAAAATATCGAATTTGTAATAAAATAATTGTCAGCAGAACAAAATCGTCACCTAGCACATAGGATGTCAGCTACACCCTCTTTTGTCAGCACCATGTATCCGTCAGCCAGTTGTCAGCTGTCTGTCAGTATCGTTTGTGTTAAGTGTCATTCGTTGTTAGGAATGTCTGATGGTTGCCAGCCAGCTGCTGACGTTCTGTCAGTCAATGACTTTTGAGGGGGTCACTTGTCAGTATGTTTCGTCAGCTAATTAGTCTTGTCATTCAAGAATGTCAGTCAGTCGGCACGCTTTGTCAGTTCTTTATTCTGTAATTTTAATCAGTAATTGTCAGTCAGTAGCTTGTTGGTTATTTAATCTTGTCAGCAACTTTTGTCAGTCAGAATTATACATCAGCCTTTCACTAATTTCAGTTTATATTTTTGTCAGCTAATATACATGTCAGTCAATAACTTGCCAGCAACTTGTCAGTCAGTAGCTTATGTCATCGAGTAAATTTTGTCAGTAACTTTGTCAGTAAGTCAGCACTTTGTGTCAGTATTGTGATCCAGTAATTGCTGTCAGTCAAGAATTCACATTTTGTCAGTCAATGTCAGTCGGTTGCATGTGTGATTGAAATGTCAGCAACTTTTGTCAGCCAGCCAGAATTTTTGTCAGAAAAAATTGGTAACTGCCAGCCAAATTTGTTAGTCACCCAGTGTATTTTGTCAGCAAGTTCATGTTAGCTAACGTCAGCTATCTGTCAGCAGGTCCAGGGTCACGGTTATAATAGGTACTTCCCTGGGCACTAAGGATGGATCGTGCGACTACCTGGGAGATTGCCATAAAGGGGGTGAGGGAGAAGGGTGAGAGCGGCTATGCGATTCCAGTGTGTGTGTGTGTGTGTGTATATATATAATATATATATATATATATATACACAAGTACACACACACACAATATATATTTCTGCTGACTGTCGTCAGGCGATTTATTCACCTCTACACAGCCAAACTGTCAGGTCAGTGTCGGCAGTTTGTCAATCAGTGTTGTTTAGTTATAAAAATGACTGTCAGTACTCTTTCGGTATTAGCCGTCAGTCTGTCAGTCAGCGTGCGCTGCAGTGTCAGCAAGGAGAGCTGACAGCCAGCGACTGATCTTCCATACTAGGACCGTTGTCGGTTTTTGTGGGGCTGCGGGTAATGTCAGTCAGTCAGTAAACTGTCAGCGAGTTAATGGAGTGTTTCGACATGCATTAACAGTATTTGTCAGTATACATTTGTCGAATGTCGGTATTGTTTAGTAAGGAAATACTGGGCACAAATACAGTATTTGTTAAATGTCAGTATTATCCAATAATAAAATACTGGTCATAATGTCATTTTGGTCTGTTAGTATTTAATAAAATGGTCATAAGTCAGCTTTTGTCGATTGTATTTTTAATAATGCTGGTCATAATGACATTTGTTGTTGAAATGTCAGTATCGTTTAATAACAAAGTACTGGTCATGTCAGTTTTTTGTCTAATGTCAGTATTATCTGGTAATAAAACTGTCATAATGATAATTCTTTGTCAAATGTCAGTATTTAATAAAATACTGGTCAAGTCTATTGTCCAATGTCAGTATTATTTGATAATGAAATATTGGTCATAGTCAGTTTTTGTTGAATGTCAGTATTATTTAATGATAAAATACTGGTCATAATGTCAGTTTTTTACAGTTTCATTATGTACCAGTGCATACAATGTCAATATTATTTGGTGAATAGACTGTTGCATTAATTTTAATGAAATGATTTATTTTCACAAACAGTCATGCATCAGTCAGTCAGTCAGTATTTTGCTGAATAAAATCGCCTAACGGCAGTTGGAGTAATTTTTTTTGTCACTGTCCGTTACATGACGTCACTTGTCCGTTGGTATGTCGCTTGTCACGCTTGCACTGCAGTCAGTGTCACCTGTTTGTCAGTTTCATGTCAGCCAGCGTCAGTTGGTAGTCAGTCTGTCAGTTTTTCATCAGTATCATATCAGCCTGCGTCGGTTGGTCGTCAGTCAGTATGTCAGTTTTTCGTCAGTTATGTCATTTCGTCAGTTGTCAGTCAGGATGGGTTATTTGTCAGTATTATGTCAGTTTGTCAGTGTTTGTCTATGTCAGTCGATGTCGCATTTTCGTCAGTATCACATGTCAGTTACTGTGTCAGTTGTTTGTCAGTTGATGTCAGTTACGGTTTGTCAGGACAGTCTCGTCTATGTGTCAGATACGTGTCGTTCAGTATTTAATGTCCAATCGTCTGTCGCCTTTTGTCAGTCATATGTCAGTTTGTATGTCACTCGTGTATCAGTATACTTTTTGTCAGTTACATATCAACTCTTGTTAGTGTCATATGACACTTTGTGTCATAGTCGTTCATTAGTGTCATGTGTACGGTAGTTTGTCACTTATGTGTCAGTGTCACGTCATTTGTCCGTGTCGTGTTCTTGTCCGTTACAGGTTTGTTATACAATGTCAGTCAGTTTTTGTCAGTATATGTATGGCAGTCTGTCAGTTGTCAGTTAGCCTACCCGAGTGTCAGTCAGTAACACTGGGTCGTCAGTTTGTCAGTATTTTTATACTGTATTATTACTAGTCAGTAGTATGCGTTGGTCAGTATACTGTCATCTGTTTGACAGTATTATGTAGTTATCAGTCGTTTTTTGCCCGTCAGTCAGCAATATGTCAGCTTGTCACTTTTTCGTCAGTCAGTATACTCAGTCAATGTGTCAGCCAATACAGTCAGTTTTTGTCAGTCAATGTGTCAGCCAATACAGTCAGTTTTTGTCAGTCAATGTGTCAGCCAATACAGTCAGTTTTGTCAGTCACTATATACTGTGTTCATCTGTCAGCCAGTGTCGTGTTTGTCAGTGTGTCGTTTGTTTGTCAGTCAGTATGTCAGTTGTTTGTCAATAACATGTCTGTCAGTTTGTCAGTCGTCAGTATCATTGTCACGTTTGTCAAGTCGCCAGTATCATTGTCACGTTTGTCAGTATTCGTGTGTCCGTTGGTCTTTTGATACTTCGCTCTCCGTCAGTACATGTCCGTCCGTTACTGTCATTCGTTCGTCCGACAGTATTGTGTGTCAGTCTTTGTCAGTTGTGTCAGTCTGTATTCTTTTGTCACGTCACTTGTATGTCCGTCACTGACATGTTTGGTTTTGTCACTTCTTCTGTCTGTCAGTACCACGTGTCAGAAGTATGTCACGTGAGTCAACATTTGTCACTTAGTCCATCAGTGTCGTATATCAGTTAACCCGTATCATATTGTCACGTGTCAGTAACTCCGTGTCATATGTCAGTCAGTGTGTCACTTGCTCGTCAGTCACTCCCGTATGTCCGTCAGCCTGTGTCATTTGTCAGTTGGTATGTGTCAGCTGAATAAAATTGTCTGGTTCTTAAAATACAACAGAATACATAAGATAACTATACGAGGATCAGTGTCTAATAAATTAACCAAATAAATTAAGTAAATAAATTAGCCAAATAACTTAAATCAACAAGTTTGCTAATAAATTAAATCAATAAATTAGCAAAACAAACGAAATCTATAAAACGGCAAAATCAATCAAATAAATTAGCGGAATAAATTAGATAAATTAATATATTATGTGATGAATGAAAGACATTGAGAAATAGATCAGATAGAACTAGATTAAAAGTAAAACGTCTCTTAGTTTAAACCGGACCTAAACTTAATCTTGTATTTGACGTGACTGCATCAGTGGGAAGTTTAATAACCCAACAACTAACGAATTTGGGGTTAGCCCGCTTTGCTTAACCTCGTTAAAACAAGGCCAACTGACCAAAAGAGGATTAATTTAACCTTTAATGGTTAATCTGGTTAACGACCCTTGATGGGAGGGGTATACGTTTTAGGGGAGGAAGGGGGGGTTAGGGGAGGTAGTTTTCCCCCAAACGAGAGTAGGCAACCCTCACGCAGGGTGGGAATCCCACGGGACTTTTGTGGCTCTTGTACTGACGTCATGAGTGCCGCTGTACGCACAGTGCCAGTCCTGTTGTTATTGTTGTTGTGAAATGGTGGAGTCATATTTATTTGTACACGATTTTCCCCTCCCCTCCCCTCCCCTCCCCTCCACTCCCCCGTGGACTGGATCAAATCGAGTCTCCCTGAGGTTAATAAAATTGTCTGGCGAAAGCCATGATAAAGAAATACCGTATTTACCGGCGTTTAAGATTTTTTACGTGTCGCAAATATGTCCTATTCTAATACGACCGTATAACGGATGCACAGTCTTACATTTTCTTGACAAAACAGTTCTAAGTCGTCTTTCTGTGAAAATATGATGAAATACAACCCCGAACACACACACACACACACACACACACACACACACACACACACACACACACACACACACACACACACACACACACACACACACACACACTAAATTTCCTTATAAATTAGGGGCTGCGTCTAATACACGGGTAGATGAATCTACACGAGGCTTTGAGGAACTTGTACACTTAAACTACAGGAGTTTTCTCCCCTCCCCCCTTCTCGTCTGATTAAAATCGCCCGGCGGCAGCCAGAATAAAGACTCAAATAAACGGGTCCAGTTCGGCCGCGACAGGATTCCCTGAGTTGAATAAAATCGCCTGACGGCATGGAGGACCTTAAAATAATCCCAATGGCCGTAGTGACACATTGTGCATCAATATATATATATATATATATATATATATATATATATATATATATATATTGGGGCGTGGGCCCTGACTGAATTAAATCGCCTGGCGTTTACTGTTGCGGCATCTGTACAGCGTGCACTGCACAACACTGAAGGAATATAGTGACCAGTGACCAACCGCAGACGCATGAAAATTGTGTGTGTGTGTGTATATATATATATATATATATATATATATATGTATATATATATATATAATACACACACGCACACATACAAAACAACGGAAATGAACAAATAAAGAATGAATAGATAAGTTAATTCGCAGCAAATTATGGAGATAAACTGTCTGATAGAGGGTTCCCCGCATTCAGTTTTCATATCTTGGTGATTGCCACATGTTGCTTCTGAACAAAATGTGGGTTGATTGCTTGATTGTTTCTGTGTTGTGCACTGCCATGATTATTATTATTATTATTATTATTATTATCATTATCATTATTTTCACGCTAGGAACAGAACTGTGTGGTTTCACCCTTTTCCCAAAATTGTTCTGACACGGGTTCGATAAATGATCAGTATAGTGATGAACCCACTTATCGTTAAAACATACGATTTGTTTTTGTTTTCCCCCGGGGGGAGAGGGGGGTCGCCACTTGCTCGATAAGGTAAATAATTAATTTTCCGCTATTTTTTCTTGTTCCTTGTTTGGTAACTTCCAACTGAGGGTTGTCTTCTTCGTAGAGCGTGTTATTGTTTTGATTATGTTGGCTGCCATATGTACGATAACCGAGAACATAATAACGGAGACTGCAAGAGACCCTAAGGCGTACACTAGGCAGCTCCATGTCCCTTGCCATCTGTCATCCCCATCCATAAAGCTATCTAATCTCTTAAAACAACCGATAGTTTCAGAGCACACTAACTACATGGTTACTAAATCTGTTCCATTCGCGGACCACACACCTATAAGTAAACCAAATTCTTGCCTATTTCCTTCTTTAACCTAAATAACGTAGCTGGGGAGGATGTGGGTCTTAAAATAACGAACAATAACGATGATAATGAAAATAACAACAACAAAAACAGCGAGGTAACAAAAAACAACAACGACAATGACAACGATAGTGGATATGAAAAAGGGGGAACGTGATATGGCAAGAGCTCCAACTGATTAAATGTTGCCTTTTATTGATTTATTTTTCATTTTTATTCATTTTTTGTCGCACCCCTCTGGAGTCGTAATGGTTTGGTGAATAAAATCGCCTGACGCCAATAACCCAACCCACTCAAACCCGCAGTCCCCCCCCCCCACCGGGGCACAGCCGAATAAAATCGTCTGCTGTCAGCCAGAATAATGTTTATAAAGGTCGCCACGGGTCGAGGGAGTTGGCAACCAGCATGTCTACCGTCAGTATCCATTAGTCTGTCAGTCAAGTGTCGGCCCGTCGTCGTGTCAGTTTCATTCCGTAGGTCTTCGAGCGTCAGTATGTCAGTTTGTGTCAGTTTGCTTTGGTCAGTTTCAGGTCTGTCAGATTGAGGTTAAAAGCCAATGTCAGTTTGGTGCGTCAGCAGTGTCGGTTTCAGTGTGTTATGTCAGTTGTCAGTTTCATGTCTTTTGGGGTCAGTTTCAGGTCAGTGTGGCAACTGTCACAGTTTGGCCACATTCTACTGTCAACTATCACAGTTTGGCTACCTTCTACTGTCAACTGTCACGGTCAGTTTGGTCACCTACTCTCAACTGTCCCGGTCAGTTTGGCCACCTTCTACTGTCAACTGTCACGGTCAGTTTGACCACCTTCTACTGTCAACTGTCACGGTCAGTTTGGCCACCTACTGTCAGTTTGTTGTCCACTTTCTACTCTGTCACCTGTGACGGTCAGTTTGGTCACCTTCTGTCAGTTTGTTGTCCACTTTCTA
>NC_134791.1:2891152-2911152 GCF_046742065.1 Oratosquilla oratoria | reverse complement strand
TATCATACATTGTGAACTTCCCATTGAGCAGCAGGAAGTCCGACTTTGCTCTCTGTGCTGCGTCGCCTGTGTCGCCTGCGCCTCGGTTATGGGCTTTGGCTTAGATGGAGTCTGGATGTACCCAGTCTGTTCACTCGATGTGATGTATGACGTCATTCATGGTCGAAGGCGGGTCGATATGACGTCATTGGTAGAATCTGTCGATGTGACGTCATTCTTGGTAGAAACTCCTGTCGATGTGACGTCATTTTTGGTAGAAACTCCTGTCGATGTGACGTCATTGGTAGAAACTCCTGTCGATGTGACGTCATTTCTGGTAGAAACGTCGGTCGTGACGTTCGAAATGTTAGTCGACATGACGTCATTCTCGTTAGAAATGTCTGTCGGTGACATCGTCCTTTTTAGTTACGTCTATCGATGTGACGACATCCTTTTTAGTAACGTCTATCGATGTGACGTCTTCCTTTTTAGTAACGTCTATCGATATGACGTCATCATTTTTTAGTAACGTCTATCGATGTGAAGTCATTCTTAGAAACTTCTGTCGATATGATGTCATTCTTGTTGGAAATCTGTCGATATGACGCCATTGTTCAAAGCTTCTGTCGACATGACGTCACGTCGTTTTTTTCGATGCTGTTATGTTCTAATAATTCAGTATTATTGGGAGTATTTGAATATCATTAGTATTATTGAAAACATTTGTCTGTATTAAATAAATTTGATATCTATTGGAAATAAGTGTTATTGAAAATATTGAAACACTGACAATATTTGAATAATGAGAATTATTGAGACCAATATTTTCAATGAATGTTTAAGTTCTTGTATCGTTGTAAAAATTATATTTTTATAATTCAAATGTAAACAAAAATATGTTGGTAGGCCGACATTAACCCAATTCCTCACTTACCTCCTCCACAATCCTTCTTCTCCTGTTTTTCTTCTTCTTCCTCTCTGCTTCCTCTTCCTCTCACCCATCCTACGCCCACGCCTACGCCCACGGCCATCACCAGCAAGGCGCCCAGTCCCGCCCACTCCAGGAAGAGCGTCAGCACATAAGAGGCGTCAGTCCTGACGTCACAGATGATATTGTCTGACAAAGGGCCAGTGAATGCCGGTGAGTAAGGGAGGTGGTTGAGGTATCGTACACGGGCGGTGATGAGTGAAGGGAGAGAGGGTATTTGAAGTCGCGTGACGGGTAATGAAATGGAGAGAAGGAACTGGGGAAGGTAATAGAATAGTATTTAAAACCACGTCACGGTAATGAAAGGGGAAAACTGGGGAAGGTAACAATAGTATTAAGGGTAATGAAAGGGAGAGAAGGAACTGGGGAAGGTAATAGAATAGTATTTAAAACCACGTCACGGTAATGAAAGGGGAAAACTGGGGAAGGTAACAATAGTATTAAGGGTAATTAAAGAGAAAAGGGACTGGGGAAGGTAATAGAATAGTATTCAAGACCACATGATGGTAATAAAGGGTAATGAAAGGGAGAAAAGGAACTGGGGAAGGTAATAGAATAGTGTTTAAAACCACGTGATGGTAATGAAAGGGGAAAACTGGGGAAAGTAATATAATATATTGAAAGATAAGTAATTAATAGTAATTTTATTCTGAGTAATAATGGTATTAGAAACGAGTGAGGATCGGGTAAAGAATTTTACTTGATATGGGGTAATAAGAGGTCACGTGACTAGTAATGACGGGTAATGAAAGATACATTATCATGGAAAGGTAATAAAATTGGTTATGTGAGTTGGGTAATAAATGCCTTGAGCAGGAATATCGGGGTAATAAACGGGACAAGCAAAGGTAACGAGGTCACGAGTAATTGGGGATAATAAAAACAAGACAAGTAATGTAATTTATTACCTGATATATACAGGTAATAAATGCCTTGAAGAGAAACACCAAGGTAATCGATCTGACCCATGACAGGGTAATAATCAGGTAAGGGTATTGAAGATGGTCATTACCCAGAGTAATGAAAATGCGTCCCATGGTACATACAAAGGGTATATTTTCCCCCTTATAAGGGGGGGTAGCCTAATAAAAGTATTCCCCCATCGCCCCCTAATGGTAACAAATTCCTCAAGTCTTCACCAGAGTAAAACTGACAAAGCTCCCCACGTTAGCGACATGGGTTACCCGCCCTGCAAGACCGGGGTCGTGACCTCGGGGGGTGGGGGTGGTAATGAAATTCCCTGACGGCATTGTCGATGTCTTGAGAAAGCAACGAAGAGACAATAGGGGGAAGGGGGGGGTTGCTTGCGAAGAAGACAATTGGCACTCCCCCACCCTCTCCCCCCTCCCTTCGCTTGTGACGTAATTGGTGTCGTTGTCCGATTTCGCGGTCGCCAATTAAGGGTCGTCGTTTTCGAACAGGTTCGAAAATTTCTTTAAGCCACGGGAATGATGTGTGTGTAATATATATATATATATCGTAGCCTAGTTAATACATTCTTGATATCATGAGCAAGTAGTCGTGAGTTCGATCCCCGACACCCGCTTTGGTTCCCGATACCCCTGGCCAGGCAGGTAGGCGAACCAACGTGCCTGCCCCCCACCCCCCCCCCCCCCCCAAAAAAAAAAAAAAAAAAAAAAAAAAAAAAAAAAAAAAAAAAAAAAAAAAAAACTATGGCTTGCCACAACTGACAGGGTTCTGCCCTACCAGGGTTTCTCACTTCCCACCGCTTGGGAGTGCTTTTTGTCATTACCCCTTTATGTATATTGCATGGTAAGACATTGTCAGTGAGGTATTTCTAGGTGCTGGCATGACAATGACTGCGGTGCATTGTTGCTGCAGTGTAATTGCCTCAAGTCTCAAGTTTCCCATGACCTCTTCCCACACACACACCAAAAAAAAAAAAAAAAAAAAGACATTTTGAGGGGCCCGAGAGAGGCTACAAAAATTCGGATCCTCCCCCCCCCTCCCAACATTAAAAGAGAGGGGGGAGAGATGAAAGAATGATTGACAGAACTTGTTGTCGTGACTATTTTTGTGCGTGTGTATGTATGTACGTGTTTGTGCTGTATATTTGTGTATATTGTGTGTGCGCGCGTTTGCATATGTGTGTACAATGTATATTTGTATATATGTGTGTACGTATGTGTACTGCATATTTGTGTGTACTGTATGTGTATATCATGTGCGTGTGTGTGCGCGTGTATTCAATATGTATATCGTGTATGTATGTATATGTACATGTACATTTGCATATATCATGTGTGTACATGTGTGTGTGTGTGTGTGTGTGCGCGCGCGCGCGTGTGTGTATATATAATATATAAAATGTATATGTATATATAAATGTATATATATGTATATGTATGTATATATATGTAGTGACGATCTACAATGGCGTATTATCTGTACGTACACAGGGCGTATCCATCCGAGCTGTACTCGACGTGATGGGGCTGGAGGTTCACGCCCCCGCCCGCCGCCCGCACGACGGCCACCACCAGCAGAGGCACGCCCACGATTACGCCCACGACCAGGCCGCTGCTCCCGCTTCCTCGCAGGGCGGGGAGGTCCACCATCTGTGACATGATTTATTGGGTGTCAAAACGTGGAACCTACACACGTATGTATTAGTATATAAAGCCTATGTACATGTATGTATTTTTACATGAAGCATATGTACACACGTGCACGTACATATAGCCTATATGCACACGTGTATTCGTATATGAAACATATGTGCTCACGTGTACATACATAAAGCCTATATACGCACGTGCACATACATAAAACGTATATACATGTACATACATTAAGCCTGTGTACACATGTGCACATAAAGCCTATGTACACACGTGCACATACATAAAACGTATATACATATACATACATATAGCCTGTGTACGCATGTGCACATAAAGCCTATGTACATACGTGCACATACACAGAGCCTATGTACACACGTGTACACGTATATAAAGCCTATGTACACACATGTACACATACATAAAGCCTATGTACACATGTGCAAATACAGTATGTACACACACACAAAGCCTATGTGCACACACAAAGCCTATGCGTACATACATAAAGACTACACACAAGTGCACATACGTAATGAAATCATCTGACGGTAAACATGATACAAGGAAAAGGACCCCCAGGGACGTAAGACGTCCCCTGGGGGAGGGATCCTAGTCCCTCTTTCTTACCTTCCTCGCGAGGGCGAGACGTAGGGTGGCCGTGACGGCGTGGCTGTAGGCACAGGAGGAGGTCACCAGGTCCTGCACGCTGCAGTAGGCCGGGGACACGAACCCAGGACACTCCCGCCGAAGGCTCTCGTCCTCTCCTCCCGAAGGAGGAGGAGGAGGAGGAGGCCGAAGAAGATCCCGGTTCCGCGTCCTGATCTCCCGGACCTCGCCCTTGCCCACCGCCTTCGCTAGGAGCTCGGCCTCGACGCCCGAGACGTCCTGACGAAGGTCGACCTCGGACGGAGCGAGGTCGTCCTTCAACTCCTTCAGGAGGTCAGCCTTATGGGGACTTCGCTCTTCCCTGGAGGAGGAGGAGGAGAGGGACGAGCAACCCCCGCCGCTTCCTCCGCCTCCCCAGTCGTGTCTTATGGCTGCAGCTGTGAAGGGCACCCATACCGCCGTCAGGTAGACGAGGGAGCAGACGATGACGGCGACCAGGACGAAGCGAGGCACCTCCCCCTTGGCTCCTGAAGGAGGTAGAGAGGGCGTTAATGCACGAGTACCTGAGGGGGGTTGGGGAGGGGCGTCTCCACCCGAATAAAATCGCCTGCCGGCAGAAATGATGTTAAAAGAGCGAGCCGGAGACTGAAATAATACTCTTTATTGTGGCTAATGTCTAGAGACCAGAGCTGGGCGCGTTCCTCGGTGCGTTCCGCTTTAGTTTGGCCGCGGTTAGCGCTCCCAAACTATTAAAACTTAAGAGACAGGTTCATACCGAAATAAAAGGCCGGTAGGCCTAGTGTAGGCCTTATGGTCTCTTGCAGTCTCCTTCATTCTTACGTTAAAAAAAAAAAAAATATATATCCTAGGCCACATACCATACCGGCACCTATTTTGCTTTAATAGTTTGGGAGCGCTAACCCACGCGGAACGCACCGAGGAACGCGCCCAGCTCTGCTGAAGATATTGACTCTCCCTCTGAGGGAATTTACTTTAGCTGAATAAAATCGCCTGGCGACAGCTGGAATAGATGAGTTATGACTGAGAACATCGTGACATGAACACCTGGTGAACACAGAACACGTAGTTGAACATGTATGAACACGTGTCTTGCGGTTACACGTATGCAAACTTGCATATACGTACACATACACATGGTACATACAGCTTCACACACATACGTGCGCATTCATAAATACGTACACATATACACACACATACGCGCGCACACTACAAAAATCTCAACCAAACTTTGCTTATTTATCTTCTTTATTCTCGACTCAATTTTATTCAGTCGAGGGGAAACGCCCGCACGCCCTCTGTGCCGGTCGGCCGGCTGGCTAGCCGCCCGTCGCGTCGCTACTGTCCCGCCCTCTATGCCGGTCGGCCGGCTATTCCATTCTCTCTCTTTCTCTCTCTCTCTCTCTCTCGCTATTTCGCCGGTCCAGCCGGCCGGCTATATAGTATTCTATTTTCTAATTCCGTTGTACAGCAGTTTCTGCCGGCCGGCTATATAGTATTCTATTTTCTAATTCCGCTGTACCACAGTTTCTGCCGGCTGGCTCTCCGCCCTTTAGTTCTTTGTCCCGCCCTCTATGCCGGCCGGCTATTCCTTGTATCTCGCTGTTCCTCTGCGTCCGGGGGGCTGCCGGCTGCCGGTTTTTTTTTTGTTAAAAATGTATTATTATTATTATTATCTTTCCTTTTTCGCTGCCGGTCGGTCGTCGTCGCCCTCCTCCTCCTCCTCCTCCTCCTCCTCGCCCTCCTCCTCCTCCTCGCCCTCCTCCTCCTCCTCGCCCTCCTCCTCGCCCTCCTCCTCCTCCTCGCCCTCCTCCTCCTCCTCGCCCTCCTCCTCCTCCTCGCCCTCCTCCTCCTCCTCGCCCTCCTCCTCCTCCTCGCCCTCCTCCTCCTCCTCCTCCTCCTCGCCCTCCTCCTCCTCCTCCTCGCCCTCCTCCTCCTCCTCCTCGCCCTCCTCCTCCTCCTCCTCGCCCTCCTCCTCCTCCTCCTCGCCCTCCTCCTCCTCCTCCTCGCCCTCCTCCTCCTCCTCCTCGCCCTCCTCCTCCTCCTCCTCGCCCTCCTCCTCCTCCTCCTCGCCCTCCTCCTCCTCCTCCTCGCCCTCCTCCTCCTCCTCCTCGCCCTCCTCCTCCTCCTCCTCCTCGCCCTCCTCCTCCTCCTCCTCGCCCTCCTCCTCCTCCTCCTCGCCCTCCTCCTCCTCGCCCTCCTCCTCCTCGCCCTCCTCCTCCTCGCCCTCCTCCTCCTCCTCCTCCTCCTCTTCCTCTTCCTCTTCCTCCTCTTCCTCCTCCTCTTTCTCTTCTTCCTCCTCGGGACTCTCGAGGTCATGGCGGGCCTCGGGTCCCCCGTGAACTGAATAGAATTGCCTGGCGACAGTGAAAGGGTTCATGGAGGAGGTTTCGAACCCCGGGAAGACTGTCGGGGAATTTGTTTTTCTAGGAATGAAATCGCCGGCGGCAGACAGGCAGGATGCTACTAAGAGTCTCCTGGCGTGAGGTCCCGTCAAGCAAATCTGTCGCCCTCGTATACGTAATGTCTGTCTGCGCGTGCGCGCGCGCACACACACACACACACACACACAGGTACACACACACGTACACACACACGTACACACACGCATACAATGTGTGTGCGTGTGTGTGTGTATATATATATATATATATATAATATAAAGTGTGTGTGTATATGTATACACATATATATATAATGTGTGTGTGTGTGTGTCTTAAAGACGGCAGCAACTGGACTAGGAATTTTTCTTGTGTAAGCTTTCCAGCTGTACAGAAATAAAAACCAAAACAAAAGACAGTAAAATTAATCGGGAAATTTCCCAGATCGTTCTGCATCTTCAGTTGGAGTGTAGATGTGCAAAGTAGTGACTCAATGTGTGTGTGTGTGTGAGAGAGAGAGAGAGAGAGAGAGAGAGAATATATTCTTGGAAAGGTGACCCCGCTTGGCGCCATTCTGTTGATTCCTCGGCCTAACTGGTCGTCTTAGTCATGAGTTCTGGGCCTCCGTGGGGTGCCTCTGTGTGTGTGTGTGTGTGGGTGGGTGGTCTCTGTACTTGGTGTTCTCTTCCTGTGGACAATTGTCTCCTACAAGTAGTTCTCAGGCTCGGAGGGAGGGCAAAATTGTTAACTTGCCCATTAATTGCAGGTTGCAAGTAGTTTGTCATTACGGCCTCCAAGATGGCCACGCCTTGGAGGGCCATCTCCTCTACGACAATTTCCGTGTTGTTTGACATGGTTTCCCAATTGAGATGGCGCTTAGGTACCCCTTGTCGAAGGTGAGGGGGGGGTAATGTCGTTTCTTTAACAGAATATGCTTGAAAGAATATCATGCCACGTTTCACGAATAATACGTACGAACGCACGCATATACACAAGTACACACAAATAACATACGTACACAAATACACACCACACACACACACACACACACACACACACACACGTACACACACGTACACACACGTACACACGTGTGACCTGGGTACAGTTATGACTGCATCTTGTGTGTACCATTTTCTTTTGCGATTTTTCCTTACGACGTTTCAACACTTCCGTGCGAGCTCGGCGAGGAGGAGAGGGAGGGAGGAGGGGAGAGAGAAAAGAGGGAGGTTTAAGGGAAGGGGGAGAGGAGAGGAGAGGGAGAAGAGAGAGAGAAAAGGAGAGAGAGGGAGGTCTAAAGAAAGGGAGGAGAGGGAGAGAGAAAAGGAGAGTGGAGAGGAGAGGGAGAAAGGTTTAAAGAAAGGGAGGAGAGGAGAGAGGGGGAGGTTTAAAGAAAGGAAGGTAAATCAGTCTTCAGGGGAAAAAAAAAATCCAAAATAAATAGTTCACAGTAGTAGTAGGGGACTACCCCGGCTCCCGCCCACACACACACACACACACTCTCTCTCTCTCTCTCTCTCTCTCTCTCTCTCTCTCTCTCTCTCTCTCTCTCTCTCTCTCTCTCTCTCTCTCTCTCTCTCTCTCTCTCTCTCTCACACACACACACACACACACACACACACACACACACACACACACACACTCCAGCCGAATATGCTATCCTAAAGTCAGCTAGAATAATGTATATTGAGGGATGACCTCGTTTAGCATTAGAAGGAACTTCTGAATAGCTATTTACCTCTCTCTCTCTCTCTCTCTCTCTCTGAGAAAGAGAGCACTAGTGCTAGAGAGAGAGCTATAATTGGCCGGTAGCCATTGTCTGTATTTATTTATTTTTGGGATGAGAGGGACGGGGGCGGGGAGCGTCATGCAGCATAATCATGCACAGTCGTAACAGGTGTGGCCGACAGGTGCCTCGAACTCGGCCGAAGTCCCCCCCACCCCGAGTTTTAGGAGCTTCTGGCCTTCTTCTAACGCCCCCGAGACCGCGACCCACTTCTTGCTCTCTCTTCCTCTTTTTCTCTTCTTTTTTTTCTCTTCCTCCACTTTTTCTCTCTTCCACTTTTTCTTTTCCTCCTTTACTCCTTCTTTACCCCGTTCTCCACTCCGTTCTCCACTTCCTCTTCTCTTCCTTTTCTTCTTCCTCCTCTTCCTTTTCCTCTTCCTCCTCTTCCTTTCTTCTTCCTCCTCCTCCTCTTCTTCCTCTTCTTCTTCCTCCTCCTCCTTTTCCTCTTCCTTTTCCTCTTCCTCTTCCTCCTCCCTCCTCCTCCCTTTTCCTCTTCCCTCCTCCTCCATTTTCCTCTTCCCTCTTCCTCCTCCCTCTTCCTCTTCCTCCTCCCCTCCTCCCTCTTCCTCTTCCTCCTCCTCCTCTTCCTCCCTTTTCCTCTTCCTCCCTTTTCCTCTTCCTCCCCTTTCCTCTTCCTCCCTTTTCCTCTTCATCCCTTTTCCTCTTCCTCCCTTTTCCTCTTCCTCCCCTTTCCTCTTCCTCCCTTTTCCTCTTCATCTCCTTTTCCTCTTCCTCCTCTTCCCTTTCCTCTTCTTCCTCCCTCTTCCTCTTCCCTTTTCCTCTTCCTCCTCCCTTTTCCTCCTCCCTCTTCCCTTTTCCTCTTCCTGCTCCCTTTTCCTCTTCCTCCTCCCTTTTCCTCTTCCTCCTCACCTTTTCATCTTCCTCCTCCCTTTTCCTCTTCCTCCTCTCTTTTCCTCTTCCTCCTCCCTTTTTCCTCTTCCTCCTCTTCCTTTTCCTCTTCCTCCTCTTTCCTTTTTCCTCTTCCTCCTTTTCCTTTTCCTTTTCCTTTTCCTTTTCCTCCTCCTCCTTTCTTTTCCTCTTCCTCCTCTTCCTTTTCCTCTTCCTCCTCTTCCTTTTCCTCTTCCTCCTCTTCCTTTTCCTCCTTCTCTTCCTTTTCCTCCTCCTCTTCCTTTTCCTCGTCCTCCTCTTCCTTTTCCTCTTCCTCCTCTTCCTTTTCCTCGTCCTCTTTTTCCTTCTTCCTCTCGTCCACCTCTTTTTCCTTCTCTTCCTCTCCTCCTCTCCTCCTCCTCTTCCTCTTTTTACTTCTCTACTTCCCCCTCTTTTTCATTCTCTACTTCCCCCTCTTTTTCATTCTCTACTTCCCCCTCTTTTTCATTCTCCTCTTCCCCCATCTTCTTCATTCTCTACTTCCTCATCTTCTTCATTCTCCTCCTCCCCCATCTTCTTCATTCTCCTCCTCCCCCATCTTCTTCATTCTCCTCCTCCCCATCTTCTTCATTCTCCTCCTCCCCCATCTTCTTCATTCTCCTCTTCCCCCATCTTCTTCATTCTCCTCTTCCCCCATCTTCTTCATTCTCCTCTTCCCCCATCTTCTTCATTCTCCTCTTCCCCCATCTTCTTCATTCTCCTCCTACCCCATCTTCTTCATTCTCCTCCTGCCCCATATTCTTCATTCTCCTCCTCCCCCATCTTCTTCATTCTCCTCCTACCCCATCTTCTTCATTCTCCTCCTCCCCCATCTTCTTCATTCTCCTCTTCCCCCATCTTCTTCATTCTCCTCTTCCCCCCATCTTCTTCATTCTCCTCTTCCCCCATCTTCTTCATTCTCCTCTTCCCCCATCTTCTTCATTCTCCTCTTCCCCCATCTTCTTCATTCTCCTCTTCCCCCATCTTCTTCATTCTCCTCTTCCCCCATCTTCTTCATTCTCCTCTTCCCCCATCTTCTTCATTCTCCTCTTCCCCCATCTTCTTCATTCTCCTCTTCCCCCATCTTCTTCATTCTCCTCTTCCCCCATCTTCTTCATTCTCCTCTTCCCCCATCTTCTTCATTCTCCTCTTCCCCCATCTTCTTCATTCTCCTCTTCCCCCATCTTCTTCATTCTCCTCTTCCCCCATCTTCTTCATTCTCCTCTTCCCCCATCTTCTTCATTCTCCTCTTCCCCCATCTTCTTCATTCTCCTCTTCCCCCATCTTCTTCATTCTCCTCTTCCCCCATCTTCTTCATTCTCCTCTTCCCCCATCTTCTTCATTCTCCTCTTCCCCCATCTTCTTCATTCTCCTCTTCCCCCATCTTCTTCATTCTCCTCTTCCCCCATCTTCTTCATTCTCCTCTTCCCCCATCTTCTTCATTCTCCTCTTCCCCCATCTTCTTCATTCTCCTCCTCCCCCATCTTCTTCATTCTCCTCTTCCCCCATCTTCTTCATTCTCCTCTTCCCCCATCTTCTTCATTCTCCTCTTCCCCCATCTTCTTCATTCTCCTCTTCCCCCATCTTCTTCATTCTCCTCTTCCCCCATCTTCTTCATTCTCCTCTTCCCCCATCTTCTTCATTCTCCTCTTCCCCCATCTTCTTCATTCTCCTCTTCCCCATCTTCTTCATTCTCCTCCTCCCACATCTTCTTCATTCTCCTCCTCCCCCATATTCTTTATTCTCCTCCTCCCCCATCTTCTTCATTCTCCTCCTCCCCCATCTTCTTCATTCTCCTCCTCCCCATCTTCTTCATTCTCCTCCTCCCCCATCTTCTTCATTCTCCTCCTCCCCCAGCTTCTTCATTCTCGTCGTCCCCCATCTTCTTCATTCTCCTCTTCCCCCATCTTCTTCATTCTCCTCTTCCCCCATCTTCTTCATTCTCCTCTTCCCCCATCTTCTTCATTCTCCTCCTCCCCCATCTTCTTCATTCTCTACTTCCCCCTCTTTTTCATTCTCCTCCTCCCCCATCTTCTTCATTCTCCTCCTCCCCCATCTTCTTCATTCTCCTCCTTTTCCTCATCTTCCTCTTCCACCTCTTCTCCGAAGTTGACCGTTGCCGATATCCGTGGGGGCCGCGGGTAACTCGTCCAATTGGAGGCAGCGGTTGACCTCGGTCGACCCTTTAGTTGACGTATTAAACCTTCGTTTGAAGAACCTTGCGACCTATGCAAGACCAACACTAAATCTAATCGCTAAGCATTCACTAACACTAGTTTTAGGTCTCCGTCCCCACTAGGTGAGATCTTTGGGGGCTCCACAAGCTCATTAGGAGGGCTTTAGGGGCCCAGCGGGCTCTTTAGGGGTCCTTCGGGGACCTACAGGACCTTTAGGAAGGGACCTACAGGACCTTTAGGGAGGGGGACCTACAGGACCTTTAAGGGGGGAACTACAGCACCTTTAGGGGGGGACCTACAGCATCTTTAGGGGGGGACTTACAGGACCTTTAGGGGGGACCTACAGGACCTTTAGGGAGGGGGACCTACAGGACCTTTAGGGAGGGGGACCTACAGGACCTTTAGGGAGGGGGACCTACAGGACCTTTTAGGGGGGACCTACAGGACCTTTAGGTGGGGGACCTACAGGACCTTTTAGGGGGACGAACAGGACCTTTAGGGGTGGGGAACTACAGGACCTTTTCGGGGGGGGGACCTACAGGACCTTTTAGGGAGGGGGACCTACAGGACCTTTGGGGGGGACGTACAGGACCTTTAGGGGGGACTTACAGGACCTTTAGGGGGGACCTACAGGACCTTTAGGGGGGACCTACAGGACCTTTAGGGGGGACCTACAGGACATTCAGGGGAGGGGGACCTGAAGGATCTTCAGGGGGCCCACAGACTTGTAGGAACCTCTCCCAGAAAACTGCTCCTTAAGACTCACCCTTCCTCCTGCTGGGGTTGGTGAGCGTCCTCCAAAGGGCGCCTCCGTTGGCGGCCAGGAGCCCCGTGACCAGGAGGAGCCGCAGGGAGGAGGTCAGCGAGGGCGGCCAGGGGACGCCGCCGCCGGTCCTCGGG
Source organism: Oratosquilla oratoria (assembly GCF_046742065.1). Lineage (NCBI taxonomy): Eukaryota > Metazoa > Arthropoda > Malacostraca > Stomatopoda > Squillidae > Oratosquilla > Oratosquilla oratoria. The sequence goes on along the minus strand of NC_134791.1, from coordinate 2,898,859 downwards.
TCCTCCATCGCTCGCCCTTCGTCAGGTAGTTCCTCGGGCCTTCTGCGGTGGAGTTTTAGAAGAGTTCTCCAGCAACCTGGGAATTTAAGAAGGTAAACGAAGGGGATCAGTAGATGAATAATGGGATCTGTGAATAGATGAGTAGATATGAAAATAATTTAAGGAAACTAGTAAGTCGTTTGGTTTGATATATACGAGTGTGTGTGTGTGTGTGTGTGTGTGTGTGCATATGTATGTGTGTAATATATATATATATATATATATATATATATATATATATATAATATGGTGTCATACAGGAAGATCTGATGACGTCACTCAAAAGGTCAAATTACGTCACAAACCACATCTTATGACGTCACATGTTTAGATCTGCGAGTCTAATGACCATATATGGTTAATGGAATTAATAGAACTGATTTGGTGACTTCGTATACCTATGACGTCATTTAGGTGATGACGTCACATTGCACGAGATGGACCTCAAGGATGGAAGCGCTGGTGAAAGATGAATGGAATCGCGGGGTGACAACCAGAATAAAGATTATAAAGGGCTTTTGGCGGTGAGAGGCAATGACACTAGATTTTTCTAGAAGTGTCTAGAACACTTGTATTAGCATATAGAAAGGAGTCAATCACATTCCGTAAAATTTGGGCAAAATGTTTAATTTCGCCGAATTTGGCGAACGTTTTATTTTCGCCAAATTTTGGCGAATATTTCAATATCGCCCAAACTCCCTCAACGTGATAAAATGCTTCGGCGAGATACCCGAGTTTGGTGAGACATGATTTGGCAAAACGCCATTTGGCGAAAATGTGAAATCAACAGTACAACGCCTGAGTGACTTGGCTTTCTTCGATTGTGGCGAGTTAGGACCGTGACGTCATCGTTGTGTACAAACAGCGTCATTGCAGACTACCTCACAATGTAAGTGACGTCATATACAAATACTGCACATTCGGCTCGAGACTTCATCATAATGTGTGTGTGTGTGTTTACCTAATTGTAGCATACAGGAAAGGACCAACGCACGAGGGGTTCCGTTTCGTACTCTCCCATTTCGAGTATATCTACAACTTCACATATTGTTCTAATTTGGGCTATAACGCCTTTTAAGCTATTCAAAGTACATATGTATCCATATGGATAACTGTGTGTGTGTGTGCGCGCGCGCGCGCGTGTGATTCACCATGGTCTTGGATCACGTGTTGGACTCGTGATCGACAGCTATTTCTCTCCGGAAGAGAGTTCAGAGCTCGTATATGAACCCGTGTGTGTGTGTGTGCGTGTGTGAGCGCGCGCGTGTATTTATCTAGTTGTATTCCACGGGACGAGAGCTATGCTCGTTTTCGTATCTCTGCACGTCCAGTTTGTTCTTAAAATCGTGTATAGTACTGGCATTTACTATTTCTCTGTTCAGTTTGTCCAGACATCGATCACTATGTGTGGGAAGTTTTTTTTTTTTTTTTTTTTTTTTTTTTCAGGTCTCTTCTGTAACTGTCTTTAGTTTCTTTTCGTGTCCTCTTGTTTCTCTTCTGTCTCACTTTAATAAGTCGTCTCTATCGAGAATTTTCATCCCTTTCATAATTCTGAAAATGGTCAACAAATCACCTCTTTCCCTTCCGTTCTATTGTGTGTGTGTGTGTGTGTGTGTGCGCGCGTGCGTGCATTTCCCGTTCATAAAGTGTCGCTGCCGACTAACTGCCCGAAGGCAACACGGCCGAAGGAAAGAGAAAGCGGAGGAACCTCGGTCGGCCGCGTGGCGCCAGAGATGATCCTGCGCAGCTGAGACCCACTTTCGCTTCTCTCTGCGCACTGGTCGACGAGTCGCCCAGGTACCTAAGAGGAGGAGGAGGAGGGCTGGGACAAATAGCGGCAATTTACCGTTAACCATTAACCGTCACTTACCCCTTCTCTCTCCCACGTTGCCTAGCAACGAGGACATCTTGTGATACCGCGGACGGACGTCGTAAAAGATAGTTTCCCTAGCGTTTGTCATGCAACCGTCTTAATGCACACACTAACCTTTGGAGGTGCAACCCCGAGGGGCTGGCACTCGGTCTCCGGACCGAGGCCAAGATAGCCTTGAAAGGTTCAAGGCTAAGGTGAAACGAACAGTTTGATGTTAGACAGAATCGAATATATAAATACGTCACAATCTTCTCAACAAATTATCTTCTCGTTTACCAGCGCTTCTAACCGAATATATTTTTATTATTATTATTATCATTATTATAATTCATGGTTATTATCATTGTTATTACTATCATTTTTTATTGAATTTTTGCGGAGACTAAAACCCAAACACGAAAATTCATGCGTGTCTCTGGGCCGTAGGGGCAAATTCGCTAGACTTCATCAGATGTTCTTTACAAGACTGCCGTCAGCCAGAAGAAAGCCTTTGAAGAGGAGAGGAGGAGAGGCGGTCTGCTAGGAGGAGAAAGCTAGAGAGTCCGGAAATTATCTACAAAGGGAAACTGGAGGCGGGTCCGCCATTTTTTTTTTTTTTTTTTTTTTTTTTTTCCTTGGTGACTCCGGGCCGTAGAGGTCACGGCGGGAGTTTCTACTCTCCACCGGCGCCATTAAGGTAATGGAGTCAGGAACGTCGTGTATGTGTGAGATTCACCATGGTCTTGGATCACGTGTTGGACTCGTGATCGACAACTATTTCCCTCCGGAAAGAGAGCTCAGAGCTCATATATGACCGACCTATGGGTAATGCTGTGACCTTACACGCGCGTGCACACACACCCAATTCCCCGCCCACATGAGTTGGAGTAACGACTCGCAGCGCAGCGATACTGAAATTATTTCAGCCCTGGGCGGAATTCGAACCCGGACCGCCGTAGTAGTAGACGGGAACTGCGCCATGAGGTGTGTGTGTGTGTGTGTGTGTGCACCGTACAGGGGGAGGGAGAAAATGGGAGTGAAAATAATTCACAATATAAAGTTTGTGCATTTATTACTAGTAATTATGATATCGATTAGATTAGTACTGATTACTGTGATGATGGTTTTATATATATATATATATATATATATATATATATATATATATATAATAGACAAAATATAACAATTAAAAATAAACAGCGTTTCATGGGGGGGATTAGAAAAAATGAACACAATTTTTGAAATCGGATATTACATGAGAGTATATGCGAACTTGGGGGAAAAATATATATAATTATATATACACATATATATATATTAATATAAATATATATTTACATATATATATATATATATATATATATATATATATATATATATACATATATATATATATATACAAATATATATACATATATATATAAAGATAAATATATACATATACAAATATACAAATAAAAATATATATAAATATACAAATATATATAAATATAAATATATATATACAAATATATATATATACAAATATATATATACAAATATATATATACATATATATATATATATAATATATATATACATGTACATATAATATATATACATATATATTTATATATATATATTTATATATGTAATATATAGGAATATAAAAGATAAACAACTGTGGGACATAATGAAGCGAAGCATATTTAAACTGGACAAACACGGGTACCCACGAGCATAACCTGGTCAGAGTCGGGTGGATAGAAACCCTGGTTACAGTTTCGGAATCGAACCGCGGTTCGTCAACCGGTGAAGAGAAACTGGCAGACTCGTTCGTCGAAAACTGGCGACGAAGACGAAGACGATGCGCAAAAGAGAAACCCGAAATTAAGTCAGAGAAAGCTCTCTCTCTCTCTCTCTCTCTCTCTCTCTCTCTCTCTCTCTCTCTCTCTCTCTCTCTCTCGACATTTGTGTGCGAGAAAATTCGTCTAAACAAAGGGGCCGACAAATGTAACAAATGCAACATGCAACAAATCCAACAAGTGTAACCAATGCAACCCGTGCAACAAATGCAACACCCAACAGATCAAGTGTAACAAATGTAACACGTGCAACAAATGCAACATCCAACAGATCAAGTGTAACAAATGCAACACGTGCAACAAATGCAACACCCAAAAGAACAAGTGTAACAAATGCAACAAGTGCAACAGGTGCAACAGATCCAACATTTGTGACAAATGCATCAAGTACAACAAAGCAACACCCAACAGATCCAACTAGTGTAACAAATGCAACACATGCAACAAGTACACAACAGATCCAAGAAATCCGACAAGTGTAACATGCAACACGTGCAACAAGTACAACAGGTGCAACATCCAACAAAACCAGCAAGTGTAACAGATTCAACAAATCCAACAAGTGTAACTGCAACAGGTGCAACAAACGCGACAGATCCAACAGTTGTAACAAGCAAAACAGTTGTAACAGGTGCAACAACAGTAACAGGTGTAACAAGTACAAGTGGAACAAGTGAAACAAATGCGACATATCCAACAAATGCAGCAAGTGTAACAAATGCAACAGGTGCAACCAATCCAACACGGAGGGCCAAGGGAGCATGTCCCCTCCTTTAGGTACTTGGCCTTGATGGCCCAATGCAGGATCACCGGGCTGTCCACGAGGAGGCATAGAAGTACAGGAATCCATCTTTGGTGTTTGTGCATGGTGTGTGTGTGTGTGTGCATGCGTGTGTGTGTGTGTGTGCATGCGTGTGTGTGTGTATGCGTGTGTGCTTAAACCTATACCATAATGAATTGACTACCTTCAGTGACTTAAACCTAGTCAGCGGGAATTGACTATTTGGTTTAGAAGAGCCCAGACCCAGTGGAAGGTTAACCCTCTCCCCTTCACGAATAAAACCGCCTGACGGCAGATCGAATAAACGAAATAAATTTACGTTTACGTCTTGCATGGTGAAATTATCGCTCAACGATGATCGTCATGGCTCAACGATGATCGTCCAACGATTTTGTAGAGCACTTGTTGCTTTGAGCGATTGCCGCTCGAGTCGCTCAAAAAGAGACTTGGTGCTCTGAACAATCGTTTGACGAGGATCGTTGAGTCGTGAACGATGATCATTGAGCGATGATCCCACCGAGACGCCATATATTACGTGGTTCGAATTCTAACCGAAAGTGGTTAGCATCGGCGTCGACGACCTTTCGACCTTTCGTCGGGTTCCTCGGCGAGGTCAAGGACCCTCGTCGGCGAGATCGAGGACCCTCGTCGGCGAGATCGAGGACCCTCATCGGCGAGGTCGAGGGCCCTTTTCAGCGAGGTCGACGACCTTCTTCGGCGAGGTCGAGGACCCTCTTCGGCGAGGTCGAGGACCCTCTTCGGCGAGGTCGAGGACCCTCTTCGGCGAGGTCGACGACCCTCTTCGGCGAGGTCGAGGACCCTCTTCGACGAGGTCGACGACCCTCTTCAGCGAGGTCGAGGATCCCTTCGGCGAGATCGAGGAACTTCCTGACGGGTGATGCAGGTCGTCAGGAAATGGTTCTTCCTAAGAACATAAGAGACTGCAAGAGACCATAAGGCCTACACTAGGCAGTTCCATGTCAATTACCTCGCCGAGTGGGCGAGGTCCTCCTTTTTGTGTGCGTGTGTGATTCTCCATGTTCTTGGATCACGTTTTGGACTCGTGATCGACAGTTATTTCCCTCCCGGTAGAGAGCTCAGAGCTCGTATGTGTATGATTCACCATGGTCTTGGATCACGTGTAAATTGTTCAGTTGTACAAGTTGCACAGAAAGTTGTTTACATTAACTTTTTCATTTTAGTGTACATGAATTCGACTACGCGCGCGCACACACACACACACACACACATACACACACACACACACACACACACGGCACAGTGGTAGCGTTCGCAACTGATGCTACAGCGGTCCAGACTTCAAATCCTGCCCAAGACTGAAATAATTGCAGTATCGCTGCGCTGCGAGTCGTTACTCCAACTCTCGTGGGCGGGGAGTTAGAGGTGTGTGTGCGTGTAAGGTCAAAATATTACCCATAGATCGGTCATATATGGGCTCTGAGCTCTTCCGGGAGGGAAATAGCTGTCGATCACGAGTACAACACATGATCCAAGACCATGGTGAATCACGCACACACACACACACACACAACGCATGCACACACACAACGCATGCACACACACAACGCATGCATACACACAACACATGCACACACACAACACATGCACACACACAACACATGCACACACACAACACATGCACACACACAACACATGCACACACACAACACATGCACACACACAACACATGCACACACACAACACATGCACACACACAACACATGCACACACACAACACATGCACACACACAACACATGCACACACACCACACACACACCACACACACACCACACACACACCACACACAAAACACATGCACACACACAACACATGCACACACACACCACACACAAAACACATGCACACACACAACACATGCACACACACAACACATGCACACACACAACACATGCACACACACAACACATGCACACACACAACACATGCACACACACAACACATGCACACACACAACACATGCACACACACAACACATGCACACACACAACACATGCACACACACACACAAACACACACACACAACACATGCACACACACAACACATGCACACACACAACACATGCACACACACCACACACACACCACACACACACCACACACACACCACACACACACCACACACAAAACACATGCACACACACAACACATGCACACACACAACACATGCACACACACAACACATGCACACACACACACACACACACACAAGCACATGCACACACACACACACAAACACAAGCACACACACACACACAAACACACACACACACACAAACACACACACAAACACACACACACACACACAAACACACACACACACACAAACACACACACACACACAAACACACACACACACAAACACACACACACACACAAACACACACACACACACAAACACACACACACACACAAACACACACACACACACAAACACACACACACACACAAACACACACACACACACAAACACACACACACACACAAACACACACACACACACAAACACACACACACACACAAACACACACACAAACACACACAAACACACACACACACACACACACACACACACACACACACACACACACACACACACACACACAAACACACACACACACACAAACACACGCACACACACAAACACACACACACAAACACACACACACAAACACACACACACAACACATGCACACACACAACACATGCACACACACAACACATGCACACACACCACACACACACCACACACACACCACACACACACCACACACAAAACACATGCACACACACAACACATGCACACACACACATACGCACAAAACGCACGCACACGCACAAAACACACGCACACATTTTCGTTCTTCGACACAAACCACAACTTTGCGAAACTTTGATTTCGCGTCACACATAAACAATGTATTGCGTGTTCGCGTGACTTAATCTTCGCGATTGACGGCGGCAACTGCTTGAATTGATTTGCTTCAATCTGATTGGTCACGTTCGTCGTCAACTCCGTTGACTTCGGTGTCGCACTTTACTGACTCTATTCTGGCTAACTCCAAGCTATTTTATTCAGCTTAGGAGGGGACACCAGGCTGAAGGAGTCTGGCATCGACCGCGACCCTCTCTCAGGTAATCACGGCCT
>NC_134791.1:2806152-2886152 GCF_046742065.1 Oratosquilla oratoria | reverse complement strand
CTCTTTCTTCTTCGCCTCCTCCTCCCCCTCCTCTCCTCTCCCTCCTTTTTCTTCTCCTCTTCCTCGTTCTCCTCCTCTTCCTCGTTCTTCTCCTCTCCCTCGTTCTTCTCCTCTTCCCCCTCTTTCTTCTCTCCTCCTCCCTCTTTCTTCTCCTCTTCCTCGTTCTTCTCCTTCTCTTCCTCTTCCTCGTTCTTCTCCTTCTCTTCCTCTTCCTCGTTCTTCTCCTTCTCTTCCTCTTCCTCGTTCTTCTCCTCCTCCCTCTTTCTTCTCTCCTCCCTCTTTCTTCTCTCCTCCCTCTTTCTTCTCTCCTCCTCCCTCTTTCTTCTCTCCTCCCTCTTTCTTCTCTCCTCCCTCTTTCTTCTCTCCTCCCTCTTTCTTCTCTCCTCCTCCCTCTTTCTTCTCTCCTACTCCCTCTCTTTCCTCTCTCCTCCTCCCTCTTTCTTTTCTCCTCCTCCCTCTCTTTCTTCTCTCCTCCTCCCTCTCTTTCTTCTCTCCTCCTCCCTCTCTTTCTTCTCTCCTCCCTCCCTTTCTTCTCTCCTCCTTCCTCTCTTTCTTCTCTCCTCCTCCCTCACTTTCTTCTCTCCTCCTCCCTCCCTTTCTTCTCTCCTCCTTCCTCTTTCTTCTCTCCTCCTCCCTCTCTTTCTTCTCACCACCTCCCCCTCTTTCTTCTCCTCCCTCCTGTTTCTTCATCTCGTTCTTCTCCTCTTCCTATTCTTCTCCATCTCCTTTTACTTGTTCTTCTCCCCTTCTCCTCCTTCTTCGCCTTTTACTTATTCTCCTCCTCTTTCTTATTCTTCTCCACTTCCTCCTCCTCTCCTCCTCTTCATTCTTCTCCATTCCTTTCTTTTTCTTATTTCTTCTTCACCTTCATTTTCCTCTCCTCCCTTTCCAGTTCGTCTTTTCTTCTTCCTCCTCCTCCTCCTCCTCCTCCTCCTCCCAAACTCTCTCTCTTCCTCCCCGCCCTTCCCAGCCTCACCAGACGCCTTACGGGGCCCCCCAGGCGTAGCCATTCTGGGACGAACCTCCTCCCCCTCCCCTCGCCAACCCTACACAATAAAATCATCAGGCACAGAGTAAAGGCGTCACCTTTACCCTGTGGTCTAGGTTAGCCTGGGCAAGTGGAAGTCACTGACAGTCGGTAGGGATCGAGCTTGGGTCCCTGTGTGTGTGTGTGTGTGTGTGTGTGTGTGTGTGTAGTAAGGTCGAAGCCCTACCTTTTAGATCGGGCCAACATATGAACTCTGGGCTCTCGTCCGGAGGGGTAATAGTTATCGATCACGAGTCCAACACGTGATCCAGAACAATTTCTTAAACACGCTGGTAACTGCAAAGAGAGAGAGAGAGAAGAGAGAGCAGAAGAAGCGAGGCGGAAGAGAGAGAGAGAAAAAAATTGTACATAGCTTCCGCGATGGCAATCACAGGTTCCCCATTTTATGGAAACGAAACTCGCGTTTGGGGGGGGGAAGGTGTGGGGGGAGGCCTTCCCCCCAATCCCCCCGTCGTGGTCTACTAACCCGCCCCAGCCTCCTAAGCCCCCATGCACCAGCGCTTCTTATCGTAGGGGGGCGTTGAAGTCTATCTCGGGGGTGGGTGGGGGGCAAATATCCACCCTCCCCTCCCCCCTGTGGTTATGTAGCAGCTGTAGATCCTGTAGCCAGATGGTAGTGGTCATGGACTACCTGTGCACGGCCACAGGGGCGGTACCGAGGTCGGGGACGGTGAAGGACCTCTTGTGGTCTAGCATCAACACTGATATGTATACATATATATATATACATAATAAATATATATATATATATATATATATATATATATATATATATATATATATATACTTGAGACTTCATCACGCGAGGCAGTTTTTTATGGCCTATATGCAGTCTTGTATGCACATAGCGTGTTCTGTGGGGGGGGGGCGTGGGATGTGGGGGGGGGAGATTGCGGTTCGAGTGTTCGGCCAACGTCTTGAATGTCATAGATTCAGATTAATGACACACGCATATATATATATATATATATATATATATATATATATATATATATATTATATAGGCTACAATGTGTGTGTGTTCTACGCCAGGGGGACCTGAACAGTGATCGAAGCAGTCACCTTTGCCCAGTGTGCTGTGACAACTTTGTAGGATCGAATCTGGAACATGACTACGAAGGCCTTGAACACCCTCGCCTCCATGTTGAGGTCCAACCCCGAGGGGCTGGCACTCGGTCACAGGAGCGGGATTGGGTCCAAGAAGAGAAGACAGTTGGTATGAGCTCTCACTCCTCCCCTCCTCTTCCTCCTACCTCCCTTCCTCTCCTCCTCCTCCTCTTCCTCCTACCTCCCTTCCTCTCCTCCTCCTCTTCTTCCTCCTACCTCCCTTCCTCTCCTCCTCCTCTTCTTCCTCCTACCTCCCTTCCTCTCCTCCTCCTCTTCTTCCTCCTACCTCCCTTCCTCTCCTCCTCCTCCTCTTCCTCTCCTCCTCTTCCTCTCCTCCTCCTCTTCCTCCTACCTCCCTTCCTCTCCTCCTCCTCCTCCTCTTCCTCCTACCTCCCTTCCTGTCCTCCTCCTACCTCCCTTCCTGTCCTCCTCCTCTTCCTCCTACCTCCCTTCCTCTCCTCCTCCTCCTCCTCTTCCTCCTACCTCCCTTCCTCTCCTCTTCCTCCTACCTCCCTTCCTCTCCTCCTCCTACCTCCCTTCCTCTCCTCCTCCTACCCTCCTCTTCCTTCTCCCCTCCTCTTCCTCCTTCCCTCCTCTTCCTCCTTCCCACCTCTTCCTCCTTCCCACCTCTTCCTCCTTCCCTCCTCTTCCTCCTTCCCTCCTCTTCCTCCTTCCCTCCTCTTCCTCCTTCCCTCCTCTTCCTTCTTCCCTCCTCTTCCTTCTCCCCTCCTCTTTCTCCTTCTCGTGTGTGTGTGTGTGTACAGTTACATAGAGAAATTTATTGTAATATAAATTTACACACACACGCACGCACAAACATACACACATATACACACATACACACATACGCACAAACATACACGTGAAGTCAGCTCCCACAACAGTGAACAACCTCAGGGAGACCTAAAGATCTCCCCTTCCCCGCTCGGCTGGCGACGACGACGCCGCTGCTGCTGCGTTGGTGTGTGTGATGGAAGCGGGCGACCCTCAGACCGCATCGCTGATGACGTCATGGTCCCCGGATCGAGGTCACCGAGAGATTCAGAGCGGAGGTGGAGGAGGGAGGTAGTGGTGGGGTGGGAGGGGGAGAAGAACCTATCCCACCCCCCCACATTCAGTTCTCTCAAGTCGAGGATTTCCCTCCCTACCAAGTCGACAGAAGATCTAGCAAAGTTGTGATGATTGTGTTTACAGGATTAGGAGAGATTTAGGTGCGTGTGTGTGTGTGTGTTTGGGGGAGAAGGAATGGGGGGAGAAGGTGTGTGCGTGGGGGGGGAGGATGGTTGGGGGGGGAAGGAGGTAGGGGGAGAAAGTATAGAACGCCCGGGCGCATGATGCGGGTTGCCCGCTGTCGAGAGAGAAAGCAGCGAGTGAAAGAACTCGGACTAACGGGTCTTGTTGAAGCTTCTGCGGTTGACAACTGTGGTGCGAGTGCGGGACTCGCACCGAAGACGAGTAACTATGTGATGATTCCTGTGATGAGGTCATTACACGCTTTCTGGAGTGAGTAATGCTTTATTGTGTGGCTTAAGTGATGTACAGGTAAGGATATTAAGTACATTAATGAAGTGTCTTGTGTAATATAATAAATGGGAAAAGATGTTTGACCTAGCTGTGCACGCGCGCCCGCGCACATAAACACAAACACACACACACACACACACACACACACACACACACACACACATGAACACACATATACACACACACATACATAAACACACATACTTAAACACGCATACACACGCACACATACACATGACACACATACCCACATGAACACACACGCACACACATACGCGCGCACACACACACATACACATGAACACATACATAAATACACACAAACGTACACACACGTACACAAACACGCATATACATACACATAAACACGCACACACGTACACATAAACGCACACACGTTGTTGACAAGTCGTCAAGAGAGGCACAACAAGGATGGGTCACAAAGGGCCCCAGGTAAGGAAGGATCCCCCAAACTCTGACTGACCTTATTCTGTGGGGAACAAAGGAAGAAAGCAAGACCGTCGTCTCCACCTCCTCTTCCTCTTCCTCCCTACCCTCTCTCTTACTCCCTCTTTCATTCTCTCTCTCTCTCTCTCTCTTATATATATATATATATATATAATAGCGATATTTTGACGATAACAAGAATAAGGTATTTAAAGAGCTGCTGTAACGCCCCCCCTTGCCCCCAGCTGAATAAAATCTTCTGACGATAGCCAAAATAATTTAAATGAGGAAATCACGTGATCGAGTTGGTATATTTCCTCCCCCCCGTTGCTGCCGCCAGGCGATTTTATTCGGAATTCCACCCCCCCCACCCGTCGGGGGAGGGGGGTCAAAGACCCACGGAACAATGGAACACTTCGGCTGAGCCCCCACGGAACATTGTTCCTGCGGAGACGTTAAATACCCCATTGTGTAGATATCTTTGTGATATTCAAATGATGTCATGGACACGCACACACACAATGCACACAAGCACACACATACATACACACACATACATACACACACACACACACACAAACGCACATACACACACACAAACGCACATACACGCGTGCACACATGCACACACAAATATACACACACACAAACGCTCATACACATACACACACACTCACAAACGCACATACACGCGTGCACACATGCACACACAAATATACACACGCACACAAACGCATACACAAACACACACACACAAACGCACATACACACACACACACAAACGCACATACACGCATGCATATACACACGTATACACATACACGCCCACATACACAAACATACGCACACGATTTTTAGGTATGATAATTGTAGAGTAAGAGGCGGCACCCCACGAGCATTGCTCTTTTGCTGTACACTACTGTCATCTCGCTCCCCTTCCGTCCCTGGTGTCACTTTTCCCTTTATTCAGACTGACGCCAGACGATTTTATTCATCTATGACATACCACTCCGTATCTGATGGGAATAAATTGGTCGCCCGGGAATCGAATGTCAGCCCCCCGGGGCAGCACGTTTTGGTGTAGATGAAGGTGGTGAGGGAGTGTGTGTGTGGGAGGTTGGGGGTGGGGGGGAGATGATCAACTCCGACGTTCGTCAGGAGGACCACGTGCATGCAAGGTTGGGTCCCATTCTCTCTCTTTCTCTCTCTCTCGCTTTCTCTCTCTTCTCTTCAAACACATCTACAATAGATATGTGTAGATTTTTCCGTGTGTGTCTGTGTGCACGTTTGTCTGTGTGCACGTGTTTATCTGTGTGCACGTGTTTGTGTATGCATGTGTGTGTGCGCCTATGTGCACGTGTGTGTGTGTGTGTGCGTGCACGTGTGTGTATGCATGTCTGTGTGCACCTATGTGCACGTGTGTATGCATGTCTGTGTGCACCTATGTGCACGTGTGTGTGTGTGTGCATGCACCCCTGCATGACTTCTTACGACTGAAAGCTGTTTTGGGGATTTGTTGGATTTGGCTAAAGCCTTGGACTCTAAACAAACCTTTTCTCCGTTATATCCTACGGTTGGCGCAACTTTCTACAAGAAAACCTCAAAGGCAATTATCATTTTTACTTTAAAAACATATTTTGTGTGTGTACGTGTTTGTACGATTGTGTACGTGTGTACTTGTGTGTGTATGTGTGTGTACGTGTGTCGCACACCATTAAGACGAACGCATTATATTTTTTTATTTTTGGGGGGGGAAAGTTTAATTCGCTTGATGTGGAATGACTCTGCAAAGGTCTCGATTTCGATTATGACTTAGAAACTCGACAAACGACCCCTCCCCCCCCAACCACCTTCAGTCCGGTGACCCCCGGTCGGGTGAATAAAATCGCCCGACGGCAGGCAGGCGGATTGCAGGGCTTAAACAGGGTTCAGGGTTAACCTACTTAAGTACCTGTGGCCACCTCCGCCCACCCCACCGCACCCCTCCATCGTTTTTGGTGGAATAAAATAGAATTTCGAAAAATGGATAGATGGATAGAAATTAATAGAAATAGATTAATCGGAATAGAAATTGGAGTTCACACACACAGGCACGGACATATACACGCACATATATGCACACATATGCACATACACACGTATATACACAAAAATACATACACGTATATACACACAAATACACACACACACGTATATACACACATACATACAGAGTTAAATATACTAACCCTATTAGTACCGAGGGAGTGGGAACTGGGAGTCTGGAGGGGGGAGTCTACCACGGCGATGAATAAAATCGCCTGGCGGCAGTTGACAAGTGGAAGGAAAAGGGACACCCGGTAGGGAAGGAGTTGATTAAGATTTGATGACCCGCTGTGTCGCGTTGGTTTCGGCCTCGCTACCTCTCACTGCATGGACCCCGGTTCGAATCCCCCCAATAGTTACCGGTGACTGCCAGGCGCCTTGGCTGTCTGAGTACGTAAGGCAAAGGTAGCGTGAGGTTTCTCGTTCCGTCTCTCTCTCGTGTCACTGGGTCGTGACCCCAATGGAAGAGGAGGAGGTCGGCGTGATTCCTTGCCTCGCTGACTTACCTACCAGGGAGGAGGAGGAAGAGGAAGAGCATAAGAGGAGTAAGAAGGGGAGGAGGAGCATAGGAGTAGTAGGAAGGTGAGGAGGAGGAAGAGGAATGTGAGAAGGAGGAGGAAGTGGAGGAGTTGTAGTAGAAGAGGAGGAGGAGGATGGAGAGAAGGCAGGCGAAGAAGAGGAAGAAGGAAGAGAAGACGACGGAGGAGGAGGAGGAGCAGGAGGAAGGAGAGGAGTAGGAGTAGGAGGGTGAAGAGGAGGAGGAGTTGTTGGTGTTTCCATACCAGCGCTTCTAGCCTGAGGCGATGAAGTGGGCAGCGGTACGGAGGGACAGTCGGAGGTCATCAGTCTTCTTCTTCCTCCAGGAAGAGGAGGAGGAGGAGGAGGTCGTTGGTCTCGTAAGCCTAAACTCGAAGTCTCGAGACTTTCTCCTTGGAAGATTCGTCCGAAAACTGTTCGAAACTTTGATTTGAAACTTCAATACGAAACTTCGATTCGAAACTTTGATTTGAAACTTCAGTACGAAACTTCTATTCGAAACCTCAATACAAAACTTTGATTTGAAACCAGTACGAAACTTCAGTACGAAACTTTGATTCGAAACTTTTATTCTAAACTTCGAATCGGAACAGATTCGAAACTTAAATACGAAACTCCGATTAGAAGACTCGAAACGAAACCTCGATTCGAAACTCCGATACTCGAAACGTGTCTGCGATTCGCTTCGTAAGTTTCAGTTTCTCTCTCCATTTCAGTAGTTTCAGCAACTGAAGCAGAAAAGCTTTCATGAACGCTAGTGCTCAGGCGCCCCACCCTCCGTCTTGTTTTATTATTATTATTATTATTATTATTTTTTTTTTTTTCGAGGTATCATTTGCCTCTTGCAACCCCAAAGTAACCGGCAACGTTGTACGGATCCTCTTCAATTGTATACGTTCACTGGGATCTGCGAGAGACGTCGGGCAGGTTCATCTCCCCTCACGTAGGGGAGGCTGGCACTCTGTTCCCGGACCGAGCACAAATAATATCACCCTAGGAGTTATAAATTTGGCGGCAGAAACGGATTAGCGAAAAAATGAGCTTAACTAAAATTTTATAATCGCCAGAATGAAGTATGTATACGAGTCCAATACGTCATGTTTACTTATTTTCTTTACGATTGTCAGAAAGATAAGATGGAAAATAAAAAAAAAGGAAAATTAGAAGTTGGCGTTAGATAGCATAAAAACTCTGAAGTATTACAAATGGGTCAAGTCGGTATTTCCCGTTACACTGACAAACGTTATCACTATTTCACTTTTTATACTATATATATTTTTTATTATTGTCATTATCACATCAACTTTATTTTACAAATCAATATCATGGTTATTGATATTGTCTACCATTATCATAATTATCAATATTAATATTCTGTATCAGTCTTATTATCTTTGTTATGTCTCCGTTTTATTATATAATAATTTGTAATTGGCCAGGTGATGACATTGTTGCTACTACTAACCACTTTGTGTTAGGGTGTGTGCCAGTAAGAAGAGGTTAAGAAAACTTTTGTTCTTCAGTTCTCACCTTCCCCTCTTTATTAACACAAAATTACAACAAGTTTATACATTGGCGAGATGGCTCGCCGGTGAACATTGTCTCTTAGCAAGAAAGGCACATTACACATCAAAGACAAGGGGTGACTATAGGTTACACAAAGGTAATAGTAACGTCACTAATATTATTGATATTGTAATTTGTAATGATAATAATGATCAAATTAATGGTACAATTGATGATGGTACAATTACAAAGGCGGAGCATGCCGACAGGAGACCTTTTGATCCATATCTAGGTCGGATGCGAAAAAAAATTCATATTGAGTGTATAATGATTTCGATTATTAAGGTGTAGACATTGATAGTAAAAATAATACTTGGTAATAGTAGTAGAACACTAGTACTACTGGAACTAGAAGTTCTAGTAATACTACTGGTACTAATGTAGCAGTAATGTTTGGGCAACAATGGTGGTGTGAGCGGTCTCTCTTCGGACCACCGCTGCCACCAGTATGTAGCCGTAAGTATGGGCTACACAATGGGAGAGTGGGACAGATGTACCCTCTTCGGGTTTTCTCGTTTTATTACGAGGATTTGTATTTACAGCCTGGAATACGATCTCTCAAAGGGAAAACTTCTTCCCTACCGAGTCTGAGGGAGAATGTCTACCCTGTGTTGTGGGTCATGTTTCCATGTCCGATTGCTGACAGTTGGATAGGTATTTTGTTCAATTTATTGGCAACTGAAGAGAACATGCGGTCTCTAGATTCTGAGGAGTTTGTTGTAGGGTCATGACGTTTGAAGTTGTTCTGGAAATGGGTTATTGTTTCTGTATATTTAAGGATTGAAACTAGGTCTGTGTGATGTCAATTTTCATTTTTACTATGATGGTGTCTTCGGCTATCATGGTTCCTATGGGGTTGATGATAGCACCTGGGACCACTGTCGATGTTGTACCACCAAAGTATTCTTCGATGACTCGCACGAGGAGAGGTAGCGGCGTCCTGAAAGTGTGAGTGTGGTTAGGAATTTTACTTCAGATTGATTTTCGGTTTTAGTGGTGAGTAGATGGGAGAATGTATGGGTGTATGATTCTGCCATAGTGAACACTATCTGAAGTAGAGTAGAGGTTTTATAGTGGGAATGAGTTTGGTGAATAGGGATCGTGATCACACTCGCTTAGGTATGCATGACGTCTTGCAACCTAAAAATAGAAGAATGAGTTTGTTAGAACTACTGCCTGGGTCGTAGTGACACGTGAAAGGTGTCTTAATTGTGGGTGAGTGATGTTCGATGGCAGTTGAAGTTGGTCTTGTTGGAAATCGTGTCTACCAAGGATGGTGTTTGTGTCAAGTGATGATTTTATTCATGCAAGAAGGTTCTGTGGTGATTGAGAAGGTAGGCGGGGGAAATGTGGAATTTAGTAATAGCAGATTTGCATAGAGAATCAGAGTAGCGCTAATAATAGCGTTATTGTACAGGTAGCGTTACCATTAGCGCTATCTGTACGAGTAGCGCTACTACTAACGCTATCTGTACGGGTAGCGCTACTACTAACGCTACTAGTACAGATAGCGTTACTGGTAGAGATACCAGGACAGGTTGCGCTAATAGTAACGCTACATGTACTGGTAGGGATACCAGTAACTGTACTAATTACGCTACCACTACAGGCAGCGTTACTTGTAGCGCTAAACGATAGCTATACTGGTACCATACCAGTACAGGTAGCTTTACCAGTCAAGCTACCTGTACTGGTAATGTTACCAGTATCACTTCCCTTAGCGCTACCTGTACTGGTAGCGCAATTAGTAGAGTTACTGGTAGCGTTACATGTAGCGCTACCTGTACTGGTAGGGCTACAAGTAACTCTAGTATAGGTAGGGATACATGTAGCGCTACCTGTACTGGTAGGGCTACAAGTAACTCTAGTATAGGTAGGGATACTAGCAGCACTAAACGCTAGCTGTACTGGTAGCACAATAGTAGTTAATGGTAGCGCTACCTGTACTGGTAGCTTTTCCAGTCACGCTACTGGTAGGCCCTATCAGTACAGGTAGCGTTACTGGTAGAACTACCAGAACGCTAGCGTTAGTAACACTGCCTGTACTGGTAGCGCTACTGGTAGATACAGGTAGCACTTCTGATAACGCTACCTGTACAGGTACCGTTACCGGTAACGCTAAATGTACATGCACCGTTCCTAATAACCTGTACATGTAGCGTTACTGGTAACGCTATATGTACAGATAGCGTTCCTAATAACTACCTGTAGCGTTACTGGTCACGCTACTAGTAGTGCTTCCTGTGCATGTAGATGTACAGGTAGCGTTACTAGTAACGCCACCTGTACATGTACATTTAGCGTTACTGGTAGCGCTACCTGTAGAGGAAGCGCTACTACATGCACAGGTAGCATACTACATGTACATGTAGCGTTACTAGTAACGCCACCTGTACATGTACATGTAGCGCTACTAGTAGTGCTACCTGTAGTAGCGCTTCCTCTACAGGTAGCGCTACTAGTAACGCCACCTGTACACGTACAGGTAGCGGTACATGTAGCGTTACTAATAATGCTACATGTATTGTACAGGTGGCGTTACTAGTAACGCCACCTGTACAATACATGTAGCATTATTAGTACCGCTACCTGTACATGCACAGGTAGCGTTACTGGTAACGCCACCTGTACAATACATGTAGCATTATTAGTACCGCTACCTGTACATGCACAGGTAGCGTTACTGGTAACGCTACCTGTGCATGTAGCGTTACTAGTAACGCCACCTGTACAGGTACAGGAAGCACTACTAGTAGCGTTACTGGCAACGCTACCTGTACATGCACAGGTGGCGTTACCAGTAACTACATGTACATGTAGCGTTACTAGTAGTGCTACCTGTGCATGTAGTAGCGCTTCCTGTACATGTAGCGTTACAATAAAGCTACATGTACTTCACAGGTAGCGCTACTAGTAATGCTACCTGTAGCGTTAATAGTAACGCCACCTGTACATGTATCGCTACTAGTAACGCTACCTGCACAGGTAGCGCTACTAGTACATTTACAGGTAGCGTTACTAGTAACAGGTAGCGCTACTAGTAACGCTACTTGTATAGGTAGTTACTAGTAACGCTACCTGTTACTAGTAACGGTACCTGTACATGCACAGGTAGCGTTACTGGTAACGCTACCTGTACATGTAGCGTTACTAGTAACGCTACATGTATAGTAACACTACCTGTACTGGTAGCGCTACTAGTAATGCTACCTATACTGGAAGCGTTACTGGTGACGCTACTACAGGTAACGCTGCCTGTATGTATCGTCAGTACAAATGGTACCGCAAATACTACTAGCACCGGTAGTACTGACGGTACTTGTAGTACTACCGATACTAGTTATACTGGTACAAAAAGAACTACCGGAACTAGTAGTACAGGAACTGGTAGTGCTAAAGGTACTGTATTAGTATCGGTAGTACTACAAGTACTGGAAGTGCTATTACAATTAGTAATAGTACAATTTCTATTGTTACTATTACTAATACTACGAGTACTATCATTAGTAGTAGTAATAGTACTATTAATAACGTAACTATCAGTAATACAACTACTAATGCTAATGGTATTACTACTACTATTACTACTAATACTACTGCTATTACTATTACTACAGTACACAATTCCACACATATTCGCACGCACACACACCCACCCACACGCACACCCACACCCACAATCGCACACGCACTCACACTCACACTCACATGTACGTACGTACATACCTAAGCATAGGCGCACACACGGATGGATCACGTGACGCAGCAACCACAACGAGTCGTGACTCGAGGAGTCTCTCTCTCTCTCCGTGGAGGTTGTTGCCTTCCTCCTCCTCCTCCTCCTCCTCCATGGAGGAGGAGGAGGAGGAGGAGTCCGTCCATCCCTTTTTTGGGTCAACGAGGACGAGATGAGAAAGCGTGACGTCAAGGGTGACCTTTGGGTCTGTGGGAGGTGCAAGGCTGGAATGCAAAATAAAGATAAATAAAATAAACAGATATAGAGTGAGTATACAAACGACCAATTGGTAAATGAATTATGGAATGGACAAATAGCAAATATTAATAATGATAAATCATATATATATATATATTATATATATATAACACACACACACACACGTATTTTGCACTGGATGTAATGTACGAAAGCGCTCTGTTTCATTAGTTTCTTTTTCCGAGTGGTCTCCTTTGCATAAGTGAACACACATACCCATGTTCTTATTAGCATATATATATTATATATTGCACTGGATGTAATATACGAAAGCGCTCTGCTTCATTAGTTTCTTTTTCCAAGTGAACACACGTACCCGTGTTCTTATTAGCATATACACACACATATATATACTGTATATTCTTTTCCCCTTTTTTTTACATTTAGAAACTTTGGTCATTAGATCTTCACACGACCATCTGTCAGCACTGGGGCGTACAGTCGTGTTCGAAAGCCTCGCTCTCCCCACCTTGCCCCCCCCCATCTCCACTGCAGCCAATTATTTCGAGTATTTATCTCTGACCAACAAGATTAATATTATTATAAACTGAGGAGTGTACAAATAGGGTTCCCTCCCTTTTTCCATGCATGATTTTTTTTAATGTCCTCGGGTTAGATCTTTTCTTTTCTTCTAGTAGTCCTTGTTGGTAATGATAGTAATAAAATTAAAAATAAAAATAACACTCTCCGGGAAGAAACGTTGGACGGTTGTTGTCCGTGTTGTGTAAGTGTGGGACCGTTTTCGTCCGTCACCGGCTGAAAGTGGTAAGGAAAGACGAGATCAGTCGCCGGTTGTCGACCCTCGTGTGTTTTACCTTGGCCTAGTTCGGAGACCGAATGCCATCCCCTCGGGGCTGCACCTCCGAACGAGGGTGAATGTGTTGGTAGGTTTTGAAGACGAGCGGTGGGAGGGGGAGGGGAGCTGATTCTCTCCGACGTCCATCAATGGCGAATGTAATCGATGAAAGTGGGAGAGTATACCCGAGGCACCATTCAGGTCCTCTTTCTTCCATCGGAGAGAAGCGCTGGTTACCACACACGGAATGTTGGCTCGGAGTGTATAGACACACACATACACACGTATATTCTTACACACACATGCACACACACACACACACACACACACACACACACACACACACACACACGTATATTTTTACACATACACCCACACGTATATTCTCGCACACACTCATGTACGCACGCACAAACACACGTACACCACGTGACGTGTCCTCTAGCAACAACAATAACAAAGGGTTTGCGCGTGCGCGTTTGTTTACATTTTGCGGGGCGTCGCCAGTCAGTCCCCGCTCTGTCGCCTTCCACTAAACGCAGACTTGCGTCCATCGAGGGAACGTTAAAGCAAGTATTGTACCAAAACATTAATTTCACCATTTGACGTAAAGTCGTCGTGAGCCTACGCCAGGTGGCGCTGAGTGCTGCGGCCGCAGCCGTCACCTCTGCCCTCTGTGCTCCTGGGTAAGAGGCACTGTTCACACGAGCGGTCTGACCCGCGCCGAGTCCAGGAAAACATGCTTGGTTGTGTGTGAACGTTCTAGTTGGTTTACATCGTCATTGAACCGCCGCGGTTTAAACCGCAAGTGTGAATAGGCCCTAATTCTTCCTGTCGTTGACCTAATTAGAACTGGGTCAATATTCTCGGTTTGGTTGTGAACCACAAACGGGTTTTAACTGCTTTAACTTGGTTATAATCGGCAAGAGTTTTTTAATCTGCTTCACGTGGGGAGTATAATTATCTAATGGTTTCTTTCCTGGTTATCTTTTGGTCAATTTTTGGTTTAATCTGGCAGAGTCCTAACGATTTTATTCAATTTTTGGAAGTAAAATGTCGCCCTGTGGACATATGTTACGTGATATTTTTTTTTTTTTATTTACCGTCATTATTGTTAATCTTGTTTGTTATTATATGATGAATATTTTTTAATTCTCTATATGTTTATGTAATTATTATCATTACAAAACCTGTTTGTTTCTATTATTATAATTTAAGTTATTTTTATTACTTATTCATTATCTGACGAAGAAAACGTGATGTTGCTCTACTGAGATCCCGTTTTCTTCCGAGTCAGTCACATTAACTGAATAAAATTCTCGGATCAGCCAGAATAAAACAAGTGAAGGATGGCGCAGTAACACTTGAGAGTTGCCAATTTACCATTTATCTATCCAATTATTTTCAATGACAAAAACAATATTTGTGTAGTTTACGTAAATATTTGTAAAATGTGTAATGTGGTTGTACAGTGATGATAATGTACAAATGGAATTTATATTACTAACTGGCAACTGTAAGGGGGATGGGATTTAACACCCCCCCCCACCCTCATGGAGAAATCTATGCCTTCCTTCCCGGCCTGAGGGCGCCTGTGTGTGGGACTCAAATCGTCTGCTGACATTTGGTAAAAAAAAATATATATATATATCCTGGAAAATAATATATACTCACACACATATATTATAATATATATATATATATATATATATATATTTGGATGATGGAGAACATAGACACAGGGGAAGGCTCGGAACCCTAAACACACTAACGTTTCGTTCGCGTAGAACTTCTTCAGAGAGTGTATGTAGAACTGCAATTGAAGTTTATGTACTAAATCTAATTTTCTTTTCGGACACTTGGGAAAGGTCGTTTTTCTGGCGTGTTTTAGAATTAAAATACTAGTTTCTTTAGCTAAATTGATAAACCCTCCTCGATGATTCGATGAATTATTAGTTGAAATATATGCTGATTCAACAATTCTTCTAGTGAATTTATCAAAACCTTTATGTAGCACTTCAGCTTCTCTCCAGTTTGGTAAATGATCGAATTTTTCCGCATGAACTACTAAAGAATTAGATGTCCTATGTGCTTTTATGTCATTTTTATGTTCATAAATTCTCTTTTTCTTTTTTCTAATCCTCTTGACGATGGCTTATTTTGGTGAATCGTCAAGAGGATTAGAAAAAAGAATTTATGAACATAAAAACGACATAAAAGCACATAGGACATCTAATTCTTTAGTAGTTCATGCGGAAAAATTCGATCATTTACCAAACTGGAGAGAAGCTGAAGTGCTACATAAAGGTTTTGATAAATTCACTAGAAGAATTGTTGAATCAGCATATATTTCAACTAATAATTCATCGAATCATCGAGGAGGGTTTATCAATTTAGCTAAAGAAACTAGTATTTTAATTCTAAAACACGCCAGAAAAACGACATTTCCCAAGTGTCCGAAAAGATAATTAGATTTAGTACATAAACTTCAATTGCCGTTCTACATACACTCTCTGAAGAAGTTCTACGCGAACGAAACGTTAGAGTGTTTAGGGTTCCGAGCCTTCCCCTGTGTCTATGTTCTCCATCATCCAAATAATTTGTCTAAAATACTTATCAATATTTATATATAAGTATATATATATACATATATATATATATATATATATATTCGAACAAAATCAATACCAAAGCCGCTTTAACTACGTCCATGCCAACCAACCACTCATCGATTTAAACAAGGCGATTTGTTACAGGTAGCCTGGCGACGCGACTTTGACCTTAAGGCCCGCGCGTCGCAAGGGCGAGATTCCCGTGACCGAGTCTGACCGCCAGTGACGTCACACCACCATGACGAGGAAGACGACGGCGAATCGGGGACGACTGCCCAGGTGAGGCGGAGACCCGACGTCGGTGTAGACCAATAATATATTTTCGATCTTTTTTCTTGGTTATATATTTACTTTCCACAGAAGCATATAAGAAATAAAGTAATAATGATAATAATGAAATTAGTAATATTAATATCTCAGCACTGTTGATAGGACAGGAAGAACTTGTAGGTGTACAAGGGCTTAGGGGATACATTGTGTGTGTAGGCGGGGTCTTTGTAAATCTTTATTAACTTATTTTGTTTTTGTTTTTTTCTCATTATTATTCGTGTGGCCAAACCGGAGCAAACGCCACAATGTAAACTCGTGAAATTTGGCTAAAAATTGAAGTGTGGGCGTGAAGGATTTCAAGATTCCGACCCCCAGGCAGTCTCCCTCCCCTCCAAAGAGAAATCGGCAGGCTAAAAAGGGAGGGACGTCCAGTGGGTGCAGGTCCCTCCCATTGAGCCATCCACAATTTTCACTTCGGGAAACAAAGTCCGACTCCTGTAGTCCCGAATTGAGCTGGTTCTCACGCCCACGCCTAAGGGCTCTGTTCCCCCAACGCCCACGACTAAGGCCTCTGTTCCCCCCACGCCTACGACAAAGGCCTCTGCTCCCCCCACGCCCATGCTTAAGGCCCATGCTCCGCCCACGCCTTAGGCCTCTACTCCCTCCACGCCTAAGCCCTCTACTCCCACCACGCCCACGACTAAGGCTTCTGCTCCCTCCACCACGCCCACGACTAAGGCTTCTGCTCCCTCCACCACGACCACGACTAAGGCTTCTGCTCCCTCCACGCCTAAGCCCTCTGCTCCCCTCCACGCCTAAGCCCTCTGCTCCCCTCCACGCCCAGGGCTTCTCCTCCCCCACGCCACGACAAAGGCTTCTGCTCCTTCCACGCCACGACTAAGCCTTCTGTTCCATCCACGCCTAAAGCCCATGATCCCTCCGCGCCAACGCCTATGGCCTATGTTCCCTACCATACCCATACCTAATGACTTCTTCTCCCCCCCACGCCCACGCCTAAAGACTCTGCTCCCTCACGCCCACGTCTAAGGCCTCTGCTCCCCCCACGCCCACGTCTAAGGCCTCTGCTCCCCCCACGCCCACGACTAAGGCCTCCACACCCACGACTAAGGCCTCTGCTCTCCCCTCGCCCACGCCTAAGGCCTCTGCTCCCTCCACGCCCACGACTAAGGCCTCTACTTTGCCCCACCCCCACTCCATATCTCCATCCTAGGGTTAAGTTGAAGTCAAATCGACTTACATCGAGATGTGTTAAAATCTACGGGTTTTACACGCCAACACAGCCCGTTATAGGGATTGTTAGGTCCTCTTGTGACCATTTGGTCACACTCCCTCACATTTCAACGAGGCTTCATATTTGTTAAATATTTTTATTTATGTATTTAATTTTTTAAATTCTATTTATTCACATTTGTATTCTTCAAGGCCTGACATAGTTGTTAGCGTCAGTCTCTACAAGACCTACAGGAGCACTGGACTTGAAAGAGGTCAACCCCCATCCTTACCCAGTTAACTAATCTCCTCCCACAGGCTTGACACGCCCTCTACTCACGCCAAGTTGCGAAGTACGTCCCCGGGAGACTTGCGGGGTGCCAACTACTCCCGTCTTGGCGGGAAAACGAAAGCTTCGACGACAACAACAAATCCATCTGACGAAAAGTAAGTCATCAACTCGTTTAATCAACTCGAATTTAGGTTTGAGAAGGAAATGGACAAGAACCGGTTTACCAACAGTGTAGTTAACGAATGGAATAAACTTAGTAACCAATTAATGAGCGCTGAAACTATCGGTTGTTTTAAGAAAAGGTTTGACTTTATGGATGGGGATAGTAGGCGGTAATGAACATGGAACTGTCTAATGTAGGCCTTATGGTCTCTTGCAGTCTCCAACATTCTCATGTTCTTATTGTTTGGACGTGGTAAAGAATGTCTGCGGGTTGTTTATATGCTAATATTTGGGTTGGCTGATCTTGTTAACCTAACTTAACCAAACCTTAATTATCTCATTTGTGGGGTCGCTATTCTTTACAAGCTAATATGTAGGGTATCTAATCTTAACATGGGGGTTATTACTCTCGAGTTTCAAGTCATGGAAAACCCGCGGTCCCACCGTGGCCGCCACCGGTCCTCGGGCCCTCCCAAAGATATCTCTGGGAAAACACGTTAGACTGTCTTATCTTGGGTCAGATAATTTTTGCTTATTTCGAGTTATATATCCCGATATCTTATCCAATTACCCAAGAGAGGCCAACGGGAGAGGGTCGCCATGTAAATGAAGCCGTGGGGGTAGACCAGCCTCAGCGGTCGGGTCCTACTGTGGAGGTACTGTGCCTCGCTGCATTGCTTCTGACCTGGACAGTGTGGAGGGAGTCGGGCATGGCCCTTCATCCACAAGGAGCTAAGAAGAGATTAGGGTGCGTGCCTGGACTGGCTACCACCCTTATAAGGGGGAAGAGACCTTTTGGTAAATGTAATAACTTCTGATTCTCATATATCTGAGACTGGCGAAGGAGTGGATGAAAAAGAGAAGAAAAAATAAAATTAAATAAAAAATCACCAAGAGGACACAAGGGGAGAAGAGGAAGAGAAAAACGAGGTGGAGGAGGGAATGAGGAAGAGGTGGAAGGAGGAGGAGGAAGAGGTGGAGGAGGGGAATGAGGAAGAGGTGGAAGGAGGAGGAGGAAGAGGTGGAGGAGGGGAAAGAGGAAGAGGTGGAGGAGTGGAATGAGGAAGAGGTGGTAGAAGAGGAGGAAGAGAAGGAAGAAGAATGAGGACAGTTACCAACACCTGCGGGACTGTGGGTATTCAGAGGAAGAAGCTACTGTAGAGCGAAACCGGTCAGGAATAAACTCAACAATCGGATCAAGACCCGTGTTTCGCCCTTAATCCACCTTTCTCATGATTGTCCCAATGTCTCAACATTCTCCGTCGTGTATGTTTATCCGCCGTAGTGTTGACATGCGAGCGTGAGTCTATTGACGCCTCGCCACGTTTGTTTACATTCTTGTTCGGAACAATTAGTTTGTTTGCACAAGAACTTTCACTCGGCAAGAAAGTTCTGCTCGTTCAGTGATAATCGAAAGTTGTTTACCTGTGTGTGTGATTCACCGTTATAATCTCGGACCACGTGTTGGGCACGTGATCGGCAGCCATTACCCTCCCGGATGAGAGCTCAGAGCTTATATATAATCGATCTATATGTGTGTGATTTACCGTAATGGTCTTGGATCACGTGTTGGGCACGTGATCCAAAGGTATTACCCTCCCGAATGGTAGTTCATATATGACCGATCTATATGTGTGTGTGTGATTCACTATTATGGTCTTGGACCACGTGTTGGGCACGTGATCGACAGCTATTACCCTTCCGGATGAGAGCTCATATATGACCGATCTAAGTGTGTTTGTGTGTGTTTTCTCTCCGTGGTCCTTGCCCCCCTTTGAATAAACTCTAATTTCTTCCCAATGTGATCGGAGCCGGCTGCTGTGGGGCTGCGGGTTTTCCACTGGAATAAACTCGAAGTAACGATCCTTACTACAGTTAATATTATTTTATTTTTTTTATTATTGTAATCTTTAAATGTCATTGTCATAACGTCCGTTTTAAGCATTTGGATAGCTCGGGTAAGTGGCAGTCACTGCTACCTGTTACGTTTGTCATTTCTGACGATCCCCGTGTACCTCAGATGAATTAAATCATCTGGCGCTC
Organism: Oratosquilla oratoria; assembly: GCF_046742065.1. Taxonomy (NCBI): domain Eukaryota; kingdom Metazoa; phylum Arthropoda; class Malacostraca; order Stomatopoda; family Squillidae; genus Oratosquilla; species Oratosquilla oratoria. The sequence goes on along the minus strand of NC_134791.1, from coordinate 2,866,439 downwards.
ACCAAAAATAAATTCTATTGAGAACCTCATCAACCCGACTCCAATCTGGCACCGAAATTAAAAATAAATAAAATAAAAATAAAATCTTATTATTTCCAATAATCTTCCAGTTTGTTCACATTAAAGTTTGTCTTTGAACCTTTCAAAGTGAATTAATTCAATATTTACATTCAAATTGTCTCGGTTATCCGAACATGTAGGGCAAAGGTGACACAATTGTCCGCGGCGTCATTGTTTTAGGATAGTAAAGTCACTCCCTAAAACATCGTTCTCTCTAAATAAACGTTTTCTTTATACAGGGTAGGGGTGACATTTTCTTCCTTGTCTGATCCAATGGTTTCATCGCTTGTACACCAGATATAACAAATATATATTTATCACACACACACACATTCGGTGGCACGGTTGGTAGAGCGCTGGATTGGGAAGTACGATAGTGCTCGCAGTACCCAGTTCGAATCCCGCCCAGGGCCGAAATTATTTCGGTATCGCTGTGCCTCGGGTCGTTACTCTGACTCTCGTGGGCGGGGAGTTGGGTGTGTGTGTGTGAAAGGTCATAGCATTACCCATAGATCGGTCATACGAACTCTGAGCTCTTTTCCGGGAGGGAAATAGCTGTCGATCACGAGTCCAACACGTGATCCAAAGACCAAGGTGAATACACACGTACAAATTCCTATATATACACATATAATCACTCATAATCCTTGAATAGCTTAGATGATGACATAATCCCACCAAAAACCGTAAACTATTTTAAAGTAACAAAAAGTTAGACATAATGAAATTAGAGACGCACAGAAACACATGAGACACCATATTTACTAATTATATAATTTATCTCTTCATTTAACTTATTCATTTATCTATTAATTTGTTTAATAATTTATTTGTTTGTTTGTTTCCAGAATCGTGCTGAAGCCGGCCCTGGACGGGGGCGACGACCATCCTGTGCCTTACTACGACGCGGCCGAGGTGACCCTTCCGGCACTCGCAGAGGTCCCCTGGAAGGACGACGAACGACGGGCCTTTAGGGCACAAGTGGAGGTACAAAGGAGGAGGAGGAGGAGGAGAAAGTGGAAGAGGAGGACAAGGGGGAAGATGAAGAGAAAAATGAGGACGTGGAGAAGGTGGAGGAGGAGGAGGAGAAGCAGATGGGGAGGAGGAAAAGAAAAACGAGGTTGAGGATGAGAGAGAAAAGGAGGAGGAAGAGGATGTTGTGGAAGATGAGGAGGAGGTGTAGAAGAGATGGAGAAGGGGGTGGGGAGGGGGAGGAGGAAGTGGGGAAGGAGAAGGTGGAGGAAATGAAAGAGGAGGAGAAGGTGAGGGAGAAGAAGGAGGAGGAGGAAGAAGAGCAGAAGGAAATGGATGAGTAGAAGTATCAGTTACGAGCCATTATAGTTTATTAGTCAACATCCAACCCCCTTCCACCCCCAAACAACTCAAGTCATTACACTACTCGGCTCAGCTGTGCAGGAAGGCACAGTTCCTCTACAGTAGGGTCCTTCGTAACGTATCGACCCTCAAACCACAACTAAGAATAACAAGTATAAGAACAAGAACAATAATAATAATAACAATAATAATAACAACAACAATAATAATGATAATAATTTCATTGCCATGCATTTTGACTGAAAATGGGATATAAGTGTTATATACCTTAAATTGTGTTTGGGGAGCAGATTACGATTACAACTGCCTGTGTACTGTATGTACCAGAAAACTCGGGTCAGAAGCAATGGAGCAAGACAAGGCATTACGATAGAGTCAAGATTAGATTTAAGAAGGAAATAGACAAGAATTGGTTTACCACCAGAGAAGGAGAAGTGGGAGAAGGAAGAGGAAGAGGTGGTGGAAAAGGAGGAGGAGGAGGAAGAGGTGGTGGAAAGTGGAATAGACTTAGTAACCATGTAATAACGCTGAAACAATTGGCTGTGCTAAGAAGAGATTAGGTAACTATGGATGGGGATGAGAGATGGTAAATCACATGGAACTGCCTAGTGTAGGCCTTAGGGTCTCTTGCAGTCTCCTTCATTCTTATATATATTTTAATAAGTTTCGTGTACCATTAGTGATACTAGCTCCTTCAAGAAACTGTTAGACAACTTTATGGATGGAGATGATTGGGGGTAAGGGACAACATGGAACTGCCTAGTGTAGGCTTTATGGTCTCTTGCGTTCTCCTTCATTCTTATGTTTTTAACGGTCTTGTTTCAGTTGTTTGAGCGCAGTGGGAGACTTCAAGTCTCTTTCCTCGAGGACTTTATCAACGAGGCCATCCAGGACGAGATCACGGCCATCGCCTCCGTCACCCTCGAGCAGTCCAAGGTCGAGGTGAGGTCGAGGGCGACAGTCGAGGTCAAACTTCGCATCACATCTATGCTCTTGGTTCACGTGTTGGACTCGTGATCGACAGTTATTTCCCTTCCGGATGAGAGCCCAGAGATCATATATGGCCTGGTCTATGGGTAATGTAACCCCCCCCCCACACACACACACGCAAGTCCTTGCCCACCAGAGTTGGAGTACCGGCTTGCAGTGCAGAGATGCTGACTTTTTTTTCGGTCCTGGGCGGGACTCGAACTCAGACCGCTGAATTAGCGGTCGAGAACGGTCCCAGTCCACTGTCCAGACGTATGATGTTAATACATCTTACGAGCCGGAAGAATGGTTCCGATCTCTCATATCTCGCAAGAACTATTCAGCACAAGATTTAATCACTTCGCTATTTATTTATTTATTATTATTATAATTATTATATTAATTTTAAAGAAAACTTCAACCACAAGAAGATAACACTGTTTGCAGCCTCGCTGGACAAATTTCTTGTGCATGTCTGGATATAATGTACCTCGTGAAGACCTTAGGGCCATGTTCACACTGGCGGTTTGAACCGCGCGAAAGACGCGGGGATATTACATTGTAAAGGAAAAATTACGCGGTTATGTGTGAACCCCTCCATTGACTTAGACTGTATTTGAACCGCCACGGTTCAAACCGCTAGTGTGAACAGGGCCTTAATCATTATTGGTACTGTGTAATCCCTCCTATATCCGAAGATGATTTATGTTTGAATTGTATTTACCTCGCATATCCGAACACCCTCAGTTCGGATACGGGAAGGGATTACCGAACGAAGGTTCGGTGCTGTCGGGTGACTTTCCTCCTCCTCCTTCTTCAGGAGGAAACTGATCGCGAGTTGGTGGGCCTCGTCGAGGAGGACTTTGTCATGCCCGAGGTCCAACTCCAAGTGTACTTGACGGTGTGGTCCCTTCTCTACGACACGGGGCGCTCCCTCCCGCATGACCACTTCCTCGAACTCAGGAAGAAGGAGGACCAGCTCGTCCTCGACGCGCAGGCGAAGAAAGCCCTCATGGATCACGTCCTCGAAGTAAGGCGGATTGGGTCAAGTGTGAACCTCTTTCTGATGAGAAAATGCCGGAGAGTTTGGACACATGGGAAGAATGAGTGAAGAAAGACGATCAAAAAGGGTGTGGAAGGCTGAGGTGGAGAGGGTGAACTTGAGGGAAAGACCGACATTGAGATGGATGAAGTGCAATGGGGGCATTGAGTAAAAGGGGAGTGCCTGTTGAGCAGGGAAGGGAGAAGGGTCTATTTTCGCATGAGAGGACGACGAGGGTCGTCATGTTAGATGAAGCGGGCCTACTGTGGTCGTACTGAGGTTTCTCTGTTGCCTTCAGGGTGACGACTGGGCTGAGGACCTGACGGAGGAGAAGCTGCTGTCGGGGACGCCGTGGGAAGTCCTCGTCTACCACTACCACAAGAGCCTCCAGCAAAACGCCCTCGCCAACAACGTTGCCCTTCACATGCTTCAGGTACGGGTGTGTGTATATAGTATGTATGTGTGTGTGTGTATAGTATGTGGTGTGTGTGCGTGCGTGTATATAGTATGTATGTGTGTGTGTGTATAGTATGTGGTGTGTGTGCGTGCGTGTATATAGTATGTATGTGTGTGTGTGTGTATAGTATGTGGTGTGTATGTGTGTGTATACAGTATGTGTGTGAATATAGTATGAGCGTGTGTGTGTGTGTGTGTAAACAGCGTGCGTGTGTGCACAATATGTGTGTGTGCGTGTGTGCACGCACCTGTATGTTTACGTTTACCTAATTCCAGTCAACAATATGCTCGTGGGGTCCCGTCTCTTACTCTCCAACTCGTAGTGTCTAGGTTCAAATTCCTGAATGGTTCCAGTTGGAGCCACATTTCCTTTAGTTCTCAATTATCATAATTAAACTTGATTTCACATATTGTTCTAAATTAGGCTATATCGCCTTCTAAGCTATTCCAAGTGATTGTTCATTTATATGGAAAATCGTATTTCTTCACATCCTCTAGGAATTTACGGTGGTATTCTTAAAAAAATTATTTCCTTATATAATTCTTTCCTCATATAAATCTTGTATAAATCCTTGGAGGGGAAAGATTTTTTTCTTAAGAATAACACCGTAAGAATCTTACGGTGGTATTCTTAAAATAAAATCTTTCCTTATATAAATATTATATAAATCCTTGGAAGGGAAGGAATTTTTTTTAAGAATACCATCCGTTAGTCTTTCTTCATTTGTTATCATGACAACTCGAAACTCTCTTACCCCTAAACAAGAGATCTCTTCCGACAATGTAGTCTATGTAGTCTATCCTCTTTAGCGACCTGAATACTGCTTTCGTGTGTGCGTGTGTATGTATGTGTGTGTGTGTATATATATATTATATATATATAGTTGTGTGTGTGTGTGTGAAAATGTTTGTGTGCGTATGCACAAGCATTTAGGTGAATGTGTGTGTGTGAGGATTTCTATGTCAGAGCAATTGAGTGTTTGGATGTTTGAGTGCATATGCTCACCTGCATTCGTGTCTCGTGTGGTCTTCAACTAAATATGGTTTCTTCTTCTTCTCCTCCTCTTTCTTCTTCCTCCTATTCTCCTACTTATTTGTCTTCTTTTCCTTTTCTTTCTTTCTTCTTCTACTCCTTCTTCCTCTATTCCCTCTCCTCCTCCTCCTTCGTCTTGTGTCCCTTTTCCTTCTTTTTCTTTTTCTTCTCCTCCTTCCTCTTCTACTCCTTCTTTTATTCCCTCTCCTACTCCTTCTCCTTCTCCTCCTTCTTCTTCCCCTCCTCCAGGAGCGTTGGGTCCTTCAGGCCGCGGGCGAGGAAGTCTTCACCGACGGGGTGCTGGACACCCTGGGCGACCACATGGGCGCCCTCGACGAGCTCGAAAAACTGACGGTTCCTCCTCGACAAGGATGAAGAGGAGGAGGAGGAGGAGGAAGATCCGAGGGCTCTGCGTCGTTCCACCAAAGTCCTAAGGTCGCCTTACATTTTTTTTATTTATTTTTTTTTTATACGAAATATGACGAACGGACCATACCAAAGATCGGTACTGACGAGCCCATATGACGTAGGTGTGACGTCATTCTCCACAGGAATGATGACGTCACGGAATACGTTCGGTTGACGCAGGGCACGGTGACCTTTGGGGTCTGTCTTCAGGCTGAATAAAATCGCCTGTCAGCAGCCGTAAGAAATCCAGAAATAATAATAAGGCCCTTTGTTTTTGTGATTATGAATATGTAAAAAATAAATGATTTACCAACCGCAGCAGCGTTTTCTTCAGCAAAACTGCAAAGAAAACGAGAAGAGGAAGGTGATACGAGGTGGTGAAGGGGGAGAGAGAGTAAGGGGGGGTAGCATGAAAGAGTGGGGGGAGAAGGTGGGGGAAGGGGTAGAGTGTGGGGGAAAGGTAGTGGGATGGTGGGAGGTGTAACAGAAAGAGGGGAAGAGTGGGTAGGTGGAGGCTTAGATGGGGGAGGGTACAGAGAGGAAGGGGAGGGTAGAGAAAGGAAGGGGGAAGGTACAGAGAGGAAGGGGGAGGGTACAGAGAGGATGGGGGAGGGTACAGAGAGGAAGGGGGAGGGTACAGAGAGGAAGGGGGAGGGTACAGAGAGGATGGGGGAGGGTACAGAGAGGAAGGGGGAGGGTACAGAGAGGAAGGGGTAAGGTACAGAGAGGAAGGGGAGGGTAGAAGGAGGATGGGGGGTACAGAGGGGAAGGGGGAGGGTACAGAGAGGAAGGGGGAGGATACAGAGAGGAAGGGGGAGGGTACAGAGAGGAAGGGGGTGTAGTGTTCTGTAGCCAACACGTATAATTACCCCTTCAGGACCCGTGATCGCAGAGTACGGGATAAACAATAGTCACCCCTTAGAACATGCGTCCGACTAAACATACATTCGACTAATTTTAATTAATATAATAACAATGTTCATTATAATAACTTAATTTATTTTGTAAATAAAAACAAAACATATCCTTCTACATACTGTAAGAAGCATATTTATGTATTGTAAATAGATTTTAAATAATTGTATACCAAAGACCAAGAATCCAGAATTTCGCTACAAATATTGTAAATACCATCATCACCATTTCCAATAAACAGATCAGTCATGGGATTGACTTTAAATATCCTAGCTTCCTCCAAGAAGGACAATTGTAGTAACCACTACATTTGGTGACCCTGGAGTGACCGCCGCCAGCCCCGCCCGCCGCCAGCCCCGCCCGCCGCCCTGCCGTGACCAGCCCCGCCCGCCGCCCTGCCGTGACCAGCCCCGCCCGCCGCCCTGCCGTGACCAGCCCCGCCCGCCGCCAGCCCCGCCCGCCGCCAGCCCCGCCCGCCGCCCTGCCGTGACCAGCCCAGCCCAGCCCGTCGCCCTGCCGTGCCCAGCCCCGCCCGCCGTCCTGCCCGTTGACCCAGCCTGCCCAGCCCCGCCGTCCCGGGTTGTCCTGCCCGTTGACCCAGCCTGCCCAACCCAGCTGCCCACGAACATCGCTGCATACTAATCACGTAAGCATGACGGACGATCAACAACAGGAAGTAAGTGCATTCCGCGCACCCCCTTTTTCCAACCGCGACCCAACAATATGGTTCACAATCCTCGAGTGTAACTTTAAGGCAAACCGCATTACCACCAGCCTTACGAAGTTTTCACATGCTTGTGGTCTCTTACCATCTGACGTACTCCTCCAAGTTTCAGACACCATCTCCAAGGCACCTACATCCGGTACCCCATACGAAGATTTGAAGAAAGCCGTTCTGGACCGCCTTGAGTCTTCCGAAGCTACACGCCTGCAGGAGCTCCTCTCGAAAGAAGAACTTGGAAATGAGAAACCATCCGACTTGCTGCGACGCATGAAGCGATTGCTCGGAGACAAATACGCAACATTCGACACCTCCATCTTGCGCCACCTATTCTACCAGCGGCTACCAACAACCATCCAAGGCAACCTCTTCAGCGCCAAGAACAAGCTCTCGCTCGACGAGCTAGCCACACTCGCTGATGAGTTCATGGCTTCGGTACCAGTTGCGCGCCCTACCATCGCTAACCTCGCCGACCAGTCTGCAACTCAGGCGTTAACCGAGTTAGTCTCTAAACTCACCCTCCAGGTTAGCGCCCTCCAAGAGCAGGTTGCCAACCTTCAACAACGACCCCCGTCACCAAGATACTACCGCAACCGCTCCAGGTCTACGTCCAGAGGGAGACCCAAGCACACATCAGGCGTCTGCTACTACCATCGTCGCTTTGGACAAGATGCGAGGAAATGTACACAGCCGTGCACCTTCTCACCGTCACCTTTAAACACGATGGGCGAACGCTAACGGCGCACAGCGTTCGCCAACATACATCGAAACTCTTCTTCGTATTTGATCCACTCTCCAACACCACATACCTCATCGATACCGGAGCTGAAGTCAGTGTCCTGCCTGCCACAGCAAGCCAGCAATCACTGCCGCCGATGTCTTCCCTCTACGCAGCCAACGGCACCAAGATACCCGTTTTCAAGAGGAAGACACTTCAGCTAGAACTCAACCTCCGCCGATCCTTTGAGTGGACCTTCTACGTTGCATCAGTTTCCCAACCCATCCTTGGCGCCGATTTTTTGACCCACTTCGATCTCCTGATCGATATTAAAAATCGCAAGCTCCACGACCCCCTTACATCAATGTCATCCTACGCCAGGCCAACAACCGGAGTAAGTAGCCAGCTTTCAACCATCAGTGCTGATAACAAGTTTGCTTCTCTCCTCAGGAACTTTCCTGCCTTGACACAACCTTACTCCACGACCACGACTGTGAAACACCACGTAGTGCACCACATAGAGACTACGGGACCTCCAGTCTACGCCAAAGCCCGTCGTCTGGCTCCGGAACGCCTCAAGCTAGCCAAGGCAGAACTAGAAGCCCTCATGCGTCAAGGTATCATTCGCCCAAGCTCAAGCAACTGGTCGTCAGCTCTCCACATCGTCCCCAAAAGCAACGGCGACATCAGGCCATGCGGTGACTACCGCGCCCTCAACTCACGAACTGTGATGGATAGGTACCCAGTTCCCAACATCCAGGAGTTTTCCTCACACCTTGCAGGAACTCGCGTATACTCCCGGATCGATCTTGTAAAAGCCTTCCATCATATTCCGGTCAACCCGCCTGACATCCCCAAAACAGCTGTCACAACACCTTTTGGCTTGTTCGAATACGTTCGAATGCCCTTCGGCCTCAAGAACTCTGCCCAAACTTTCCAGAGATTCATGGACGAAGTCCTGCGAGGCCTGCCTTTTTGCTTCACCTACATCGACGATGTGCTCATCGCCAGCCCTGACGAAGCCACGCACCAAGACCATCTGAAGCAAGTCTTTACCCGCCTACAAGACTACGGCATCCACATCAATCTCGAGAAATCTGACTTCGGTGTGTCATCCATCAACTTTCTAGGACACACCGTCACACCTTCAGGCGTCACCCCTGTCTCATCCCGCTGCGACGCCATCCAGAGTTTCCCGAAACCTACAACACAGCGCCAACTCAAGCAATTCCTTGGTATGTTAAATTTTTACAATCGTTTCATTCCAGGCTGCGCTCAACTGCTCCAACCGCTCTACTCCATGATCAAGCCGTGCAAGAGGGGACGTTCCATCGTACTCAACTGGGACGTCGAAACTGATGCAGCTTTCATGGCAGCCAAAGAAGCACTCGGGAATGCTACCGCCCTTAGTTTCCCTATTCCTGATGCCATCACTTCCATCTCGACAGATGCTTCAGACACAGGTGTCGGCGCAGTTCTGCAGCAATACATCAACGATGCCTGGAAACCCATCGCCTTCTTCTCAAAGAAGCTCAACAATGCCGAGAAGAAATACAGCGCCTTCGACAAGGAACTCCTAGCCATCTACAAGGCTGTCAACAGGTTCAGGTATTTCGTCGAAGGACGACAATTCCACATATACACCGACCACAAACCAATCACAACAACATTCATTCATAACAAGACAACATACTCCCCTAGACAACTCCGACACATAGATTTTCATCTCCCAATTCACCACAGATATTCGTTTTGTTCGAGGTGCAGATAATTGTCCTGCCGATGCACTCTCGCGCAACATATCTGCAGTCTCTACCTCTCTCATCGACTACGCCGCCATCGCTGCAGACCAAGCTGGTGATACCGAGCTGCAGCGATTGATGGAAAACCCCGCGTTGCAGATGAAGAAGGTACAGCTCCCTGGAACCAACACTGAGCTCTACGCCGATGTATCCACGGACACCATCCGTCCCTACTTGCCCGAGAACCACAGGTATCCCTTGTTCCGCCATTTACATGACCTCTCCCACCCAGGTATTCGAGCTTCGCAGCACATGATGTCATCACGCTTCATCTGGAGTGGAATTGCCAAAGACGTTCGACACTGGACCCGCACCTGCGTCAAATGCCAAGCTTCCAAGGTCACACGCCACACCATCTCCCCTCCAGGTACCTTTCGCCCAGTCTCCACTCGACTCGAGCACGTCCACATCGACATCGTCGGACCGCTTCCCTTCTCAGACAGCTTCAGGTATATTCTTACTTGTGTAGACCGTTTTACACGCTGGCCCGAAGCAATCCCGCTTACTGACATAAGCACAGATACAGTAGCCAAAGCTTTTATAACCACCTGGATTTCAAGATTCGGTACACCACTCAGCCTCACATCCGACCGTGGTAGCCAATTTGAATCCAATCTATGGAACAAGGTTATGTCTTTGCTAGGTATCCGGCGTTTCAGAACAGCAAGCTACCATCCCCAATCCAACGGACTCGTCGAACGCTTCCACCGACAACTCAAGGCTTCACTTGCAGCAACAGCACGCGACCGCACCAACTGGTCTACGGTGCTTCCAATGGTCCTCCTCGGTATACGCACGTCCCTCAAGGAAGACCTTGGCCACTCCTCTGCAGAACTTCTTTATGGCACTCCACTCCGTCTGCCCGGTGAGTTTCTTGCATCTGCTCCTATAACACAACCCTGCAGCGTTCAAGATTATGCTACTAATCTTACAGATACAATGCAGAAACTCCAGCCAGTGCCACCGCGTACCTCACCAACAAGAACGTTTGTGAGCCAGGACCTCGAAGACTGCTCACATGTTTTCGTTCGCGTGGAGGGAGTAAAGAAGCCTCTTCAACAACCATACGATGGCCCATATAGAGTCGTCAAGAGGACAAGGAAGAACTTGACCATCGATCGCCGTGGAACCACTGACGTCATCTCCATAGACCGCGCCAAGCCTGCATACCTCCTCTCGGACAACGAACAAGATCCTGTTGCTCTTCCGACACCTCCGGACACACGGGCTACAAACCACAAACACACTACAAAGAAAAAACAGATATCGTTCCTCCTGCCTCGTCACTAGGGGGAGAGTTCTGTAGTGTTCTGTAGCCAACACGTATAATTACCCCTTCAGGACCCGTGATCGCAGAGTACGGGATAAACAATAGTCACCCCTTAGAACATGCGTCCGACTAAACATACATTCGACTAATTTTAATTAATATAATAACAATGTTCATTATAATAACTTAATTTATTTTGTAAATAAAACAAAACATATCCTTCTACATACTGTAAGAAGCATATTTATGTATTGTAAATAGATTTTAAATAATTGTATACCAAAGACCAAGAATCCAGAATTTCGCTACAAATATTGTAAATACCATCATCACCATTTCCAATAAACAGATCAGTCATGGGATTGACTTTAAATATCCTAGCTTCCTCCAAGAAGGACAATTGTAGTAACCACTACAGGGGGTACAGAGAGGAAGGGGGAAGGTAGGAGGAGGATGGGGAGGGTACAGAGAGGAAGGGGAGGGTACAGAGAGGAAGGGGGAAGGTACAGAGAGGAAGGAGGATGGGGGAGGGTACAGAGAGGAAGGGGGCCGGTAGAAGGAGGATGGGGAGGGTACAGAGAGGAAGGGGGAGGGCGGAAGGAGGTTGGGGGAGGGTACAGAGAGGAAGGGGGAGAGCACAGAGAGGAAGGGGGAGAGTACAGAGAGGAAGGGGGAGGGTACAGAGGAAGGGGGGTACAGAGAGGATGGGGGAGGGCAGAAGGAGGTTGGGGGAGGGTACAGAGAGGAAGGGGGAGAGTACAGAGAGGAAGGGGGAGAGTACAGAGAGGAAGGGGGAGGGTACAGAGAGGAAGGGGGGAGGGTAGGAGGATGGGGAGGGTACAGAGAGGATGGGGGAAAGTACAGAGAGGAAGGGGGAGGGTACAGAGAGGAAGGGGGAGGGTACAGAGAGGAAGGGGGAAGGTACAGAGGGGAAGGGGGAGGGTACAGAGAGGAAGGGGGAAGGTACAGAGAGGAAGGGGGGGTACAGAGAGGATGGGGGAGGGTACAGAGAGGAAGGGGGAGGGTACTGAGAGGAAGGGGGAGGGTACAGAGAGGAAGGGGGCGGGTAGAAGGAGGATGGGGAGGGTACAGAGAGGAAGGGGGAGAGGAAGGGGGAAGGTACAGAGAGGAAGGGGGAGGGAACATAGAGGAAGTGGGAAGGTACAGAGAGGAAGGGGGAGGGTACAGAGAGGACGGGGGGCGGTAGAAGGATGGGGGAGGGTAGGAGGTTGGGGGAGGGTACAGAGAGGCAGGGGGAGGGTACAGAGAGGAAGGGGGAGGGTACAGAGAGGAAGGGGGAGGGTACAGAGAGGAAGGGGGAGGGTAGAAGGAGGATGGGGGAGAGTACAGAGAGGAAGGGGGAGGGTAGAAGGAGGATGGGGGAGAGTAAAGAGAGGAAGGGGGAGGGTAGAAGGAGGATGGGGGAGAGTACAGAGAGGAAGGGGGAGGGTACAGAGAGGAAGGGGTAAGGTACAGAGAGGAAGGAGGAGGGTAGGAGGAGGTTGGGGGAGGGTACAGAGAGGAAGGGGGAGGGTACAGTGAGGAAGGGGGAAGGTACAGAGAGGAAGGTGAGGGTAGAAGGAGGATGGGAGAGGGTACAGAGAGGAAGGGGGGCGGTACAGAGAGGAAGGGGGAGGGTAGAAGGAGGATGGTGGAGGGTACAGAGAGGAAGGGGGAAGGTACAGAGAGGAAGGGGAGGGTACAGAGAGGATGGGGGAGGGTACAGAGAGGAAGGGGGAAGGTACAGAGAGGAAGGGGGGAGGGTACAGAGAGGAAGGGGGAGAGTACAGAGAGGAAGGGGGAGAGTACAGAGAGGAAGGGGGAGGGTACAGAGAGGAAGGGGGGAGGGTCGGAGGATGGGGAGGGGACAGAGGGGAAGGGGGAGGGTACAGAGAGGAAGGGGGAAGGTACAGAGAGGAAGGGGAGGGTACAGAGAGGATGGGGGAGGGTACAGAGAGGAAGGGGGAAGGTACAGAGAGGAAGGGGAGGGTAGAAGGAGGATGTGGGGTGTACAGAAAAGAAGGGGGAGGGTACAGAGAGGAAGGGGGAAAGTACAGAGAGGAAGGGGGAGGGTAGAAGGAGGATGGGGGAAGGTACAGAGAGGAAGGGGGAAGGTACAGAGAGGAAGGGGGGCGGTAGAAAGAGGATGGGGGAGGGTACAGAGAGGAAGGGGGAGGGTACAGAGAGGAAGGGGGAGGGTACAGAGAGGAAGGGGGAAGGTACAGAGAGGAAGGGGGAGGGTACAGAGAGGAAGGGGGAGGGTACAGAGAGGAAGGGGGAGGGTACAGAGAGGAAGGGGGAAGGTACAGAGAGGAAGGGGGAAGGTACAGAGAGGAAGGGGGAAGGTACAGAGAGGAAGGGGGGGTCCAGAGAGGAAGGGGGAAGGTACAGAGGGGAAGGGGGAGGGTACAGAGAGGAAGGGGGAAGGTACAGAGAGGAAGGGGGAAGGTACAGAGAGGAAGGGGGGGTACAGAGAGGATGGGGGAGGGTACAGAGAGGAAGGGGGAGGGTACTGAGAGGAAGGGGGAGGGAACAGAAAAGAAGGGGGAGGGTACAAGGAGGATGGGGAGGGTACAGAGAGGAAGGGGGAGAGGATGGGGGACGGTACAGAGAGGAAGGGGGAAGGTACAGAGAGGAAGGGGGAAGGTACAGAGAGGAAGGGGGAGGGTACAGAGAGGAAGGGGGGCGGTAGAAGGAGGATGGGGGAGGGTAGAAGGAGGATGGGAGAGGGTAGAAGGAGAATGGGGGAGGGTACAGAGAGGAAGGGCGAGGGTACAGAGAGGAAGGGGGAAGGTACAGAGAGGAAGGGGGAAGGTACAGAGAGGAAGGGGGAGGGTACAGAGAGGAAGGGGGAAGGTACAGAGAGGAAGGGGGAGGGTACAGAGAGGAAGGGGGAAGGTACAGAGAGGAAGGGGGGGTACAGAGAGGATGGGGGAGGGTACAGAGAGTGATGGGGAGGGTACAGAGAGGAAGTGGGTGGGTAAAGAGAAGAAGGGGAGGGTACAGAGAGGAAGGGGGAGGGTAGAAGGAGGATGGGGAGGGTACAGAGAGGAAGGGGGAGAGCACAGAGAGGAAGGGGGAAGGTACATAGAGGAAGGGGGAGGGTACAGAGAGGAAGGGGGAGGGAACAGAGAGTAATGGGGAGGGTACAGAGAGGAAGGGGGGCGGTAGAAGGAGGATGGGGGCGGGTAGAGGGGGGTGGGGGGAGGGTCCAGAGAGGAAGAGGGAGGGTAGAAGGAGGTTGGGGGAGGGTACAGAGAGGAAGGGGAAGGTACAAAGAGGAAGGGGGAGGGTAGAAGGAGGTTGGGGGAGGGTACAGAGAGGAAGGGGGAGGGTACAGAGAGGAAGGGTGAGGGTAGAAGGAGGATGGGGGAGGGTACAGAGAGGAAGGGGGGGTACAGAGAGGAAGGGCGAGGGTAGAAGGAGGATGAGGGTGGTACAGAGAGGAAGGGGGAAGGTACAGAGAGAAAGAGGGAGGGTACAGAGAGGAAGGGGGAAGGTACAGAGAGGAAGGGGAGGGTAGAAGGAGGATGGGGGGGTACAGAGAGGAAGGGGGAGGTACAGGGAGGAAGGGGAGGGTACAGAGAGGAAGGGGGAGGTTAGGAGGATGGGGGAGGGTACAGAGAGGAAGGGGGAGGGTACAGAGAGGAAGGGGGAGAGCACAGAGAGGAAGGGGGAGAGTACAGAGAGGAAGGGGGAGGGCAGAAGGAGGTTGGGGGAGGGTACAGAGAGGAAGGGGGAGGGTACAGAGGAAGGGGGGTACAGAGAGGAAGGGGGAGGGTACAGAGAGGAAGGGGAGGGTACAGAGAGGAAGGGGGAAGGTACAGAGAGGAAGCGGGAAAGAACATAGATGAAGGTGGAGGGTACAGAGACTAAGGGGGAGGGTCCAGTGAGGTGGGGGGAAGGTACAGAGGGGAAGGGGAGGGTACAGAGAGGAAGGGGGCTGGTACAGAGAGGAAGGGGAGGGTATAGAGAGGAATGGGGGAGGGTACAGTGAGGAATGGGGGAGGGTACAGAGAGGAAGGGGGAGGGTACAGAGAGGAAGGGGGAGGGTAGAAAGAGGATGGGGGAGGGTACAGAGAGGAAGGGGGGAGGGTACAAAGAAGGGTGAAGGTACAGAGAGGAAGGGGGAGGGTACAGAGAGGAAGGGGGGAGGTACAGAGAGGATGGGGGAGGGTACAGAGAGGAAGGGGGGCGGTAGAAGGAGGATGGGGAGGGTAGAAGGAGGTAGGGGGAGGGTACAGAGAGGAAGGGGGATGGTACAGAGAGGAAGGGGGGTACAGAGAGGAAGGGGGAGGGTACAGAGAGGAAGGGGAGGATACAGAGAGGAAGGGGGAGGGTACAGAGAGGAAGGGGGAAGGTACAGAGAGGAAAGGGGATGGTACAGAGAGGAAGGGGGAAGGTACAGAGAGGAAGGGGGGTACAGAGAGGATGGGGAGGGTACAGAGAGGATGGGGGAGGGTACTGTGTGGATGGGGAGGGTACAGAGAAGAAGGGGAGGGTACAGAGAGGAAGGGGGAGGTTAGAAGGAGGATGGGGAGGGTACAGTGAAGAAGGGGGAGAGAACAGAGAGGAAGGGGGAAGGAACAGAGAGGAAGGGGGAAGGTACAGAGAGGAAGGGGGAGGGTACAGAGAGGAAGGGGGAGGGTACAGAGAGGAAGGGGGGCGGTAGAAGGAGGATGGGGGAGGGTAGAAGGAGGTCGGGGGAGGGTACAGAGAGGAAGGGGGAGGGTAGAAGGAGGTTGGGGGAGGGTACAGAGAGGAAGGGGAAGGTACAAAGAGGAAGGGGGAGGGTAGAAGGAGGTTGGGGGAGGGTACAGAGAGGAAGGTGAGGGTAGAAGGAGGATGGGGAGGGTACAGAGAGGAAGGGGGGGTACAGAGAGGAAGGGCGAGGGTAGAAGGAGGATGAGGGTGGTACAGAGAGGAAGGGGGAAGGTACAGAGAGAAAGAGGGAGGGTACAGAGAGGAAGGGGGAAGGTACAGAGAGGACGGGGAGGGTAGAGGGAGGATGGGGGGGTACAGGGAGGAAGGGGGAGGTACAGAGAGGAAGGGGAGGGTACAGAGAGGAAGGGGGAGGTTAGGAGGATGGGGGAGGGTACAGAGAGGAAGGGGGAGGGTACAGAGAGGAAGGGGGGCGGTAGAAGGATGGGGGAGGGTAGGAGGTTGGGGGAGGGTACAGAGAGGCAGGGGGAGGGTACAGAGAGGAAGGGGGAGGGTACAGAGAGGAAGGGGGAGGGTAGAAGGAGGATGGGGGAGCGTACAGAGAGGAAGGGGGAGGGTAGAAGGAGGATGGGGGAGAGTAAAGAGAGGAAGGGGGAGGGTACAGAAGGAGGATGGGGGAAGGTACAGAGAGGAAGGGGGAGGGTACAGAGAGGAAGGGGTAAGGTACAGAGAGGAAGGGGAGGGTAAAAGGAGGTTGGGGGGTACAGAGAGGAAGGGGGAGGGTACAGAGAGGAAGGGGGAGGGTACAGAGAGGAAGGGGGAGGTACAGAGACGAAGGGGGAGGGTACAGAGAGGAAGGGGGGAGATACAGAGAGGAAGGGGGAGGGTACAGAGAGGAAGGGGGAAGGTACAGAGAGGAAGGGGGAGGGTACAGAGAGGAAGGGGACGGTACAGAGAGGAAGGGGGAGGATACAGAGAGGAAGGGGGAGGGTACAGAGAGGAATGGGGAGGGGACAGAGAGGATGGGGGAGGGTACGGAGAGGAAGGGGGAGGGTACAGATAGTAAGGGGGAGGGTACAGAGAGGAATGGGAAGGTACAGAGAGGAAGGGGGGGATGGTACATAGAGGAAGGGGGAGGGTACAGAGAGGAAGGGGGAGGGTACTGAGAGGAAGGGGGAGGGTACAGAGAGGAAGGGGGAAGGTAGAAGGAGATGGGGAGGGTACAGAGAGGAAGGGGGGAGAGGAAGGGGGAAGGTACAGTGAGGAAGGGGGAGAGTACAGAGAGGAAGGGGGAGGTACAGAGAGGAAGGGGGAGGGTACAGAGAGGAAGGGGGGGCGGTAGAAGAGAGGATGGGGGAGGGTACAGAGAGGAAGGGGGATGGTACAGAGAGGAAGGGGGAACGTACAGAGAGGAATGGGGGAGGGTACAGAGAGGAATGGGGGAGGGTACAGAGAGGAATGGGGGAGGGTAGAAGGAGGAAGGGGGAGGGTACAGAGAGGAAGGGGGAAGGTACAGAGAGGAAGGGGGAGGGTACAGAGAGGAAGGGGGAAGGTACAGAGAGGAAGGGGGAGGGTACAGAGAGGAAGGGGGAGGGTACAGAGAGGAAGGGGGAGGTACAGAGAGGGAGGGGGGGGTAGAGAGAGGAATGGGGGAGGGTACAGAGAGGAAGGGGGAAGGTACAGAGAGGATGGGGGAGGGTACAGAGAGGAAGGGGGGGTACAGAGAGGAAGGGGGAGGGTACAGAGAGGAAGGGGAGGGTACAGAGAGGAAGGGGGAAGGTACAGAGAGGAAGGAGGATGGGGGAGGGTACAGAGAGGAAGGGGGAGGGTACAGAGAAGAAGGGGGAAGGTACAGAGAGGAAGGGGGAGGGTAGAAAGAGGATGGGGGGAGGTACAGAGAGGAAGGGGGAGGGTTAGAAGGAGGGGGGTGGGTACAGAGAGGAAGGGGGAGGGTAGAAGGAGGATGGGGAGGGTACAGAGAGGAAGGGGGAGGGTACAGAGAGGAAGGGGGAGGGTACAAAGAGGATGGGGGATGGTACAGAGAGGAAGGGGGAAGGTACAGAGGAGAATGGGGAAGGTACAGAGAGGAAGGGGGAGGGTACAGAGAGGAAGGGGGAGGGTACAGAGAGGAAGGGGGAGGGTACAGAGAGGAACGAGGAATGGGGAGGGTACAGAGAGAAAGGGGGAGGGTAGGAGAGGAAGGGGGAGGTACAGAGAGGAAGGGGGAGGGTACAGAGAGAAGGGGGAGGGTACAGTGAGGATGGGGAGGGTACAGAGAGGAAGGGGGAAGGTACAGAGAGGAAGAGGGAGGGTACAGAAGAGGAAGGGGGAGGGTACAGAGAGGAAGGGGACGTACAGAGAGGAATGGGGGAGGGTACAGAGAGGAATGGGGGTATGGTACAGAGAGGAAGGGGGATGGTACAGAGAGGAAGGGGGAGGGTACAGAGAGGAAGGGGGAGGGTACAGAGGGGGGGGAGGTACAGAGAGGAAAGGGGGGTACAGAGAGGAAGGGGGAGGGTACCGAGAGGAGGGGGGGAGGGTACAGAGAGGAAGGGTGAGGGTACAGAGAGGAAGGGGAGGGTACAGAGAGGAAGGTGGAGGAGTACAGAGAGGAAGGGGAGGGTACAGAGAGGAAGGGGGAGGGTACAGAAGGAGGAAGGGGGAGGTACAGAGAGGAAGGGGGAGGGTACAGAGAGGAAGGGGGGGGCTACAGAGAGGATGGGGGGGTACAGAGAGGAAGGGGGAAGGGTACAGAGAGGAAGGGGGAGGGTACAGAGAGGAAGGGGGAGGGTACAGAGAGGAAGGGGGAGGATACAGAGAGGAAGGGGGAGGGTACAGAGAGGAAGGGGGAGGGTACAGAGAGGAAGGGGGAGGGTACAGAGAGGAAGGGGGAGGGTACAGAGAGGAAGGGGTAGGGTAGAAGGAGGAAGGGGGAGGGTACAGAGAGGAAGGGGGAGGGTACAGGGGAGGAAGGGGGAAGGTACAAAAAGGAAGGGGGAGGGTACAGAGAGGAAGGGGGAGGGTAGAAGGAGGATGGGGAGGGTAGAGAGAGGAAGGGGGAAGGTACAGAGAGGAAGGGGGAAGGTACAGAAAGGAAGGGGGAGGGTACAGAGAGGAAGGGGTAAGGTACAGAGAGGAAGGGGGAAGGTACAGAGAGGAAGGGGCAAGGTACAGAGAGGATGGGGGAGGGTAGAAGGAGGGGGTCGGGTACAGAGAGGAAGGGGGAGGGTACAGAGAGGAAGGGGGGAGATACAGAGAGGAAGGGGGAGGGAACAGAGAGGAAGAGGGAGGGTACAGAGAGGAAGAGGAGGGTAGAAAGAGAGGAAGGGGAGGGTACAAGGAGGAAGGGGGAGGGTACAGAGAGGAAGGGGAGGGTACAGAGAGGAAGGGGGGGTAGAGAGGATGGGGGGAGGGTACAGAGAGGAAGGGGGAGGGTACTGAGAGGAAAGGGGGGAGGGTACAGAGAGGAAGGGGGAGGGTACAAAGAGGAAGGGGGAGTGTAGAAGGAGGATGGGGGAGGGTACAGGGAGGAAGGGGGAGGGTACAGAGAGGAAGGGGGAGGGTACAGAGAGGAAGGGGGAGGGTACAGAGAGGAAGGGGGAGGTACAGAGAGGAAGGGGGAGGGTACAGACAGGAAGGGGGCGGTAGAAGGAGGAAGGGGGGAGGTACAGAGAGGAAGGGGGGAGGGTACAGAGAGGAAGGGGGAGGGTACAGAGAGGAAGGGAGGGTACAGAGAGGAAGGGGGAGGGTACAGAGAGGAAGGGGGAGGTAGAGGATGGGGGAGGGTACAGAGAGGAAGGGGGAGGGTACAGAGAGGAAGGGGGGGTACTACAGAGAGGAAGGGGGGAGGGTACAGAGAGGATGGGGGAGGGTACAGAGAGAAGGAAGGGGGGCGGGTACCGAGAGGAAGGGGGAGGGTACAGAGAGGAAGGGGGGAGGTACAGAGAGGTAGGGGGAGGGTAGTACAGAGAGGAAGGGGGAAGGTACAGAGAGGAAGGGGGAGGGTACAGAGAGGAAGGGGGAAGGGGGAAGGTAGAAGGAGGATGGAGAGGGTACAGAGAGCAAGGGGAGGGTACAGAGAGGAAGGGGAGGGTACAGAGAGGATTGGGGAGGGTAGAAAGAGGATGGGGGAGGGTACAGAGAGGAAGGGGGAAGGTACAGAGAGGAAGGGGGAGGGTACAGAGAGGACGGGGGAGGGAAGAAGGAGGATGGGGGAGGGTACAGAGACGAAGGTGGATGGTACAGAGAGGAAGGGGGAGAGTACAGAGAGGAAGGGGGAGAGTACAGAGAGGAAGGGGGAGAGTACAGAGAGGAAGGGGGAGAGTACAGAGAGGAAGGGGGAGAGTACAGAGAGGAAGGGGGAGAGTACAGAGAGGAAGGGGGAGGGTACAGAGAGGAAGGGGGGAGGGTAGGAGGATGGGGAGGGTAAAGAGAGGAGGGGGGATAGTACAGAGAGGAAGGGGGAAGGTACAGAGAGGAAGGGGGAAGGTACAGAGAGGATGGGGGAGGTTACAGAGAGGAAGGGGGAGGGTACTGAGTGGATGGGGAGGGTACAGAGAGGAAGGGGGAGGGTAGAAGGAGGATGGGGAGGGTAGAGAGAGGAAGGGGGAGAGAGAGGAAGGGGGAAGGTACAGAGAGGAAGGGGGAGGGTACAGAGAGGAAGGGGGAAGGTACAGAGAGGAAGGGGGAGGGTACAGAGAGGAAGGGGGGCGGTAGAAGGAGGAAGGGGGAGGGTAGAAGGTGGTCGGGGGAGGGTACAGAGAGGAAGGGGGTGGGTACAGAGAGGACGGGGGAGGGTACAGAGAGGAAGGGTGAGGGTACAGAGAGGAAGGGTGAGGGTACAGAGAGGAAGGGGGAGGGTACAGAGAGGAAGGGGGAAGGTACAGAGAGGAAGGGGGAAGGTACAGAGAGGAAGGGGGAAGGTACAGAGAGGAAGGGGGGGTACAGAGAGGATGGGGGAGGGTACAGAGAGGAAGGGGGAGGGTACTTAGAGGAAGGGGGAGGGTACAGAGAAGAAGGGGAGGGTACAGAGAGGAAGGGGGAGGGTAGACGGAGGATGGGGGAGGGTACAGAGAGGAATGTGGAGAGTACAGAGAGTAAGGGGGAAGGTACAGAGAGGAAGGCGGAAGGAACAGAGAGGAAGGGGGAAGGTACAGAGAGGAAGGGGGAGGGTACAGAGAGGAAGGGGGGGGGTAGGAAGGAGGGAGGGTACAGAAGGAAGGGGGAGGGTACAGAGAGGAAGGGGAGGTAGAGAGGAAGGGGGAGGGTACAGAGAGGAAGGGGGAGGGTACAGAGAGGAACGGGGAGGGTACACAGAGGAAGGGGGAGGGTACAGAGAGGAAAGGGGAGGGTACACAGAGGAAGAGGGAGGGTACAGAGAGGAAGGGGGAAGGTACAGAGGAACGGGGAAGGTACAGAGAGGAAGGGGAGGGTACAGAGAGGAAGGGGGAGGGAACAGAGAGGAAGAGGGAGGGTACAGAGAGGAATGGGGAGGGTACAGAGAGGAAAGGGGAAGGTACAGAGAGGAAGGGGAGGGTACAGAGAGGAAGGGGGAGGTACAGAGAGGAAGGGGGAGGGTACAGAGAAGAAGGGGGAAGGTACAGAGAGGAAGGAGGATGGGGGGAGGTACAGAGAGGAAGGGTGAGGGTACAGAGAGGAAGGGTGAGGGTACAGAGAGGAAGGGGGAGGGTACAGAGAGGAAGGGGGAAGGTACAGAGAGGAAGGGGGGAGGGTACAGAGGATGGGGGAGGGGGGGAGGTACAGAGAGGAAGGGGGGTACAGAGAGGAAGGGGGAGGGTACAGAGAGGAAGGGGGAGGGTACAGAAGAGGAAGGGGGAGGGTACAGAGAGGAAGGGGAGGGGTACAGAGAGGAAGGGGGAAGGTACAGAGGAAGGGGGGTACAGAGAGGAAGGGGGAGGGTACAGAGGGGGAGGGGGACAGAGAGGATGGGGGAGGGTACAGAGAGGAAGGGGGCTAGGGTAGAGAGGAAGGGGGAGGGTACAGAGAGGAAGGGGAGGGTACAAGAGAGGAAGGGGGAGGGTACAGAAGGAGGATGGAGAGGGTACAGAGAGCAAGGGGAGGGTACAGAGAGGAAGGGGAGGGTACAGAGAGGATTGGGGAGGGTAGAAAGAGGATGGGGGAGGGTACAGAGAGGAAGGGGGAAGGTACAGAGAGGAAGGGGGAAGGTACAGAGAGGAAGGGGAAAGGTACAGAGAGGATGGGGGAGGGTACAGAGAGGAAGGGGGAAGGGTACAGGGAGGAAGGGGGAGGGTACAGAGAGGAAGGGGGAGGGTACAGAGAGGAAGGGGGAGGGTACAGAGAGGAAGGGGGAGGTACATAGAGGAAGGGGGAGGGTACATAGAGGAAGGGGGGAGATACATAGAGGAAGGGGGACGGTAAATAAGAGGAGGGGGAGGTTACAGAGAGGAAGGGGGAGGGTACAGAGAGGAAGGGGGGGTACAGAGAGGAAGGGGGAGGGTACAGAGAGGAATGGGGGAGGGTACAGAGAGGAATGGGGGAGGGTAAAGAGAGGAAGGGGGAACGTACAGAGAGGAATGGGGGAGGGTACAGAGAGGAAGGGAGAGGGTAGAAGGCGGAGGGGGGAGGTACAGAGAGGAAGGGGGGAGGTACAGGAGGAAGGGGGAGGGTACAGAGAGGAAGGGGGAGGGTACAGAGAGGAAGGGGGAGGTACAGAGAGGAAGGGGGATGGTACAGAGAGGAAGGGGGAGGGTACAGAGAGGAAGGGGGAGGGTACAGAGAGGAATGGGGGAGGGTACAGAGAGGAATGGGTGAGGGTAAAGAGAGAAATGGGGGAGGGACTAAAGACGAAGGGGGATGTAACAGAGAGCAAGGGGGAGGGTACAGAGAGGAAGGGGGAGGGTCCAGTGTGGGAGGGGAGGGGTACAGAGGGGGGGGAAGGTACAGAGAGGAAGGGGGAAGGTACAGAGAGGAAGGGGGAGGGTACAGAGAGGAAGGGGGAGGGTACAGAGAGGAAGGGGGAAGGTACAGAGAGGAAGGGGGAGGGTACAGAGAGGAAGGGGGAAGGTACAGAGAGGAAGGGGGAGGGTAGAAGGAGGATGGGGGAGGGTACAGAGAGGAAGGGGGAGGGTACAAACAGAGAGGAAGGGGGAGGGTAGAAGGAGGATGGGGAGGGTACAGAGAGGAAGGGGGAGGTACAGAGAGGAAGGGGAAGGTAAAGAGAGGAATGGGGGAGGGTAAAGAGAGGAAGGGGGAACGTACAGAGAGGAATGGGGGAGGGTACAGAGAGGAATGGGGGAGGGTACAGAGAGGAATGGGGGAGGGTAGAAGGAGGAAGGGGGAAGGTACAGAGAGGAAGGGGGAGGGTACAGAGAGGAAGGGGGGAGGTACAGAGAGGTAGGGGGAGGGTACAGAGAGGAAGGGGGAGGGTACAGAGAGGAAGGGGGAGGGTACAGAGAGGAAGGGGGAAGGTACAGAGAGGAAGGGGGAGGGTACAGAGAGGAAGGGGGAGGGTACAGAGAGGAAGGGGGAGGGTACAGAGAGGAAGGGGGAGGGTACAGAGAGGAACGGGGAGGGTACACAGAGGAAGCGAGAAGATACAGAGAGGAAGGGGGAGGGTACAGAGAGGAAGGGTGAGGGTAGAAGGAGGATGGGGGAGGGTACAGAGAGGAAGGGGAGGGTACAGAGAGGAAGGGGGGGTACAGAGAGGAAGGGCGAGGGTAGAAGGAGGAAGGGGGTGGTACAGAGAGGAAGGGGAGGGTACAGAGAGGAAGGGGGGCGGTAGAAAGAGGATGGGGGAGGGTACAGAGAGGAAGGGGGAGGGTACAGAGAGGAAGGGGGAGGGTAGAAGGAGGTTGGGGGAGGGTACAGAGAGGAAGGGGGAGGGTACAGTGAGGAATGGGGGAGGGTACAGAGAGGAATGGGGGAGGGTACAGAGAGGAAGGGGGAGGGTAGAAGGAGGATGGGGGAGGGTACAGAGAGGAAGGGGGAGGGTACAGAGAGGAAGGGGGAAGGTACAGAGAGGAAGGGGGAGGGTAGAAGGAGGATGGGGGAGGGTACAGAGAGGAAGGGGGAGGGTACAGAGAGGAAGGGGGAGGGTACAGAGAGGAAGGGGGAAGGTACAGAGAGGAAGGGGGAGGGTAGAAGGAGGATGGGGGAGGGTACAGAGAGGAAGGGGGAAGGTACAGAGAGGAAGGGGGAGGGTACAGAGAGGAAGGGGGAGGAGGGTAGGAGGGTACAGGGAAGGGGAGGGTACAGAGAGGAAGGGGGAAGGGTACAGAGAGGAAGGGGGAAGGGTACAGAGAGGAAGGGGAGGATACAGAGAGGAAGGGGGAGGGTACAGAGAGGAGTGGGGGAGGGTACAGGGGAGGGTACAGAGAGGAAGGGGGAGGGTACAGAGAGGAAGGGGGAGGGTACAGAGAGGAAGGGGGATGGGAAGGGTAGGAGTATGGCCGAAAGTACAGAGAGGAAGGGGGAGGGTAGAAAGAGGATGGGGGGAGGTACAGAGAGGAAGGGGGAGGGTACAGAAAGGAAGGGGGAGGGTACAGAGAGGAAGGGGGAAGGTACAGAGGTATGGGGAAGGTACACAGAGGAAGGGGGAGGGTACAGAGAGGAAGGGGGAGGGTACAGAGAGGAAGGGGGAGGGTACAGAGAGGAAGGGGGAGGGTACAGAGAGGAAGGGGGAGGGTACAGAGAGGAAGGGGGAGGGTACAGAGAGGAAGGGGGGAGGGTACAGAGAGGAATGGGGGAGGGTAGAAGGAGGAAGGGGGAGGGTACAGAGAGGAAGGGGGAGGGTACAGAGAGGAAGGGGGAAGGTACAGAGAGGAAGGGGGAGGGTACAGAGAGGAAGGGGGAAGGTACAGAGAGGAAGGGGGAGTGTAGAAAGAGGATGAGGAGGGTACAGGGAGGAAGGGGGAGGGTACAGAGAGGAAGGGGGAGGGTACAGAGAGGAAGGGGGAGGGTACAGAGAGGAAGGGGGAGGGTACAGAGAGGAAGGGGGAGGGTACAGAGAGGAAGGGGGAAGGTACAGAGGGGAAGGGGGAGGGTACAGAGAGGATGGGGGAGGGTACAGAGAGGAAGGGGGAGGGTACAGAGAGGATGGGGGAGGGTACAGAGAGGAAGGGGGAGGTACGAGAGGAAGGGGGAGGGTACAGAGAGGAAGGGGGAGGTACAGGGAGGAAGGGGGAGGTACAGAGAGGATGGGGGAGGGTACAGAGAGGAAGGGGGAGAGCACAGAGAGGAAGGGGGAGGGTACAGAGAGGAAGGGGGAGGGTACAGAGAGGAAGGGGGAAGGTACAGAGAGGAAGGGGGAGGGTACAGAGAGGAAGGGGGGCGGTAGAGAAGGAAGGGGGATGGGTACAGGAGGAGGGGAGAGTACAGAGAGGAAGGGGGAGGGTACAGAGAGGAAGGGGGAGGGTAGAAGGAGGATGGGGGAGGGTACAGAGAGGAAGGGGGAAGGTACAGAGAGGAAGGGGGAGTGTAGAAGGAGGATGGGGGAGGGTACAGGGAGGAAGGGTAGGGTACAGTGAGGATGGGGGATGGTACAGAGAGGAAGGGGGGTACAGAGAGGAAGGGTAGTACAGAGAGGAAGGGGTGGGTACAGAGAGGAAGGGGGAGGGTACAGAGAGAAAGGGGAGGGTACAGAGAGGAAGGGGGAAGGTACAGAGAGGAAGGGGGAGGGTAGAGAGGATGGGGAGGGTACAGAGAGGAAGGGGGAGGGTACAGAGAGGAAGGGGAGGATACAGAGAGGATTGGGGAGGGTACAGGAGGAATGGGGGTGGGTACAGTGTGGAAGGGGGAGGGTACAGAGAGGAAGGGGGCGGGTACAGAGAGGAAGGGGGGAGGGTAGGAGGATGGGGAGGGTACAGAGAGGAAGGGGGAGGGTACAGAGAGGAAGGGGGAGGGTACAGATAGGAAGGGGGAGGGTTATAGAAGGAGGATGGGGGGAGGTACAGAGAGGGAAGGGGGGGGAGGTAACAGAGAGGAACGGGGAGGGTACACAGAGGAGGGGGGAGGGTACAGAGAGGAAGGGGGAAGGTACAGAGAGGAAGGGGGAGGGTACAGAGAGGAAGGGGGAGGGTACAGAGAGGAAGGGGGAGGTACAGAGAGGAAGGGGAGGGTATAGAGAGGAATGGGGGAGGGTACAGTGAGGAATGGGGGAGGGTACAGAGAGGAATGGGGGAGGGTACAGAGAGGAAGGGCCAGGGTAGAAGGAGGATGGGGGAGGGTACAGAGAGGAAAGGGGGAAGGTACAGAGAGGAAGGGGGAGGTACAGAGAGGAAGGGGGAGGGTAGGAGGATGGGGGAGGGTACAGAGAGAGAGGAAGGGGGAAGGTACAGAGAGGAGTAGAAGGAGGATTGGGTGTACAGAAAAGAAGGGGGAGGGTACAGAGAGGAAGGGGGAGGGTACAGAGAGGAAGGGGGAAAGTACAGAGAGGAAGGGGGAGGGTAGAAGGAGGATGGGGGAAGGTACAGAGAGGAAGGGGGAAGGTACAGAGAGGAAGGGGGAGGGTACAGAGAGGAAGGGGGAGGGTACAGAGAGGAAGGGGGAAGGTACAGAGAGGAAGGGGGAAGGTACAGAGAGGAAGGGGGAGGGTACAGAGAGGAAGGGGAGGGTACAGAGATGAAGGGGGAAGGTAAAGAGATGAACGAGGATGGGGGAGGGTACAGAGAGGAAGGGGGCAGGTAGAAGGAGGTGGGGGAGGGTAAAGAGAGGATGGGGGTAGAGAGAGGAAGGGGGAAGGTACAGAGAGGAAGGGGGAAGGTACAGAAAGGAAGGGGGAAGGTACAGAAAGGAAGGGGGAAGGTATAGAAAGGAAGGGGGAAGGTAGAGAGAGAGGAAGGGGGAGGGTACAGAGAGGAAGGGGGAGGGTAGAAGGAGGTTGGGGGAGGGTACAGAGAGGAAGGAGGAGGGTAGAAGGAGGATGGGGGAGGGTACAGAGAGGAAGGTGGAGGGTACAGAGAGGAAGGTGGAGGGTACAGAGTGGAAGGGGGGAGGTACTGAGAGGAAGGGGGAGGGTAGAAGGAGGATGGGGTAGGGTACAGATAGGAAGGGGGAGGGTACAGAGAGGAAGGGGGAGGGTACAGAGAGGAAGGGGGAGGGTAGAAGGAGGATGGGGGAGGGTACAGAGAGGAAGGGGGAAGGTATAGAGAGGAAGGGGGAGGGTACAGAGAGGAAGGGGAGGGTAGGAGGATGGGGGAGTACAGAGAGGAAGGGGGAGGGTACAGAGAGGAAGGGGGAAGGTACAGAGAGGAAGGGGGAGGGTAGAAGGAGGATGGGGAGGGTACAGAGAGGAAGGGGGAAGGTACAGAGAGGAAGGGGAGGGTAGAGAGAGGAAGGAGGAAGGTACAGAGGAAGGGAGAGGATAGAGAGAGAGGAAGGGGGAAGGGGGAGGGTAGAAGGAGGATGGGGGAGGGTACATAGAGGAAGGGGGAAGGTACAGAGGGGAAGGGGGAGGGTAGAAGGAGGATGGGGGAGGGTACAGAGAGGAAGGGGGAAGGTACAGAGAGGAAGGGGGAGGGTACAGAGAGGAAGGGGGAGGGTAGAAGGAAGGGGGAGGGTACAGAGAGGTAGGGGGAGGGTACAGAGAGGAAGGGGGAGGGTACAGAGAGGAAGGGGGAGGGTACAGAGAGGAAGGGGGGGAAGGTACAGAGGGGAAGGGGGTGGGTACAGAGTGGAAGGGGGAAGGTACAGAGAGGAAGGGGGAGGGTACAGAGAGGAAGGGGGAGGGTAGAAGGAGGATGGGGGAGGGTACAGAGAGGAAGGGGGAGGGTAGAAGGAGGATGGGGGAGGGTACAGAGAGGAAGGGGGAGGGTACAGAGAGGAAGGGGGAAGGTACAGAGAGGAAGGGGGAAGGTACAGAGAGGAAGGGGGAGGGTACAGAGAGGAAGGGGGAAGGTACAGAGAGGAAGGGGGAGGGTACAGAGAGGAAGGGGAGGGTAGGAGGATGGGGGGGTACAGAGAGGAAGGGGGAGCGTACAGAGAGGAAGGGGGAGGGTACAGAGAGGAAGGGGGAAGGTACAGAGAGGAAGGGGGAAGGTACAGAGAGGAATGGTGAAGGTACAGAGAGGAAGGGGGAGGGTCGAAGGATGGGGGAGGGTACAGAGAGGAAGGGGAGGGTAGGAGGATGGGGGGGTACAGAGAGGAAGGGGGAGC
This sequence comes from Oratosquilla oratoria, assembly GCF_046742065.1. Taxonomy (NCBI): domain Eukaryota; kingdom Metazoa; phylum Arthropoda; class Malacostraca; order Stomatopoda; family Squillidae; genus Oratosquilla; species Oratosquilla oratoria. Next base: position 2,838,916 of record NC_134791.1, on the reverse strand, counting down.
GTACAGAGAGGAAGGGGGAGGGTACAGAGAGGAAGGGGGAGGGTAGAAGGAGAATGGGGGAGGCTAGAAGGAGGATGGGGGAGAGTACAGAGAGGAAGGGGGAGGGTACAGAGAGGAAGGGGGAAGGTACAGAGAGGAAGGGGGAGGGTACAGAGAGGAAGGGGACGGTACAGAGAGGAAGGGGAGGGTACAGAGAGGAAGGGGAGGGTACAGAGAGGAAGGGGAGGGTACAGAGAGGAAGGGGGAAGGTACAGAGAGGAAGGGGGGCGGTAGAAGGAGGATGGGGGAGGGTACAGAGAGGAAGGGGAGGGTAGAGAGAGGAAGGGGAGGGTAGAGAGAGAGGAAGGGGGAGGGTAGAGAGGTAGAAAGAAGAGGAATGGAGAGGGGTAGAGTGAATGGGAGAGGTAGAATGGTGGGGAGAGAGGTAGAGAGGGGCCAAGGATGGGAGGAGGTGTGTGAGAGGAAATATGGTAAAGAGAGAGAGGGAAGGAGGAGGCTGAGAGCGAGAAACAGCAAGAGAGGTAAGGGATAAAAGAGAGAGAGAGAGAGAGAGAGGAGGAAATGGAAAGAGAGACCTTTCCCCTCCTCCTCTTCTTCATTTCTCTCTCTCCTTTCCCATTTCTCTCTTTTCTCTTTCCTTCTCGTCCTCTCTTTTCTCTCTCTTCCTTTCCCCTCCAGCTCTCTTCCTGTTCCTCGTGTTTGTGTCTTCCTCCTGTTTCTCTCTATTCCACGTATCTAATTACTATCACACACACACACACACACACACAAAGTCACTCGATGGCGCAGTTGGTAGAGTTCCCGGCCACCACTATGGCGGTCTGGATTCAAATCCCGCCCAGGGCTAAAATAATTTCAGTATCGCTTCGCTGCGAGTCGTTACTCCAATTCTCGTGGGCGGGGAGTTGGGTGTGTGTGAGTGTGCAAGGTCACAGCATTACCCATAGATCGGTCATATACGAGCTTTGAGCTCTCTTCCGGGAGGGGAATAGCTGTCGATCACGAGTCCAACACGTGATCCAAGTTCATGGTGAATCACATAAACAATACATACTTGTGTATATATATATATATATATATATATATATATATATATATATATATATATATATATATATATATATATATATATATATATATATACACGTGGACCCGAGTTTGATACCCCCCATGAACCCCCAGTGACTGTCACATGTCCCGGCTGTCCGTGCACTTAGGGCAAAGGTGATTTTTCGGGTCACAGATCAGCGCCTCCTGGCGTAAGCTATTTAATCAAATTATATTTCCCTCTTACTCTCTACCTCTCTATTATATTCGTCTTTCTCTTTTTTTATCCTCTTATTTATTCTTACTCTCTTCTTCCTCCTCCTCCTCCTCCTCTTTTCCCCTCCTCTTCCCTTTCCTACTCCTCTCCCTTATCCTATTCCTCTCCCTCCTCCTCTTCCTTATCATACTCCTCTTCCTTATCATACTCCTCTTCTCCCTCCTCCTCCTCTTTTTTCCTCTTCTTCCTTCTCATACTCCTTCACTCCCTCCTCCTCTTCCTTATACTAGTCCTTCTCCTCCTCTTTCTCTCCCTCCTCCTCCTCTTTTTTCCTCTCCCTCCTCCTCCACTTTTTTCCTCTCCCTCCTCCTATTCATTTTCTTCCTTTCCTCCCTTCTTCTCTTCCTTCTCCCTCCCCCTCTCCTTCTTCTTCCTTCTCTTCCATTTCCTTCTCCTACTTCTCTCCCTCCTCCTCCTCCTCCTCCTCTTCTCTCTCCTCTTCCTTCACCTCTTCTTCTTTTCCCTCCTCCTCCTCTTTCCTTTCTCCTAATCCTCCTTTCCCTCTTCCTCCTCCTCCTCCTCTTCCTCCTGCCCCTTTTACTCTCTTCGTTCGCCTACAGCAAATTCCCTCCTCTTTTACTTCCTCTTCTCATTACCTCATCTACCCCTCTATCTCTATCCATTTACCTCTAGATATAAAAAAACAAAAGAATAAAATCGTCTGCCGACAACTCAAAGTACCACCCGGTACAGAAAAAAAAACAGCGTAACCATTCTCCGTTTTCTAAACAGAGCTCCATTTTCTTTCGTTCATACTCGCAGCTTAATGATCTAATTGCCATATCATGGTTGCACGGGTGAACAATCCTTATCACTCCTTTGAGCTACGGGTGGCCCGTGGGAATCCCCCCCCCCAACATAAACTCCCCCCGGGGGGGGGATGGGGAGAGAAGAGTGGAGTGCCCCAGGGTACAGTGTTGGTACCTGTAAGCCGACAACCCACAAATGAACACCCGGATCTGGCGCCATCTGACCCTCTGTCGGCACTCGCCGGCAACTCCCCCCCCTTTCAAACCCCCTTCCCCCCCTTCCCCGGAAGGATCCGCCCCTCCATTTGGCAAACACGGTCGCTATTTTTTTTTTTTTTTTTTTTTTTTTTTTTGAAAATCGCTTTTTCAACTATTAACTCCAGAGGCAATTCAATCCGGATTCCAATTGGTGCAGCGGGGGGAAGGGAGGGGGAGAGGGGGGGAAAGGGGGGATGCAGATAGAGGCTGAAGAGAACGGAAAGGTGTGTGGGGAATTTAGTGTGTGTAGACAGGCGCAGGGGCGGAAATAGAGAGGAAGAGGGTCGAGAATAGAGGTAGAGCGGTTGAAGTAGAGTTAGGTAGAGGTAGATGGGCCCATCTCTGGCCATCCCTTTCGTACCACACGGTCCTTTTTCTGTTTCATTTCCGTTGTCGCCAAGCGATTTTATTCAGCTCTGTGACACCCCTTCCGCTTCAGTAGCGAAGGGGGGGGGGGGGTACAAACAAGAAGGCGAGGACAAGAATCACCTGACGCCAGGACAAGAATCGTTCAAATAGGACAATAATCACCCGGCGCCAGGACAAGAATCACCTGACGCCAGGACAAGAATCGCCCATCCAGGACAAGAATCACCCGACACCAAGACAATAATCACCCGACACCAAGACAAGAATCACCCGGCGCCAGAATAAGAATCATTCGACGCCAGGACAAGAATCACCCGACGCCAGGACAAGAACCACCTGAGGCCAGGACAAGAATCGCCCAGCCAGGAGAAGAATCACCCGGCGCCAGGACAAGAACAACCAGGCGACAGGACAAGAATCGTAAGGCGCCAGGACAAGAATCGCCCAGCCAGGAGAAGAATCACCCGGCGCCAGGACAAGAATCACCCGGCGCCAGGACACAAATCGTATGACGTCAGGACACAAATCGTCCGGCGCCAGGACAAGAATCACCTAACATCAGCTTGAATTTAATCGCCAAGGGTTAGCTTTAATAAAATCTTATTCAAGAGTATTCGGTGTTCCACGAGACAGTGAGGGCTGGGTGGACTATGTGTATCTAGATTCAAAGAAAGACTGAAAATGTTTCACACACAAATTACTTCTTACAATGGGTTAGGAACCTGACCTACAACGGGGACACAAGAATGATAGAATGGTAAACAAAACATATAACATGAAATAGAAAATAGAATGAAAGCATGTAGCGGGATGGTCACAAGGGTCATTACTTGCTCCCGCTAAAATAGGAAATAAAGGTTAAAAATTGTTACACAAATTATCTAGCGAGACTTGCTATTAGAGTAAGGTGAAGGAAATGTATTTTAACACTAAGAAATGTAAAGTATTGGAAATGGGCACGACTATTAAATGACTATCAGTGGCTTGCTTGATCCACAAAGAAGCCGATATAGGAAATGGAATACACGCACACACACATATATATATATATATATATATATATATATATATAAGTATGACACATGCTGATAGACAAAGCATGCATACACATACATTGCATGCATGCACACATGTGCACATACACATATAATGCATGCATGCACACATACGTGCACCCACATACACATACATTGCATGCATGCACACATACATGCACACACATACACATACATTGTATGCATGCACACATACGTGCACACATACGTGCACACACATACACATACAATGCATGCACATATACGTGCATATACACATGCAATGCATGCATTCACACACACGTGCACACACATACACATATAATGCATGCACATATACGTGCACATACACATGAAGTTATAAGATTACCCCAACACTCACATACACCCTACACACACATTAAAAAGGGATTAGTAGAGAGAGAGCGAGCGAGAGAGATAGAAAGAGAGGGGAGAGAGAGAGAGAGGGGGAGGGGGGGGACAAGGGGATGACCCTGTGTTGCACGGGTGCCTATGGATTAGTCGATTCATTGGTGTTGATCGTATGCAAATGACGGCCAAGCTTAATTGAAAGTTTTGGTTGTGTTTATTCAAAGTGATGCGTAGAGAGTGAGGAGGGGGGAGAGAGGGGGGCGCCATCCCCCCTCCCCTTCCCCCCCGGATGGGATCGCAGGTGTCTGTATGGGGTGCTTCTATCCTCCCTTCCCCCTATGGGCTTCTTCAGTCACGTGACCAGGGGGATTTTTATGCTTTTTTTTTGGGGGGGGGGAGGAGGAAGGGGGGAAGGGGAGTTCTGGATTAAAGGAGGGTCCCGGTCGGGTGAAATGGGTTTCAGAATGGGGGTCGTCCCTTTCAATTATAGGATATCTCTCTCTCTCTCTCTCTCTCCCTCTCTCTCTTTTCGTGTTGAATACAAGCGCCTGCGGTTCGCCAGAATAAAGAGTATAAAGATGACCAAAACAGTAGCCCTCCTCCATTCCTTCTTCCAGACTGTTTAGGCCCTTTAGAAGCTTTATTATGGTCAACTCAACACCACAAGATCTTATTCAGTCAAAAGGTGAATCTTGTAGTGGAGGTCCGATTTTCCTCAGACAATTTTTTTTTTTTTTAACATTAGTGGCGTTTCATTTCATGAACGTAATAAAATAAAATATAAAAAAAATTAAATAAAATTGGGGGCTTATTGAGACAACCCTCCCCCCCATATTTCAAACCCACCGTGACGTCACGCGGCGTAGGAAACATAAAAAACGGGAACAATGCGAAAACGTCCCCATCCTCCTGTACATTACTGCGAGCCGGGACTAATAATGAGGGCGTCTCTATTATTTATATTCCTCGCTTGCAAGGTTTAATGAGTGTTATGATTATTGAAAATCATGGAGGAGAATATTCACATATTAAAAAAAAAGGGGATTATATTTGAACCCAGACTACGTCATCCATAACTGCGCGTGTATGTGTGTGTGTGATGTTTGTGTGTGTGTATTGTTTGTGTGTGTTTGTGCGGTTTGTGTGTGTGTGTTGTTTATGTGTGTGTATGTGTTGTTTATGTGTGTGTGTTTGTTGTTTATGTATGTGTGTGTGTGTGTGTGTGTGTGTATGTGTGTGTGTGTGTGTATGTGTGTGTGTATGTGTATGTGTGTGTGTATGTGTGTGTGTGTGCTGTTTGTGTATGTTGTATGTGTGTGTGTGTGTGTGTGTGATTGTGTGTGTATGTTGTTTGTGTGTGTGCTGTTTGTGTGTGTATGTTGTGTGTGTGTGTGTGTGTGTGTGTGTGTGTGTGTCTGTGTGTGTGTGTATGCGTGCATGCGCGCGTTTGATAATGATAGTATTAATTGGTTCCTTAAGATCGATACAATGATACACTAACAATACACTGGAACAAGTCTAATAGCATAAGAATGAAGGAGACTGCAAGAGACTATAAGGCCTACACTAGGGAGTTCCTTGCCCATGACCCCACTTATGTTCCATTATAATAATGATGATAATTATAATAGTGATGATGATAACAATAGGAATACTGATATTTAATGATAATTGTAATAGTGATGATGATAATAGGAATACTGATATTTAATGATTATCATAATAATGATAATAGGAATACTGATATTTAATGATAATGATAATTACAATAGTGATGATAATAGAAATACTGATATATAATTATAGGAAAACTTATATTTAATGAAAATAATAATGATGATAAAATAATAGTGATGATGATAATAATAGGAATAATGATATTTAATGATAATGATAATTATAATAGTGATGATGGTAATAGGAATAATGATATTTAATGATAATAACAATGATGATAATTATAATAGCGATGATAATAGGAATACTGATATATAATGATGATAATAATAGGAAAATGATATTTAATGATAATGATAAAAATAATAGTGATGATAATATGAATACTGATATCTAATTATGATAATAATGTGATATTTAATGATAATAATGATTATAATAGTTATGATAATAATAGGAATACTGATATTTAATAATAATGATGATGATTATAATGATAATAATAGGAATACTGATATTTAATGCTACTAATGATAATTATAATTGTGATGATAATAGGAATACTGATATTTAATGATAATGATAATTATAATAGTGATGATAATAATAGGAATACTGATATTTGATGATAATAATGATGATGATTGTAATAGTGATGATAATAAGAATACCGATATCTAATAATAATAATGATTATAATGATACTGATATTTAATGATAATGATAATTATAATAGTGATGATAATAGGAATACTGATATTTAATGATAATGATAATTATAATAGTGATGATAATAATAATACCGATATTTAATAATAGTAATGTTGATAATAGTAATAATAATAATGATAATTATGACTTGATTCGATTTAACGTCGCGTACTCTCCTTATCAGGGGGCTAGGACGGTGCCCCTTACAGAGGACATTGTAGCATGGAATTCAGTGAACTATGCCCTTGGTCCAACTCGCCGGTGGCAGGGTTCGAACCGCCATCATATCGACCTCAGTCACAAGTAGCGACCATATGTAATAATGATGATGATAATAATAGAAATGATGATGATAATAATAATAATGATAAATTATAAAGAAAATCTTCCACCCTGGCCTCTATCCTGGCAGTCTCCCCATTGCCACGACAATCGAGGTTTGTGTATACATAAGTGTACATAAAACAATGTACACATGTGCACGAAAATGTACACACAACATGTACACATAGAAACCAGGTTCCTCTCAATCAGCCGCCCGGATAATCTGATACGGATATTACACAATTATCCGGTTTCGGATAATCGGACGAGGAAGCCGGATGAGATGGGTAAATCAGCCTTGGATGAAGTTTATCTCACTGGATCATCCAGTAGGGAAGGGGGGGTTACTGTGGATGAGTTGTGTCATACATGTGGATAAACAGTGGATGAATATGTGGATAAATATTATCCAAAGGAAAAGGATGATGAGATGGGGCTACTTTTGGATTTCGGATAAGAGAACGATAGATGTGGATAAACTGTGTGGATAATTCTGTGCGGGTGTGAGTGGATAAACAGCTTAAATCGTAGTGCGGATAATCGGATTATATCGGTGTTCCATGCAAAAGGCCGTGCGGATAGCGGGAGGTCACGTTGTGGATAATCGTGGATAGAGAGGATTACGGATAAGGAGGGTGAAGCTGTACATTGCGGATAAGCGGGTAAAGGTGACGTCACGGGTGAACGGCGTTAGGAGGGGATTGTGGATAAGAAGTGTGGATAATTAGAGGTATTGTGGATAAGAAGTATGGATAACTAGAGGCATTGCGGGTAAGTTATGAGGCAGTGTGGATAATAAGAATATTATGAGGTGTTGGTTAAGTGGATAAGGATAAGAATTCGGATAAGCGAAATAATAAAAGGTATATTCCGGATAAACGAAATAATGAGAAATACATTACGGATAAACGGGGGTAAAATGATCGGATATCCGAAGTAATAAGACTCACATTACGGATAAGCGAGGATAATCAGAAATTACAGGTAAATAGGGTAATGAGACAATTTCGGATAAACGGGGTAAGACATTTCGGATAAACGAAAATTTTATACGGATATATGGGGATGAGAAAGATTCCCCAATTTTGCCTATTCCCCCTCACCCTTCCCCATTATTCCATACTACTCCCCATTTACCCCAACCTCTCCCACTTTTCCCCATTATTCCGTACCACACACCAATTTACCCCATTTCCCCCCTTCCCCATTATTCTCTACTCCTCCCCTATTCTCCCACCCCTCCCCATTCTTCCCCACCCTTTCCCATCTTCCCCACCCTTCACCATTCTTCCCCATTACTCCCTGCTCCTCCCCATTCTTCCCCACCCTTTCCCATTTTCCCCATTAATCCCCATCCTTCCCCATCTTCCCCCATTATACCGTACTCCTCCCCCATTTCCCCCCATCCCCATTCTTCCCTTACTCCTCCCCATTGTTCCCCATCCTTCCCAGTTTTGCTCATCCAACTCCATCCCCAACTTTCCCCATTCCTGGCATGGATGGGTGGGGGGGGGGAGGTTAGGAATCTACAATGCTTCTCTAATCCTCTCTCTCTCTATCTCTCACATACATGCACACATACACACACAGGCCTCTAATCCTCCTCTGTTCCCACAATCTCTTTCTCTCTCACACACACACACACTTACAGACACACGCACACACACACACACACACACACACACACACACACACACACACACACACACACACACAACTCTAATCCTCCTTTGTCCCCACTATCTATTTCTCTCTCTTTTATGCACATATCCTCCTCTGTTCCCTCTCTCTCTCTCTCTCTCTCTCTCTCTCTCTCTCTCTCTCTCTCTCTCTCTCTCTCTCCGAGGCGCGCGCGGTCGCCGCCAACTTTTGCCGTCTCAAGTAAGTCAATTAGGAGAAGCCGCCCATTCAAATTTCCTTGTTAATTAATCGCAGAACTCATTAGAGACGGTAATTAATTTGTCAGTTCACTAATTAATTCAGCGTCACAATAGTCTGACACTCCAGCCCCAGGAACTGCTATTTGCATACCAGCAAGGGCCGCGTTCGGATTCCTCACCCACGACACTGGCTTCGGCTTCTTTCCCCCCACCCCCCCACCCCCCTACCTCCACCTAACCCTGGGGGGGAAGCCCCTCGGTCCACACACCCCCAGGGACACCTGGGGGGTCGTACTGGGGAGAGGTGGCCGAAATCTGGGCTAAGGAAAAGTCTGGTTTTTGTGGTCGAAGCCAAAGTCGAGCCTCGGAAGGCGGGTTTCGAATATTCCATTATCTTTTCAAAAAACCTGGAAATCCAAGATGAAATCCGTAATATTCTTTGGGGGTCTGAGCCCCCCCACCCACCCCCCACCCCGTGTCATCGCTTCCATAGCCACAAAAGGTGTTCTTCCGTGTTCTCTTCCTCGTGTTCTGTGTGTTCTTTCAATTGTTTATCGTGTTCTTCTTTGTGAAGAACATAAAAACGCTTGATGGAAACCCTTGGTTGTTTTGTGGTATAAAACATGCTTAAGGCTGTGTGTGTATGTGTGTGTGCATGTGTGTGTGTGTATATGTATTCACCTTGGTCTTTGGATCACGTGTTGGACTCGTGATCGACAGCTATTTCCCTCCCGAAAGAGAGCTCAGAGCTCGTATGACCGATCTATGGGTAATGCTATGACCTTACACTCACACACCCCCCAACTCCCCGCCCACGAGAGTTGGAGTAACGACTCGATGCGCAGCGATACTGAATTAATTTCAGCCCTGGGCAGGATTCGAACCCAGTACCCCCGGTACCACCGTGCTGAGAGTCTGAGCCTCTACCAACTGCGACACCGAGTCGTGTATGTGTGTGTGTGTATGTGTAAATTTGTCCCCCATGTATATATACCATTTAAGTCAGTATGTGTTTGTGTGTATGCATTTACCTAGTTGTAGTGTACGGTATTAGAGCTTTACTGTACTCATGGTGTCCCGTCTCTTTGCCTCCACTCCTATGACGTTGTTCTCCTGGATTGCATTTTCATCCGATTTGTCCCATAAGTCTGTGCATCCATTGGGAAAAAATATACTTTGTGAAAGATTTCAAACAAGTTTGCTTTCTTTAGTGTCTCTTCTCGATCTTTAGTTCCCATTCCAGTAGATCATCTTTGTACATTTCTTCTTAACATATCTCTCTCCTACATTTCATGATCAAGTGTCTGTCTGTCTGTCTCTTCCTTTGTTCTTCCAATATATGAAATCGCATTTTTCTTAGTATTTTCCCATATGTCTCGTTGTTCAGACTTGAGATACTTGTCTCCATTTTCCTTATATATATATATAAATATATATATATGTAGGTGTGGCCACCACACTACTGCTGCATATTCTAGTCTGGGACGGATCAACCTTTCGAAAACTTTTTCATCATGTCCTCTTCCATGCCGTCAAATTCCATTTATATTCTTCTGCAGTTTATAAGTTTCTCCTCTTATTTTCTTTTTATGAATTTCTGGCGATAGGTCATCTCCATTTATAATTTCTATATATTTTTCCTCGTTTAGTTTGCCGGTGATTATTTTCCCATTTCATATCTTCTCGTCAGTCCTTTTATGTATACATATATATATATAAAATATGTATACTTTGGTGTTCCAGTGTTTGTGCTCTGTTTGGTAGACATGGTGTTCTATCAGGAGGACATGTAATCAGTGTTCTCTTTATTGGTCTGTGATGAACAGTAATCTGTGCATTTTTTTTTTTTTTTTTTTTTTAATCGGGACTGCCTGTCTGTGTGGGACTCACATTATGTTAACCATCAATCCCACTCCACCCACTCCATTATCCACTTCCTCATCCTTTCCCACGTACACTCCCACATCGACTCCTACATCCACACAATTATCCACCTCCTCATCCACTCCTACGTACACTTCTAGATCTACTCGCATCCACTCCTAATATCCACTTCCTCATCCGATTCCACATCGACTCCCATACACACTCCCACGACCACTCTCTCATCCACAACCACATTAACTCCCTCATCCACTCACAAATCCACACCCACATCCATTCCCTTATCCACGTCAACTTTCACATCTACATCCACTCTCTCATCCATGCCCACATCCACAACCGAATACAATTCCATATCCACTCCCTCATCTATACCCACATCCACTCCCTCATCCATATCCACTCCCACATCTAGACCCACTTCTTCATCCACTCTTATATCCTCTCCTTCTTTCACTCATCCACAACCGCATACATTTCTTCATCCACCCCCGCATCCACTCCCCCGTCTACACCCACTCATGCACTCCCACGTCCTCTCTTTCATCCAAATGGGAGTATTTCGGGCTTTCTCCCACTTGTAATCGTCGAACGGTGAATGTCCACAAGTCTCCTTCCACGGGGACTATTTCCCACAAGGTATGTAGTACCAGTTTAAGTGCACAAAACGCGAGTGGTTTTCGTAGACATGAGGTAATACGTTCCAAGTCTGGTGTGAGGTTTTTGTTTGATTTTAGGCTCACCTTTTGTGAATTTAGGAGTGTCAAAATGGCTTTTTCCTGATTTTCGTGTGAGACCTTTTTCTTTGCTTCCTTCACAAGTTCATCCACGATACGCGAAAGTGAAGAAAATTTAAGGGTTAGTTCGTAATCTCACGTGATTTTCTGTCTTCTGATATATATTTCATTGTAAATAAATGTACATTAAAAGTGTTTCGTTATATCATTTATATTACTTTTGTGGAAACAAAGAAAAGAAACACTCTTTTTCGTTCCTGGACAAAAGAAATTAGGAATAACGTTAAACTCTTTAGGTAAAAAAAAAAAAAAAAAACTACTTACACACGGGATGTGGCAGCCTATTAAATTGGACTAGTAATTGGTTGAACGATCGAAAACAGAATTTTTTATAGCAAAACTTTTAGATGGAAAAATGTTAAGAGTGGAGTTCCTCTGGGTTTCGTTCTTGGGCAGTTTTTATTCATAGTATATATAAATGATAAAGACCACGGACTGAATTCTATGGTCTCCAAATTTGCTGATGATACAAAATTGTGCTGAATGGCAAATGATCACTTAAACCAATTAGATATTCAAGAAGATTTAGATAAACTACAGCATTGGTCTGAAAAGTGGCTAATGAAATTTAACATAAGTAAATGTAAGGTAATGCACATAGGTAAAAATAACAGTAAGTCCGATTACAAGTTATTTGGAAATTCGTTAACAAAAATGGATAGTGAAAAGGATCTCTGCGTAAATATCAGTAACGATCTCAAATCAAATAAGAAGTGTATTTCAGCCTCTGAGAAAGCAAATAAGATTCTAGGACTGATTGCACGATTTTTTTTCTTTTTACTTCAAAAAGTCCACCTCTCATTAACAAGCTATTTAAATCGTTATTTCGTCCACATTTGGAATATGCTCTTTCCGTGTGGTCACCGAATCTCATTAAAGACATTGACAGACTGGAAAAAGAACAACGGCGAGCCACAAAACTTACTCCATATATCAGAAAATCGACTAAAACATATGAATCTGTTTTCCTTAAAAGAGCGTAGACTCAGAGGTGACTTGATTCTAAAGGGAACTGAGAACATCAAAAGTGACAAAAATTTCACAATGAATGAGAATCAGACAAGAAATATCAGAAAATATATTTAATTTGGAAGTGGGCAGAAACAACTTCGCCAACAGTGTAGTTAAAGAATGGAATAAACTTCCTGCAGAGGCAGTGCAATGTAGTTCAGTTCGAAGCTTTAAGATTCGTTTAGGTAACACCTGAGCAACATGCTATAATGCCTGACATTTTTATATTGTTTATTTACTATTATTTTTCTGTTTATTATTTACTTATTATCTATTATTATTTATCTGTCCTTTATTATTATTTACTATTTACCTATTTATTATATTTATTATTATTTATATTATTATTTTATTTATTAATCAATCTTGTCGGTATGCTCCTCCTTTGTAATCCTTTGTAATATGTTCATATATATATATACATATACATATATATATATATATATATATATATATATAGAGAGAGAGAGAGAGAGAGAGAGAAATCCTCGTCTCCCTCGTGAGCCATGTCCGAGTCCAGGGATCGAAAGAGAAACCTCTGACCGCGGGGAGAGAGAGCGAGAGCGAGCGAGAGAGAGAGAGAGAGAGAGAGAGAGAGAGAGAGAGAGAGAGAGCCGGGTACTCTACCCACTGGACCATTACATTCCCCTTCTCTTGTGTATTAAAGACCCTTGTAACATATAATTGCCTCTTTAATCTTCATTCTCCATCTTCTATTTTATTTCGTCTTGTTTAGTTTTGTTTTTGTCGAGTTTTCGTTTCTCCACTTTGGTCAACGTTATCTTTTTTTTTTTTCTTTTTTTTTTTTCTTCTTTTATCACTTTCTCTTCCTATTCCTCCTCTATCATCTACTCTTCCTCCTCTTCTCTTCTATCATCTACTCCTCCTCTCCCTCTACTCTACCATCTACTTTTCCTCTTCCTCCTCTTCTCCTTTGTCGTCTCCTCTTCTCTTCTATCATCTACTCTGCCTATTCCTTCTCTTCTCTATCATTTACTCTTCCTCTTCCTCCTCTTCTCTACCATCTATTCCTCTTCTCTATCATCTACTCTTCCTCCTTTATAATCTACTCTTCCTCTCCCTCTTCCTCATCTCTACCATCTATTCCTCTTCTCTATCATCTACTCTTCCTCCTTTATAATCTACTCTTCCTCTCCCTCTTCCTCATCTCTACCATCTATTCCTCTTCTCTATCATCTACTCTTCCTCCTCTTCCATATCATCTACTCCTCACACGTAGATAGTGAGCGCTGAAACTATCGGCTATTTTAAGAAAGGGCTAGGCAACTTTATGGATCGGGATGACAGGTGGCAATGGACATGAAACTCCCTAGTGTAGGCCTTATGGTCTCTTGCAGTCTCCTTCATTTTTTTGTTCCTCTTCTTCTTCCTCCTCCTCCTCGAAATCATTTAATCCTTCTTTCCTCTATTTCTACCATCTCCTCCTCCTCCCCTCTTCTTCCTCTCCTCTACAATCTACTTCTTTTCCTCCTCCTCTACTCTATCATTTATTTCTCCTCCTCTTCCTCATTTTTACTTCCTTTCCACCTCCTCCTCCTCCTCTCTTCCTCCTCTCCTCTTCTTCCTCTCCACTACAATCTGCTTCTTTTCCTCCTCCTCTCCTCTATCATTTATTTCTCCTCCTCTCTCTCTTTTTTACTTCCTCTCCTCCTCCTCCTCTTGCTGTCCTGTTTCTTCACTGTAGATTAGTATAGTTAACATCCTGTAAGTGCCAACAGGCCTGCTGCTCTTTGTTCTTCCTTTGTGTTCTTCTTTCCTATTTTCCTCTTTCATCTACTGCGTTTCTGTCGGGGCAGTGCTTGTATATCTTTATTCTTGGCGCCGTCAGGCGATTTTATTCACCTCTGTCACGATACACCTATCCCCGTCAGTACTGTGTGTGTGTGTGTGTGTGTGTGTGTACGTGTGTATGTGTATGTGTACGTGTGTGTGTTATAGTCCCTTCCATACAGGATGGTACTTTTCTTTCATATGTTAGCTACCGACACACACACACACACACACACACACACACACACACAAACACAAGCACACACACACACACACACACGTCTATTACAACTTAATAGCTCTTTAATTTTGATTATTCTCTTTGTTTTATTAATTCTATTCGTCATTTAACAAATGTATTTGTATTATCTAATTGTGTTTTAACCCAATTATATATCTTATTTAACAAATATATTTGTATAATTTAATCTATTTTGCTTTAGTTAACTGTATAATTATTGAAATCATTATTGTATTTATAATTATCCCCATCCGGCTCAGTTATGGACCAAAAGGTCTCATACTGAGTTTGAGGTTGTCTACAGAGCCCACCTTCTCCATTTTCTATTCTCCAATCCCGTTTTCTATACACTATTTCCGTCAATCTTCGTTTTCTATTCCTTTCTATCCCCCTCTCTTCTCCTTCCTCCATTTTCTTTTTATTGCTCTCTATCTCTCCTTCGCTCTTTCTCATCATCATCCTCTTCCTCCCTCCTCCTCCTCCTCCTCCCTCCTCCTTCTACGTATTTTATTTCCTCCTCCTCCTCCTCTTCCTCCCTCCTCCTTCTACGTATTTTATTTTCATTCTCCTCCTTCTTCTTCTTCTTCTTCTTTTAGTCCTCCTCTTCCCTCTAATCCTTCTTCTCTCCCTCCATAACCCCTCTTTCCCCATTCTCTCTCTCTTCCAGAATCCCCCTCTCTCCCCCATTCCCATTCTCTCCCCTTCCGCCTCTTTTCCTCTTTCCCCTCTCTCCCCATCCCTCCATTCCCCTTCTCCCCTCCATCCCCCATTCCCCTTCTCCCCTCCATTCCCCCTCACCCTCACCCCCACTCCCACTCTCTCCCGATCCTCTCTTTCTCCACCCCCTACTCTCCCCAATCCCCCTCCCCCCCACGTCCCCCCAAGGGCGTCCCAACTCTAAGGTCTTGTCCCCGAAACCCCAATCAAGGCTTAACCGGTTTAAGCATAAGGGGGGGGGGGTTAAGTTAACCTCAGCGTAACCCAGTTAGTGTTATTTTATTCTGGTTAAGGGCACGGGCGTTCCGGGGGTTCCAGACCCACGGAACTGGGGTCCGCCCGGAACTTCACGAGCAGAAGACGGGGCGGGGCCGGGAGGAGGAGGAGGAGGAGGAGGAGGAAGAGGGGGAGGAGGAGTTAGAAGATAGGGAGAGGGAGGTGGAGGAGGCGGAGTAGGAGTTAGAAGATAGGGAGAGGGAGGTGGAGGAGGCGGAGTAGGAGTTAGAAGATAGGGAGAGGGAGGTGGAGGTGGAGGTGGAGGAGTAGGAGGAGGAGGAGGAGGAGGAGGAAGAGGAGGAGGAGGAGAAAGATAGGGAGATGGAGGTGGAGGAGGAGGAGGAGGATGGAGGTGGAGGAGAGGGAGTGGAGGAGGAGGAGTTGGAGGAGAGGAGGAGAGGAAGGGAGGAGAGTAGGGGGGAGACGAAAAATAGGGAGAGGGTGGTGGAGGAGGAGGAGGAGAAGGAGAGTAGGAGAGTAGAGGGGAGAGGGAGGTGAGGAGGACGAGGAGGAGAGGAGGAGGAGGAGGAGAAGGAGGAGCAGGTGGAGAGGAGGTGGAGGAGGAGGAGGGAGGGAGGAGGAGGAGAGGAGGAGAGGAGGAGGAGAGGGAGGAGGAGGAGAGGAGGGAGGAGGAGGAGGAGAGGAGGGAGGAGGAGGAGAGGAGGGAGGAGGAGGAGAAGGAGGGGAGGAGAGGGAGAGGGTGAAAAGGAGAGAGAGGGTGGTGGAGAAGAGAGAGGAGGAGGAGGAGAAGGAGGACAAAAATAGTAACAAGAGAGGTAGAGGAAGAGGGAGGTGGATGAAAAGAAAGTGGAGGAGGAGAAGGAGGAGGAGGAGAGGGAAGAGGATGACAGGGAAGAGGAATCATAGGTACTAGGAGAAGGAGGATGTGGTGTGGAGGAAGAGACGGAGGAAGTGGGGAGGAGGAAGAGGAGGAAGTGGGGAAGAGGAAGACGAAGAGGAGGAGGAGGGATATAAGAAATAGAATAACTTCATTGTGCTGTTTGTAGGTCCTTCTCTTCCTCCACCAACACTTCGCCACCATCGCCAACACTATCACCATCACTATCATCATCACCGCCATCACCATCATCACTATCACTAACATTGTCACCACCCCCAATCACTATCACTCCGCCACCATCATCACTACCACCATCACCTACACTATCACCCCCACCCCAATCACTATCACTACCATCATCACCATCACAATCACTACCATCCTCATCATCATCATCACCACCAACACTATCCCCACCATCACCACTACCCCCATCGTTATCACTATCACCATCACCCCCACTCCCATCACCATCACTAACATCACCACCTCAATCACTATCACTACCATCATCACCATCACTAACACCAATCACTATCACTACCATCATCACCATCACTAACACCAATCACTATCACTACCATCATCACCATCACCACCTAAATCACTATCACTACCATCATCACCATCACTAACACCATCACCCCAATCACTATCACTACCATCATCACAATCACTAACACCATCATCACCCCAATAACTATCACTACCATCATCACCATCACCACCCCAATCACTATCACTACCATCATCACCATCACTAACACAATACCCCAATCACTATCACTATCATCATCACCACCACCAACACCATCACCATCACCACCCCAATCACTATCACTACCATCATCACCATCACCACGACTACTACCATCACCGTCACTACCACCCCCACCCCCATCACCACTCCCCCGCCCCCCACCTCTTCCAGTAAGGAGGGACCATATTTCTCTCCCCCCCAACCCCCCAACCCCCGGAAGGTTCCGACACATTTGAGGGAACAAACAAGACACTTCTTCATACGCGACCCAAGTGTCTCTCTCTCTCTCTCTCTCTCTCTCTCTCTCTCTCTCCCCAGCGGAGTTCCAGGTTTGGGTAGCGTGGGAGATTAGACGCACCATCACGAAGAGACGCACGCACACACACACACACACACACACACACACACACACACACACACACACGCACGCAAAATAAATGAATGAATAAATAAATAAAATAATAATAATAATAATAATACAATGATAATATCAATAAGAGTAGTCATAATAATATCAATAAAAATATTGATAACAATTATGATAATGATAACAATAATAATAACAATAACACGATAATATTAATAATATCAACAATAATAAAATGATAATATAATAACTAATACTAAGAATAACACGATGATATTAATAATAAAAACAATATTAATAATAACAACAATAATGAAATAATAATAATATAATAATAATAATATAATAACAATAATAATAACAATAATAATAACAATAGTAACAATAATCAAAGCCCGTAAGATATCAAGACAGTTTTCCGCATCACTTTCTAAGTCTAATAAAGATACAATTTATTTTAAAGGCAAAACAGATTAAGACAAACAGATGGGATCCCACAAGTGCAGATTTCTTCGTGTAGAGTTACATAAATGCAACTAGGTAAATAATCTCCACCACCACCCTCTCTCTCTCTCTCTCTCTCGCAAGACTTACTGATGTTTTGGATAGTGTCTTGGCCTCTCACACAGAGGACCCGAGATCGTGCCCCACTCAGGGCTTGAAAGGTTTACTGATACTGCAAGCCGTTACTGTTACCCTTACCCTTGAGGAAGACGATGGAGTATGTCTACAGCAAGAGCATTACCTATAGATAGGGGCATACATAAGCTATGATCTCTCATCCGGGAAGGTAATGACAGTCCATCACGTGTCCAACACGTGATCCATGGCCATGGTCAACCACACACACACACACATGACTAGCCCAGGACAAAACTCCAACGTGTAACGGTGAACGCCACTAGCCCCGGCTAACCTAGCACGTCGGGCAAAGGGCGGTGGCTTTGGTTACAGGTAAGCGTCTCCTGGTGTACACTAATCTCGGTAAGGCGGGGGCAAGTGGCAATCACCAGAACCATAAAGACTTTGAAAACACACACACACACACACACACACACACACACACACACACACACACACACACACATATATATATATATATATATGTGTGTGTGTGTGTGTGTGTGTGTGTGTGTGTGTGTGTGTGTGTGTATGTGTGTGTATGTTAATGTATATAATTCTATTTCAATATCCAATTTTTACAATCTAATCTTACACATAAATTACATCCACACTGTTAAATCCCTGATTACTTTTTTTGTTTTCTATTAAACTCATACGAAGTAATAATAAAATACATATTTATATGAATACATATTACGATACATATGAGTGACATAAATACATATAGAGTACATACAGCCAAGCCGATACGAGTCCAGGCCGATCCGGTCCTATACACACATTCCCAGAAAATCACACACACGAAAAATATATACACATAAGCACGGAATGAAAATATGTACATGTATATATATTTGCAAAAATGACGCGTTTTTGCTTGATTGAAACTTTTGCCAAGTGGGTTTATGTCCATTTTGACCTTTGGGAATGTTTACACACACACACACACACACACACACACACACACACACACACACACACAGCGTGTGTTTGTATGCATATGTGATTGGCGTGCGAATTTACTAGCCCTTGTCGTGAGGAGGCGTGTGTGTACGTGTAGCGTGTACACGTCAATTTGTGTACATGTGTATGTGAGCGTGTGTACGTATACGTGTGTGTGTGTGTGTGTGTGTGTGTGTGTGTGTGTGTGTGTGTGTGTGTGTGCGCGCGCAAGGATACGTATGTATACGTGTGTGTGTACGCATGTGTGTGTATTTGTGCAGGCGCACGTGTACGTCTGCGCATGTGTGTGTGTAGTGTGTGTGTGTGTGTGTGTGTGTGTGTGTGTGTGTGTGTGTGTGTGTGTGTGTGTGTGTGTGTGTGTGTGTGTGTGTGTGTGTGTGTGTATGTGTGTGAAATGTGTGTGTGTGTGTGTGTGTGTGCGTGTGTGTGTGTGGTTCACGTGTGCTATACATTGACCATAGAAAATGCAAAGGCCAACACATATTCCAGCTCTGATCAATCTGCCAACGTCCAGAGTGGGAGAGATAAAACTATAGAAAGATATACACAAAGAGATAGATAGTAAGAAAGCGAGAGAGAGAGAGAGAGAGAGAGAGAGAGAGAGAGAGAGAGAGAGAGAGAGAGAGAGAGAGAGAGTGGATGAGAGGAGTGGGTGAGTGAGATAAAGAGAGAGGATGAGAGAGAGAGAGAGAGAGAGAGAGAGAGAGAGAGTGAGAGAAGGAGTGAGCGAGTGAAAGAGAGATAGAGAGAGAGAGAGAGAGAGAGAGAGAGAGAGAGAGAGAGAGAGAGAGAGACTGAGAAAAGGAGTGAGTGAGAAAAAGAGAGAGAGATTGAGGTGGGGAGTGACTGGAAGAGGGATGGAGAGAAAGAGAGAGAAAGAGTGAGAGGTGAAGAGTGAGTGAAACAGGGGTGGAGAAAGAGAGAGAGAAAGAGAGAGAGAGAAAGAGAGAGAAAGAGTGAGAGGTGAAGAAAGAGAGAGAGAGAGAGAGAGAGAGAGAGAGAGAGAGAGAGAGAGAGAGAGCGTCACCGAGTACGGGCAGGGTACCGCGCAGGAGAGAGAGAGCGAGAGAGAGAAAGAGAGCCATACATTTACAAAGAGCGCGCCCAAAGAGCTCTAGGCTTGACGCCATTTCTTTTTATTTATTCATTTATTTTTATTTTTTGAAGAGTTGAATTTGTACAAAATAAAACACATTTCCTTTCACTTATTCAGATGAGAGGCAGGCACGAGCCTATTTCAATTGCTAGGCTGGGTATTGATTTTTTTTTTTTTTTTTTTTTTTAATTGCTTAGTTTGAGCGCTGACGGGCCCGGCGGTTGAGCTCCGCTTTGCGCACAGGCTCCGCCCACTTCGTAGGGTAGCCACTCCCCCTGACAAACTATCTACAGGTTCTCGTGTACAGAAAATAAAACAGAATAAATAAATAAAATAAAATAATATAAAAAAATAATGGCAATAAAATGAATAAATAGTTAAATAAAACAAGTAAATAAAGATATAATTAAATAAATAGATAAATAGAATAATCTAACCAAAATAGCTATATGACCCAAAAAGGCCAGACGACCTAAAAAAAAGTGACCTAAAATAGACCAAACGACCTTAAAGTTCCGATATGACCTGAAAGAAAATCCAGCATGACCTGAAACGACCTAAAACGACCTGAAACACAGACGCCATGGCGAGCGAGTGGAGAAAAAAAAATGGCCTGGCAGACTGGGAAACCTTTTTCACATGTAATAACAAAAGTAAATCGAAAGGTATAATACAAAAAAAAAAAAAAAAAAAAAGAGAGAGAGAGAGAGAGAGAGAGTGAGAGAGTGAGAGAGAGAGCCAATATGTGTGTATAGAGTTACAGCATTTTCCGCCAAACGGAACTTCGTGTATAAATATTTATACACGTCATGTATACGGATGTATGATGAAATTTTATGTATACATATATACAGTATATATATATATATATATATATATATATATATATATATATATATATATATATATATATATACGTATATATATAAACTCCATATCTCCACTCACAATTAAAGAAGAGACGGGACTCCACGAACGTTGCTCATTTCCTGGATGCTAAAATAAATACAATTAGATTAGCATACGCAAACGCACAAACACGCAATTGGAGGATAAAAGACAGGACCCCACGAGCGTTGCTTTCTTTAATACTACAATCAGATACAATTAAGTAAACATACGCATACGCACACACAAACGCAATGCAGCAGGGCACAGCACATCCACAGCAAGGTCGCTTCACTTCATCGACTCCCCCCCTCTCCGCCCCCTCCTACGGAAAAGAGAAGACGGGGAGAAATCCCTTCGGGCTGCGTCAAAATAGTCATTTACATGTAAGCACCCCCTATACCCCATTCCTCCCTTCTTTGCATAACAGTATCATCCATACACATTCTCTTCTCATCCCTATATCCTGCCTTCTCCCTTCCTTGCTCAACAGACATTCCCCTCTTGATCAACGCCCCCTATACGCCCATTCCTCCCTTCTTTGCATAACAGTATAATCCATACACAGTCATTCTCCACTCATCCCTATCTCCTAACTTCTCCCTTCCTTGCTCAACAGACATCTCCCTCTTGCTCAACGCCCCTTTCACCCCATCCATCCATCTCATCCTTTGTTGTCCCCTTAAGTTCACTCCTTCCACCTCTGCCTTTCACACCTCTTTTCCTAATCTTTCATCACTCATTCTTTCCACGTGCCCAAACCATCCCAATACTCTTTCATCAGCCCTATCTGCCATCTTCTTTTCCATCCCAGCTCTCCTCCTCACCTCCTCGTTTCTCACTCTATCCAAGTAACCCCTACCGTACTTCAGACATTTCATCTCAAACCCATTTAAACTCTTCCTGTCTTAAATTCCAAGTATCTGCCCCATACAAGGTCGTCGGCACAATCACCCATTCATACAATCTCCTCTTTGTATCCATTCCCAGTTGTTTATTTCTCATAACACTTTTTAATCTCCAAGACATTTACTTGCTTCTCTCAGTCTACAATTTACCTCCACCTCCATTCGAACTCATTACCACGTGCTCAAAGAAAGCGCAAAGAAAATAACCGTGATGAGTGAGGAAAATGGGTGAAAATAAGAAAAGATGAGGTGAAAGCAGTTATCAA
Organism: Oratosquilla oratoria; assembly: GCF_046742065.1. Classification (NCBI taxonomy): domain Eukaryota; kingdom Metazoa; phylum Arthropoda; class Malacostraca; order Stomatopoda; family Squillidae; genus Oratosquilla; species Oratosquilla oratoria. The sequence continues at coordinate 2,816,788 of NC_134791.1, read as the reverse complement.
AACGATGAGAGCAGGTAAGGCACCTGGGTTGGATGGGTGTTATGTGGAGTGTCTAAAAAAGGGAGGTACAGTAATGGTAGACTGGTTAGTGAGGTTGTTTAATGTTTGTCTAAAAGAGAGTAGAGTGCTGGAGGACTGAAGGAGTGCCTGTATATCTCCGCTTTACAAGGGGAAAGGGGACAAATGTGAGTGTAATAGTTTCAGAGGGATCAGTTTGTTGAGTGTAGTTGGGAAGGCTTGTAGGAGGGTTTTGATTAAGAGGATGAGGGGAGGAACAGAGGGAGTAATTGGTGAGGAACAATGTGGGTTTAGGACAGGTAGGGGTTGCGTGGATCAAATTTTTGTGGTAAGACATATGTGAGAAAGCTTTAGGAAAGAGTAAGGATGTTTTTGAGCCTTTATGGATTTGGAAAATGCTTATGACAGGGTAGACAGGAAGGCACTGTGGGAGGTATTACAGATATATGGGATAGGAGGAAAGCTGTTAAGAGCAGTCAAGAGTTTTTACGAGAGTAGTAGATCCTGTGTTAGAATTAGAAATGGAGAGAGTGAAGGGTTTGAGGTAAAGGTGGGACTTCGCCAGGGATGCGTTATGTCGCCTTGGCTGTTCAATTTATACATGGATGGGGTGGTGCGAGAGGTAAACGCAAGGGTAATGGGCCGGGTATTTGAGATGGTTAAAGAAAATTGAGAGAAATGGGAGATAAGCCAGTTGTTGTTTACTGACGACACTGCGCTCGTGGCAGGATCAGAAGGATTAAGGAAGTTAGTGACAGAGTTTGAGAAGGTGTGCGAATGAAGTTGAAGATGTGGGTAAAACCAAGGTGATGAGATGTACAAGGGGAGAATATGGCAGCAAATTGGAAATGAGTTTTAGGGGAGAGGGACTGGAGGGAGTGGATAGCTTTAGATAGTTGAGTGCGAATGTGGAGGGAAAGGGAGGATTGGAGGTGGTAGAATGTAGATTGACAGAAGCAAGTAAATGCTTTGGGGGATTAAAAAGCGTAATGAGTAGATCTTTGGGAATGGATGCTAAGAGGAGATTATATGAAGGAGTGATTGTGTCGACAGCACTGTATGGGACAGAAACACGGAACATAAGAGAGGAAGAGAGGAGTTTGAATGTGTTTAAGATGAAATTCCTGAGAAGTATGGTGGGGGTTACTAGGCAGGATAGAGTGAGAAACGGGGAGGTGAGGAGGAGAACGGGGATGGAAAGGGAGTTTGGAGATAGGGTTGATGAAAGAGTATTGGCATGGTTTGGACACATGGAAAGAATAAGTGAAGAAAGATTAGTAAAGGAGGTGTGGAAGGCAGAGGTGGAAGGAGTGAACATATGGGGGCGGCCAAGGATGAGATGGATGGAAGGGGTAAAAGGGACAATGGGAAAGAGAGGAATGTCTGTTGAGGAAGGAAGGGAGAAGACAGGAGACAGGGGTGAGTGGAGAATGGTTGTGTATGGAAGATGTTGAGACGCATGGAAGAGAGTGGGTGGGCGATGGGGATGGGGATGGAGTATGTTTGAATATGTTTGACGCAGCCCGAAGGGATTACTCCCCGTCTTCTCTTTTTCTCCATGATGAAACGGAGAGGGGGGGTGTCGCCGATTAAATGAAGCGGCCTAGCTGAGGATGTGCTGTGTCTTGCTACATTGCCTCTGACCCAGGGCAGTGGGCGAGATGCAGGGATGACCCGTCATCCAGGAGGAGCCAAGATAAGAGGGAGGGAAGGGGGTGAATGGGAGTGGGGTATGTGGGGATGGAATGGGTGGGAGTGGATTTTATGTCTTTGGTTTTTGGCTACTTCCCTTGTAAGGGGGAAAAAGCCGTTGGTATATGTGCATGTGTATATATATATATATATATATATATATATATATATATATATATATATATTCTAATACAACCAGATCAGATTTGAAGCTGAGGAATCCATTTCCTGAGGTCTCTGACAAAATATCACTCTCTCAATTCTCTCGTCAGTTTTTTGACACCTACCATCATCGGCGTTTATATATATATTTTTTTCTTTATACAAAAATATATATATATATACAGGATTTCACGTTTCTGGTGCTGACTTCCAGCTCAGCTACATTCCGAGATGTCCTCAACATGTGCTTGTCAATGGATCAATGTCATCTCCAATCATGAATTCTTCCTTTCATCAAAATAAACTTGAATGAAATAAAAGTATACGAAATAGTGTTAGAATAGTGCTAAAAGTAATAGTATTAAGGTATGAACATATGCGAAACGGTGTTAAAAGGAAATAAAAATATTTGTAAATAAAAAAGATAAAGAAAACGGGATAGGGTATAAGCTCAGAAATAAAATTCGATAATAGAAAAAATAGGTATCAAAATAATATAAATGATTTATGAATTCATAAGATCCTTGGTCAAAATGTAGGCTGCAAAATAATAGATGAATATATAAAAGTCATAATAATGTTAAAAATAATAACAATGATGACAATAATGATAATAATAATAATAATAATAATAATAATATTAATAGTAATGACAATATTAATAATATTGATAATACAAGAAATAATTAAATAATAATAATAATAATAATAATAATAATAATCATAATAATGACAATATAAGTAATGATAATAATGATAATATCTTCCGCTGCTTGCCAAAACAGCGCAAAATCCATGTCGAGGTTAAAAGTTAAACTAATCCTTGTGGTTAACCCTTGACCAAGAGTGGTCTCCATTAACAGATTTAGATCACCCACCGGCAGCAAGAATGAAATATATAAAGACTTATGTCATGTCGATAGGTTTGTAACACACACACACACACACACACACACATATGGCTGAAATGATTTCAGCATCGCTGCACTACAAGCCGGTACTCCAACTCTCATGGGCAAAGAGTGTGTGTGTGTGTGTGCTTGTGTGTGTGTGTGTGTGTGTGTGTGTTTGTGTGTGTGTAGTCACAACGTTACCCATAGATCGGTCATATATGAGCTCTCATTCGGTAGGGTACTCACTGTCGAAAACGTGTCCAACACGTGATCCAAGACCATGGTGGGGAATTACACACACACACACACACACACACACACATGCACACACTCAAACATACAGTCACACAAATGATATCATACCTCGGAAAGGTAGGTACCCTTGCTATCCTATGACAGTTGGCAACCCTGAACTAATTGTTGAAAATAGAAAAGACAAATGGGGAACTGGAGTGATGATGATAGAGAGGAAAGACATATCTATGAATAAGGTAACATTAGGTGCAAGTAAATGTGAGGATATAAATATAAATTTTATAACGAAGTGATATATATATATAAAGAACAAATAAAATAAAAGATAAAGATAATCGATGTTAACAAGGATTTAGAACAAATCTAAGCGCAAAGAAATTTTTTTGGACGTATTCACTTCACTAAAATATATGTATATATATATATATATATATATATATATATATATATATATATATATATATATATATATATATATATATATATATATATCATCTCAGAGGGAGACTTCAATTGCAAATAGATACATTGGGAGGAGTGAGAACTAAGTGAATGTGAAGCCTGATAGGGTAATAATCTCTTAAAGAGAACAATAGATAATGCAATGACGCAATGGGTTAAAGTCACAACAAAAGACAGAGAAGGAGCCACACCAGCGACATTGGTTCTGGTGCTTAACAAATAGCCCAAATGCACAGTAATACAGTACGCATGCTTCATAGAATAAAGTTATCTCATGGAACTTGGAATTCAACAGAAAGATTTGAATACAAAAACAAGGCAGATGCCACTTTGGGAAAATACATGGATAGGTGTGAGAACATTTCTTTTAAGCAGACTGGAAGGAAGTAAAAAATAAGAGTAGTGTGAAACAGAGAGAAGAAAGAGAAGGGGAGAGAAGAGATAAAGAGGAGAGAGAGATACCATCTTTCTAAACTACAATTCTGACGTGGTTAGTGGGAGAAGGATTCGACAAAATGAATCTTTCAACAGACAGTACGAGAGAGAAAAAACATATACAAATAAATACACAAATAGATAACAGCAACAACAGGAAGAGGTCATGAACGACTTACTACATGGTAAATGAAACAAATAATTATAAGAGCGAAGCAGGAGAGTGAAGATAAAGACCAACCAAAAATTATCTTCAGCCTAACGGACCATATAAGGAAAGGCAAGAAAAAGTGGATTTCCCCTCAGGAGAACAAAGAAGAGAAATGGAATGTTCAAAATAACAAAAGTGAACAAAACCGACAGGGAAGATCTGCTTAGGATGAAAGAGTTAATAGTTTTCCATGCCGAGGCACGGACGTTTCAACAACTCCAAAGAGGAACTGGTTGAACAAATAAATGATTAAATGAAGCACACTTCACCAGATGAAGTAATAGACAGTGTTTCATAAGTATAGTTCCTTTTTACATTTTAGGAAAATGAGTATACGTAAATATACACACACACACACACGATGGCTCAGTTGGTAGAGCTTCTGGCCGCCACTGCGGCGGTCCAGGTTCGAATCCCGCCCAGGGCTGAAATAATTTCAGTATCGCTGCGTTGCAAGTCATGTGTGTGTGTGCGTGTGTGTGTGTGTGTGTATACGTATAAGGTCACAGCATTACCCACAGATCAGTCATATACATACAAGCTCTGACCTCTCTTCCGGGAAGGTAATAGCTGTCGATCACGAGCCCAACGCGTGATCCAAGACCATGGTGAATCACACACGCACACGAACTACGTTACTTGGTGTAACAGTTGACGGCTACGGGAAGATGTAATGAGGTTTACTGGGTCCTTGTCCATTACTGTTTAGGTCTGAGCTGTGTTTACAAGGGCCTTGAGGCCGTACATATACCGCGTAGGAAAGCCCCACGCGGCGCATAATTACGCTCAACTGTATTGGGTTAGACTTATCATTGTTTTCGGGTCATACTGATCAGCCACGTGTGCATTACGATTTGGCTTCAGGCCACGTGGGCTGTACAGAGATTCTATGTCCCTGTGGGAAGGAGATCACCCACGGGGGAAGGCTGCATGGAATGTGCAAGGGAGGTTACTATTGTTATCTTTATCTGTTCTATTGTTTATTCACTGTACTTTTTGTTTCTTTTTTTTTTATAATTCTATTATTATTATTATCATTATTATTATTATTATTTTTTATTCTATTTTAAGTACATTTTGAGCCAGTAGCCCAGTGGATACCGTGTCGAGCACATGAACAGATGGTCGTGAGTTCGATTCCCGGTACCCGCTGAGGGTTATGTCGCATGGCTTCCCGACAGCCTTGACCAGGTGGGGAGGCGACTTAACATCGGCAAAAAAAAAAAAAGAAAGAAAAAAGTTTGCTGCAAATAACAAGGCTTTGCTCTACTAGAGGTTTTTCACTTCCCACTTTGTGAGAGTAGGATAGCGAGTTCGAGTAGTATCATTTATCTGTTCATTTGTTTGTTTTTAAGGAAATTCATTTGGATCCGATCTGAAGCCTTGAAACCACTGGAACATTGCAACCTCCTCTCTCTCTCTCTCTCTCTCTCTCTCTCTCTCTCTCTCTCTCTCTCTCTCCATGTTTGTATTTTCCTTCGCTGTGAATATTCGGGAATGGTCAAACGTTCCTAAATCAAGGTTCAGGTTGTCAAAAAATCTCGTTTCGTATTACAACATTTCATACGTTTTCATATGCGTTCACTGCATGTTATTCAATTCCTTTTTTTTTTTTTTTTTGAAAAAATGAATAAACAAATAAAATCAAATACATATTCGTATACAATCCCCCAAGCGCCAGGTCTCCATACCACACCAACGGGTCTCCTAGACTTATGCGACGCTGTTGTTCACCTTTATGAAGATCACTAACGACATTGATTTGTATCACTAAACATCCACTAACTACCATTAGTTTCCGGTCTGGGGTCCCACTTGTGAACGTCCTCGGTCCCCCAGGGGAATCACAAACCCCTGGGCAAACCCCAAAACCACCCCCACCCCTCTCCCTCCCCCTCCAAACTCACACACTCATGACTAAACTACAATATACTTATTTTATTCTTTATAAAAATTCAATACAATACTAATAATTAGATGCATTTGAAATACAGTAATCATGCAATATTCAGTGTATAATTTATTAGCATATGGGAACAAGAGTAGGTTGCCGTCGAACTTTGGAAACTGAGTGTACCACTGTATACGCCCGAATCTGATCCACGCCGAATGAGTGACGCGATTTTGTTTAAAAAATATATCTAAACATTACCCTTTCTGATAACATGTTAATAACTCAGTGAAAGGTATTTGTAGATCGTTTTTGGTAAACGATGGGTCATGTTGTAATGTCCGAGGCCGTGTGTAATTTTACTTTTAAATGTAAAATAATAATGATAAAATAGATAAAAATAAAATAAAACAAAAAATAATAAATAATATTAGTAATAATAATAATAATAATCCCACACGCTCCTTCTCAATGTAAACAATTTCCCGCGCGCGCACTCCTACATAATGTAAACAAACAATTCCCCGCGCATGCGCCCGACGAGACGACATGACGTAGGACAGTGCGTTCAAGTCAAACGGAAATTGCTGGATCGTACCTTTTCTTTTTTCCCAATCACTCCTTTGATCGACGCTCGTGATTGGCCCTTCTCATTTGACATTCTATTGATGGACGCGTGTGATTGGCTACATTCATTTCAAATTCAAATGACAAACCGTTATAACTGACATTTTGCCACGATACTCGTGTACGGGCTGACTTCCCACGATTGTCAGGCATAAATATGAGGAAAGGACAAACCCAACGCTTCTGTGACAGCTTAAGACGACGATTTCATTCATACGATACTAATTGCATTAATAAATCGATAGCTTTATTCCCCCTTACAGGGAGGGTTGCCAAATCAAACCGGGAAAAATAACATTAATGCTAATAATAATCTTAAAGGTAAAAATATATATATTACAATCAATGGTAATAACAATAATGACAAAGATAATAATAATGACAAATAATATTAATAATAATTATAATAAAGATAATGATAATAGTAATAATAATAATGATAAAATACAAATAAAAGGTTATTACAAAGCTGATTAATAAAAAATAATAAAAAATAAAATACAATAAGATTATAAATAAAAATAAATAACAAATAAAACAGCCAGAGGTGAATAAAAACAACTTGATATATATACAGCACAAAACAGGCAACAACTGTTGTAGACAACTGTTGTAGACACAATAATCATTAATCATTATGTTCTTCATTCTGGCTGCCGTCAGGCGATTTTATTCAGTTGAGGGAAAATCACGTAAGCATAGAGGATTTAACCAAGTTCAGTTAAGTCGACATTATTCCAGATTAAGAAAGATTACGTATAGATAAATATTGGCGGGATTCTTCAAAATACCGCAAACCTTAAGCCGATATTTACCAAACATGGCGGATTTTGATTATTATTATTACAATTATCATTATTATTATTATTATTATTATTATGATTATTATTATTTCTCCTCGTCTTCTTTTCTGTATGATGGGACGGAGAGGGGAGATCGCCGATTTAATGAAGCGGTATTGCTGTGGACGAGATGCAGGGATGACCCGTCATCCAAGAGGAGCCAAGAAAAGAGGGAGGGAGGGAGGGAGGGAGGGGGGTGAATGGGAGTGGAGTGTGTGGGGATGAAATGGGTGGGAGTGGTTTTTATGCCTTTGTTTTTTGGCTACCTCGCTTATAAGGGGGAAAAAGCATTTGGTATAAGTATGAATGTATGATTATTATTATTATCATTGTTATTATTATATTATTATCATTATTACTTTTACGACGGTATCGTTACAATAACCTTCTCGGATGGGGTCCACGGTCGATTCCCACCCACACAGGACGCGTTTGCCATTGTTTCCAACCTGGCGGTCACCCAATTTAAACCCACGCATTGCACCTTTGTTTACAAAGGGCTTCATCAGTCGGGGCCTTAGTTACAAAGGAGCCCGGGGGAGAGGGGGGAGAGGGTGAAGAGGGGGAGAAGGGGGAAGATGGGGGAAGAGGGGGAGAGAGGGAAGAGGGGGAGAGGGGGAAGATGGGGAGAGGGAGAAGAGGGGTAGAGGGGGAGGAGAGGGAGAAAGAGGGGAAGAGTTAGTCACGTAACCAAATCAAACTTCCCGCTGAAGATGTCGCATGTGGAAAGATTAATCTAATTTTTGTTCTTATTGACATTTATAATTCATTTATTAATTTATTTATCTATTTAAGATAATATCCGTTAACCTTGTCCGATCCCGGTACCCCCATGTAGCTAGGGTTAGGTAGTCCAAGACGCTAACAGCTGGTTAACAAGGGCTACAGGGAATTGGCTTCTGTAGTTTGTACGGGGTTAAGAAACTGGTTTAAGGTAATCTAAATTGAGTTTTTGGACTGGTCCCAGATGATCTGAATTGTAAAAAAAAAAAAAAAAATCTGACTTTTGCCATCTGAGCTTCCGTCACCAGCTGGTCAGGACTCTCCTATCACCATCTGTGACCTGGCTAGATCCATCTTCGGCCCAGATGGTCTGATTCCCTATAAGTTGGTTTCCGGTAAGGATGGTCATCTATACTCACCCTCAGATCCAGCTGGCTGTACCAACCTAAAAGACATCTACGTAGTTCTGGTCCGTAGGGGGTACCGTCTGGGGGTCCAAATCTACTGAATAAAATCATCTGGCGCTAAAGCACCGTCCACTTGAACCGGGTGGCGGAATGTCATCAAAGACATGTTCGTTCCTCTGATCCGTAAGGGTGCCACTGATTCTTCCAAAAAGCTTGGGGAAGGAACATAAGAACATAATAACGAAGGAGACTGCAAGAGACCTTAAGGCCTATACTAGGCAGTTCCATGTCCATGACCACCTGTCATAAGAACATAATGAAGGAGACTGCAAGAGACCATAAGGCCTATACTAGGCAGTTCCATGACCACTTGTCATAAGAACATAACGAAGGAGACTGCAAGAGACCATAAGGCCTACACTAGGCAGTTCCATGTCCATTACCACCTGTCATCCCCATCCATAAAGTTGTCTAACCGTTTCTTGAAACAACCGAATAAAGCATATAAGGGGAGCCTTACGTATACCATGCCCTTCCCTCCCCATTGGGGCGTTATTATACGTGTCGGCAGGCAATTTTATTTACTCAGAAGCGTCCCCGTCGATCGTCACTTGTTTTTGTCTCACGAGGAGGGCTATACAATGCGGCACGGGCCCCTCAGGGGGCTAATGACGTCATTAATCAAAGCTTGCAAACCTCAACACCCACACCCACCCCCCTGTATCCCTCCTCCTCCTCTTCCTCAGCTTCCTCCTCCTCCTCTTCCTCTTCCTCCTCAGGTTCCTCGTCCTCCTCCTCCTCCTCCTCCTCAGGTTCCTCGTCCCCCTCCTCCTCCTCCTCCTCCTCAGGTTCCTCGTCCTCCTCTTCCTCCTCCTCAGGTTCCTCGTCCTCCTCCTCCTCAGGTTCCTCCTCCTCCTCCTCCTCCACCACCTCAGCCTCCATACCTTCTACTTCCTCCTTTTAATCCTCTTCTTCTTCTTCTTCTTTTCCTCCTCCTCTTGCTCCACCTCAGCCTCCACACTTCCTACTTCCTCCTCTTAACCCTCTTCTCCTCCTCCTCCTCCTCCGTGACGCCTTAGGGGTCGTCACGAGGTCGTCCTTAACCCAAGTCTCAGCTCATCATCATCTCGACCCTGAGGTCAGGTCAGGTTAGGTCAGGTCAGGCATTAAATCCACTCATAAACAAACAACTAATAGATAATACTAAATTTAGACAAAAAAAAAAAAAAAAAAAAAAAAAAAAAAAAATAGATTACGGTATCGAGGGAGGAAGAGAGTTCCAGAACCTCTCTGGGTCTGTACAAGAAGGCCAGAATCCAACACCTTTGTGTAATAAAATCACCTGGCGACAACTGGAATAACAACATTGCAGATCCGTGTTCTAGGGGACAGCATCAGCAAGAAGTTCTTTCCCCACTTCTCCCCCCCCGCCTTCCCCTCCCCCTCTCCCCCTTATCCTTCTGCCTCCCCTCCCTCTTCCCCCCTAGCCTCGCCCTCTCCCCCAACTTCCCCTCCCCCTCTCCCCTTCCTCTTTCCCCTTAGCCCCCCTTCCTCTCTCCCCTAGCCCTCCCACCCCCTCTCCGCCTTATCCCTCTGCCTCCCTTTTCCTCCCTAACATCCCCCTCTCCCCCTAGCCTTCCCCTTCCTCTCCCCTAAGCCTCCCCTCCCTCTCTCCCCTAGGTTTCTCATCCCCCTCTCCCTCTGCCTCCCCTCTCCCCCAACTTCCCCTCCCCCTCCCTCTCTCCCCCTAGCCTTACCCTCCCCCTCTCTCCCCCTAGCCTTACCCTCCCCCTCTCCCCCCAAGCCTCCCCATCCTCTATCCCCAAAGCCTCACTTTCCTCTTCCCCCTAACCTCCTCTCACCACCAGCCTCACCTTCCTCCTCCCCCTTTACCTCCTTCCTTCCCCTCTCCTCCCCAGCCTCCTCTCCCCTCCTCCTTCCCCAGTCTCCCCAAAGCCTCCCTTTCCTCTTCCCCCCTTACCTCCTTCCCTCCCCCTCTCATCCCCAACCTCCTCTCC
>NC_134791.1:2793652-2798652 GCF_046742065.1 Oratosquilla oratoria | reverse complement strand
GATTATAAAAAAGGAAAAAAATCTTCGGTAAACTGCGTTCAGCTCTCATCTGAACAAACAATAAACCCACTAATCATCATAAAAAATCTGCTGCCGTCAGGCGATTTTAACCAGATGACGGGGGTGGGGGGGAGAAAACAACCCCACCCTCCGCCCCCCAGGTGAAAAAACTGTCGTTGATACAAGAAGCCGTTACTGTCCCACCTTGAGCAAGGGGGAGAGGGTGTGCGTGCTATGGACATAGATTGGTCCACATGCTCTGTGAGCTCTCATCCGGGAGTAATAACTGTCGATCACGTGTCCAGTATATGGTCCAAGAAGATAACTGGTCCTCTTGTTTAAGATCTACAAAATGTTTATAAACAAATTTTAAAAAGTATGTATGGACTGATAATATATATATATATATATATATATATATATATATATATATATACATACATACATATACCAAAGGATTTTCCCCCTACACGGGGGGGGTAGCCAAAAAGAAAAAGGCATAGAAACCACTCCCACCCATTCCATTTCCTATATATTCCACCCTCCTCCCTCCCTCCCATCTTGGCACCTCCTGGATGACGGGTCATCCCTGCATCCTGTACACTGCCCTGGGTCAGAAGCAGTGTCGCAAGACACAGCACATCCACAGCAAGGCCGCTTCATAAATTCGGCGACCCCCCCTCTCCGTCCCCCCATGCAGAAAAGGAGAAGACGGGGAGAAATCCCATCGGGCTGCGTCAAATTTTTTCTCATACATACTTCCTCATCCCCCATCCCCCACCCACTCCCCCTCATGCATCACAGCATCATCTATACACAACCCCTCTCCACAGACTACGGACAGAACCCCACCAAGTCAGCCCACGGACAGAACCCCACCAAGTAAGCCCACGGACAGAATTTCACACACAAAATGAGGCTGACCTCTCCTAACTTTCACACTTGCTTGTATTCAACTTGTACTCCTTTGTTCTAAATATATTCAGTACTTGAAAAATGCTCTAAAATGAGCAAAAAATAGTACGTCAGCATTATATTTCGTCCCCTTGATGAGCCGAGGTCTTTGGTAAGAAAAATTAAGTCTATCAACAAGAAGTGTATCCGAGCCCATGCTGAGGTCAAATTCAATTCAACATGTATATATATATATATATATATATATATATATATATATATATATATATATATATATATATAACGTTTATAAATACATAACATCTATACACGTCCACATACGAGCCATCTGTCATATATACATCAAAACATACACAACGCGTCCCCTAAAACACGCACACAACTGCACATGGACGTACACACGCGTACGCGAACTACGTTTGCGTACACACACACATACGGTGACAATCTCGTGAGAGTACTCACGTAGAAATACACGTGTGTTACAACAATACTGCGCCCACCTCACCCACTCTCCCACTCCCTCCTCCTACACCTCCCCTCTTCCTCTACCTCCATCTCCTCTCCTCCTCCAATCCTCACTCCACCTCCTCCATCTTCATCTCTACCTTCTTATCCTCCTCCTCCTCCCCTTCTTCCTCCATCTTCACCTCCAACTCTTTCTCCCCCTCTGCCTCCCACTCCTTTACCTCCTCCTCCTCCACTTTCGCCTCCTCCTCCTCCTCCAAATCCTTATCCTCCTCCAACTCCTCGTCCTCCTCCACCTCCTCCACCATCCCCTCCTACTCCTCCTCTTCCACTTCTCTTCCTTCTCCTCCCTCCTCCTCCTTCACCTACTCCTCTTCCTCCTCCATCTTTTCCTCCTCCTCCTCTTTCTCTTTCTTTACCTCCTCATTACACACACTGCCTTCCTCTCAAATTATCATTAACCTATTTTATCCTTCGACGAATTCGCTCTTCCTGTCGGCAGGCGATTTTATTCACCCGGGGGGAAGACTCCCGGGGGGGGGGGAGGAGTGGCCATCTCGCCTGGCTTTGCTCTAGCTGCCGTCTTGCAATTTTATTCACCAAGACACGAATGGGTTCAATCTTCTCTAAGTTATACTTGTGTGTGACTCACCATTACGGTCTTGGATCACGTGTTGGACTAGCAATCGACAGCTATTTCCCTCCCGGAAGAGAGCTCAGAGCTCATATATAACCGATTTATGGATAATGTTGTGACCTTACACACACACACACAACTCCCCACCCACGAGGGTTGGAGTAACGACTCTCAGCGCAACGATAGTGAAATTATTTCAACCCTGGGCGGGATTCAAACTCGGACCGCTTTAGCAGCGGTTGCGAATGCGACCACTGCGACGTCGAGTCGTGTATGTATGTGTGTGTGTATAATGATAATAATTATAATAATAATAATAATAGTAATAACATTAATAATATTGATAACAGTCATGATTATAATAATAGCAATGATAATAATGTCCATAACCGGTTGACTGAGTTAACAATGATACAGTAATACACTGACAATTTACAATTTGAACTGATTCTAGGACTAGATTAGATTGAGTTAATGATGTGCACTATGGGAGGAATGACGCTGTTCTTGTAGCACGAGTTTGTTGGTGTACCTGTTGGAGTGGCGTGGTGCGTGCCTGCGTGAGCGCGCGCGCGCGTGTGTGCTTCTTATGTCCATTTATGTGTGTATTTATGTTAATGTGTATGCGTACATTATGTGTGAATATTATATGTGTATATTATGTCTGTATATTTTGTCTAATACTTGTGTATATAATGTACGCATATAATGTGTTTGTCGAGTGTATATTATGTACGTATATTATGCACGTCCATGTATGTACGTCTATGTACGTATCTATGTGTACATACGCGTGAGGGGGTGTGAATGCGTGCGCGCATGCGTGGCAATAAACAGGACCCCATTTGGCCTCGATCTTCACCCCCCTCTCCCCCTTACCCCCCTCTCCCCCACCTCCTCCCCATCCCCCTTCCCCGTTAATCCAAACTCATATGGTCCTATCTCCCCCCTCCCTTTCCCCTTCCCTTTCGTCACTTCCCCCCTTTCTCCCCTCGTCACTTCCCCCTTCCCCCTCTCCCCCTTCCTCTCTCCCCCACCTCCTCCGCTCCCCCTTCCCTGCTAGCCCAAACTCATATGGTCCTATCTCCCCCCTCCCTCCCCCCTTCCTTTTCGTCACTTCCCCCCTCCCCCTCATCACTTCCCCCTCTCCCCCTTTCTCTCTCCCCTCCCCCTTCCCTGCTAGCCCAAACTCATATGGTCCTATCTCCCCCCTCCCTCCCCCCTTCCTTTTCGTCACTTCCCCCCTCCCCCTCATCACTTCCCCCCCTCTCCCCTTTATCCAAATATTGCTCAATGTCTTCCCATCCGGATTTCTGTGTCCGGTGTCCTTCCCCCACATCACTTTCTCTCCCCACTCTCTCCCCCCTTCCCCCCCTTTTCCCCCCTCCCGGACCCTCGCCCCGAAACCCCACCGGACACAACCTGGCTGTGCCGGGAATGGAGAGGCGAAAAATGGGACAAAATGAATAAAAGGGTGAAAAGGCAAATAAATATGTACATATATGCACATACATATACACACCCCTCTCTCTCTCACACACACAAAGCTTTATTATATACAAATATATATATACATGTATATATATATATTTATATATACATATATATATATATATGTTGAGACATTCTGATAGGTAGACGTATGTGGAAGTAGGAAACACAGGAGTCTTAGTCCGAGTTTATTCCTGACCAGTTTTGCAGAAGAGCTTTTCCACAGGAATGGCGAGCAGAACGAGCTGTGGGTACTAATATTACCACGAAATTTGAGTAAATTTATTGCAGGGCAAATATTAAGAATGGATGAAGATGTAATTTATCTTTTGGTAAGCAATATATTTATCAACGTTTTCTGGTGGTGTCCAGGCACGTGGCCATCACTGGCAACGTGGAACGGTAGTGAGGTCTCTCTGAGGATTGTATAAATGGGAATAGGTAACTCTGTTTACAATTTTCTTGAAAAAAAAGAAAAACAAAATACATTAAAGATTAGTCAGGAATAAACTCAAACTAACATTCCTGTGTTTCCTTCCTACTCCCATTTACGTCACTGTGTAGTTAATAAAAATATGTATACACACACACACTATATATATATATATATATATATATACATATATATATACAAACACACACACAATGTATTTACACAAATGTACAAATACACACACACATTGACACACACACATTATATATATATACAGACACACAAATTTACAAATACATACACACACATATTTACACACCCAAAACCTGTTTGTTGCCAGTAAAAAGGACCAGCATACACCCGCTCCGCAAAGAACGGGTGAGATATAGTGCAGCAGGCAATATCATCTAGTATAGATGAATTCTATATTTAAAATCTAGAAGTTATAATTCAGTTTCTCGAATCTAGAACAGACAGCCGATCTATACGAAAATATTATCATACATATATTTTTTTCTATATTTTTATCTATCTTTTTCGGTATTTTATTTTTAATTCATACTTCATGTCACGGAAAACGGCAACGCCGATAAAAGAAGAAGAAAACGTCAGGAGGGCTATCATTTGCACGTATCATAGAAAATGGGAACTAAAATGTTGTCAACCCTCAAATGAAAAATATATGTGCGTGTGTATATGTGTTTGTATGCGTGTGTATGTGTGTGTGTGTGTGTGTGTGTGTGTGTGTGTGTGTGTGTGTGTGTGTGTGTGTGTGTGTGTGTGTGTGTGTGTGTGTGTTTCAAAACCATGGTCTTGGATCACGTGTTGGACTCGTGATTGACATCTATTTCCCTCCAGGAAGAGAGCTCAGAGAACGTATATGACCAACCTATGGGTAATGCTGTGACCTTATACTCACACACGTCCCCAACACACCGCCCACAAAAGTTGGAGTAACAACCCGCAGCGCAGCGATACTGAAATTATTTCAGTCCTGGGTGTGATTCGAACCCGGACCGCTGTAGTGGCAGGTGAGAACTCTAACCACTGCACCAC
>NC_134791.1:2768652-2786152 GCF_046742065.1 Oratosquilla oratoria | reverse complement strand
GCCTCGTGGCTGGTCACCAGATGCTACAGAGGCCACGGAGACGAATAAAATCGCCTGGCGGCAGTCAAAATTAGAGACAAGTACCAGTAGGTAGGGAAGGAGCCTGGCCCTCAATGAAAAAAAAAAAAATAATAATCTAATAAAAATTAATAAATAAAAAATAAAAATAAATAATAAAATTTAGACCTCAACCAGAATAAAATCTTCTGTGACTAAAAAAAAAAAAAAAAAAAAAAAAAAAAAAAAAAATCGAAGAACATCAACACCACATCCACCACGACTGAAGTGGATGTCATCCACTCCATCCACTTATGTACGGTCTCCCGTCACTTTCTTCCACCCTCCACTGAGGTGCGCTCCGGTGACTGCCACTGGCCCAGGCTATCCAAGATAGCTGTGTTACTACGGCCGGAGCCTTGCAGGTGTGAGATCTTCACCAGACACTTATGTACAGTTGTGGTAAAGTGTTTTGTCTAAGGTACGAACCAGTTTCGGTTAAATGTACTACATTCAAGAATGTGACGAAAACTGTAACTATATATATATATATATATATATATATATATATATATATATATATATATATATATATATATATATATATATATATATTACTCTCTGTTACTCTGTTGGTTGTCAGAATTGAAGACACCAAGAGAAATCGTTTAATTTATCAAACAAGCAATTGATACAATCAAAGTGCTTATAAATGGTCACAATGTGAATAACTTATACTTGGTTGACACCCCCTTTGCTTTTTTCAATGCAAGGACCCTTCTAGGCATGCTAGTGATTAGTTCACGAATATTATCTTGAGGGATTTCTTGCCATGTTTCCCCTAGTAATCCTAAGAGTTCTGGCTTTGAAGATGGCTTCCCGTTCTTTTTGGAAAGTTGTCGGTCTAACATGCCCCAGAGGTGTTCAATAGGGTTCATATCCGGGGACTGACTTGGCCGTGGAAGTTTCCTGATCTCATTTTGGCTCAATCAATTTTCTGTTGTTTGAGCAGTGTGACAAGGAGATCCATCTTCCATAAACAGGAAGACATTTTTACTCATTCTACCACTGGAGAGTATTGGAATGAGCCCTTCCTTTAACATAGAAACATATTTGCCTGAATTGATGTTTGCTTGACACTCCAAAACTCTGATCCATCACTCCAAATATCACCCCACACCATTATTAAAATGCTCCCATCTTTCACTGTTGGCTGCAGTCTTTTGAGGCCAAACTCTTGACTACAGAGTCCCCAGACCCACACTCTTCCACTGCCAGAAAATAATGCGAATCGTGACTCATCAGAGAAAATGACAGTGCTCCAAAAGGCCATAGGTCTCTCCACCATCTCAACATCCCAATCCTTTCTGTGCTTGATATTGGCTGGACGAAGGAGTGGTTTCCTTCTTGCAGCTCTGCCATAGTAACCCAGCTTGTGGAAATACCTGATAGCTGTTCTGGGACTGACATCAGCTTGGGCTGTTGTGTTAAGAGGCCTTGCAACGTGGATCCTCTTCGACATTTCTTTTGACAAGACGCAAGGTTCTTTCTGAGGGCCCAGGACGACCTGAATGAGGTTTTGTGCCCTTCTCGCCCTCTCTGATGAATTGTTCGATCACTCTATTAACAGTAGAAAGGGGTATTGACAGATTTTCAGGTATTTTGCGTTGACTAAGTCCACTTTTATGTTGACACACAATACGACCTCGCTGAAAATTAGATAGGCCTACTACTCCTTTGGTTCGTGGCATGTTTTTAATCTTGTCTGTAATCTGAAACATAAATCTAAGTAAATATAACATATTAGGTAAATTTGAATAATATTAAGTATTAAACAAGAGCAGAAATGAATTTTTCTTGGTGTCTATTCAATTCTGTCATGTCCGTGTGTGTATATTACATATGTTTTATATATATATATATATATATATATATATACATATATACATATATATATGTATATGTCAGCCACTATCGGAAAATAAGTGAAATAATTATATCTGTATATTTCGAACACTTTCTGTGATCCTCTTCAGCAGATAAGTACATAAAGTTGGTTAGCATAATATATATATATATATATATATATATATATATATATATATATATATATATATATATATATATATATACAGAGAGCAGGTATACAGTGAGGAACTGGGATAGGAGGTTCAAGTAACATGTCCTAAGTGGAGTGACCGATGGCTATTTGGCTCCGGTGTTGTGACAATTGATAACAATAAAATGTTACCAACTGTCACCGGACCGGAGCCGATATATACAAATACATTTATTTCTAATCTTATCTTCCGATAGTGGGGTACAAATCTTCTTTTACAAATGTGCTAAATTACTCTGATATATACGAGTATTTATATACGCGCACAAATACACACTTACACAAAACATAAGCTCACAATGGTTCATAAATAATTCCGAGGCGTTGCATGCTCAATGTTGAGTTATGTGTTGCAACAATGCACGTATTACACTGCGCGTAGGTGCATTGCAAGAAAATAACCTTCGGTAAAAATAAATGAAATAATAAAAGTAATAAAGGAGAGTACAGTGGTGCACTTGGAGCATTTTCTTCTGGCTAACCCCTTCAGGCGATTTTATTCGTCTCTGTGGATTCTGTCACGAGTGATTGTCACTTGGCTCGGCTGTCTGAGCACTTAGGGTACAGGTGACGCTTTCGGCCATTGCCAAGCTTCTTCTCTTTACTTAATCATTATTCTTGTTTGTTTATTTATTTATTTAATTAATTAATTATTTAACTATTTGGTCCACCCTGACCAGCTTTAGGGCAGTCTGTCTTAACGTGTGTGTGTGTGTGTGTGTGTGTGTGTGTGTGTGTGTGTGTGTGTGTGTGTGTGTGTGTGTGTGTGTGTGTGTGTGTGTATGCGGGTGCTTGTATATGCTTGTGGCTATTCTTACAACAAAATTTTACAATATGAACATTCATTTACTTCTATTTCTCCGTCTTTCTTTTTCCCACAGAGACAAATTCATCTCGACGACAGCTGTTCCTCCTGAGACTCGTCGAAGTCGTCGAACTTTTCGAAGTCGTCACACTCGTCAAAGTCGTCAAACTCGTCAAACTTGTCGAAGTCGTCAAACTCGTCGAGGTCGTCAAACTCGTCGAAGTCGTCAAACTTATCAAAGTCGTCAAACTCGTCGAAGTCGTCAAACTCGTCGAAGTCGTCAAAATTTTCGATGTCGTCAAACTCGTCGAAGTCGTCAAACTCGTCGAAGTCGTCAAATTCGTCGAACTCGTCGAAGTCGTCAAACTTGTCGAAGTCGTCAAACTCATCGAATCGTCAAAGTCGTTAAAGTCGTCGAAGTCGTCAAACTCGTCAAAGTCGTCAAACTCGTAGAAGTCGTCGAACTCGTTAGAAGTCGTCGAACTCGTCGAAGTTGTCAAACTTGTCGAAGTCGTCAAACACATCGAAGTCGTTAAACTCATCGAATCGTCAAACTCGTCGAAGTCGTGAAACTCATCGAATCGTCAAAGTCGTCAAACTCGTCGAAATCGTCACACTCGTCGAAGTCGTCGAACTCGTCGAAGTCGTCAAACTTGTCGAAGTCGTCAAACTCGTCGAAGTCGTCAAACTCATCGAATTGTCAAACTCGTCGAACTCGTCGAAGTCGTCAAACTTGTCGAAGTCGTCAAACTCGTCGAAGTCGTCAAACTCATCGAATTGTCAAACTCGTCGAAGTCGTCAAACTCGTCGAAGTAGTCGAACTCGTCAAATTCGTCGAACTCATCGAAGTCGAGTCGGTATGGCAACAGCTAGCCGCTCTCAAGGAATGCAGCTTCTCATTATTCCAATTTGGCTGCTCGGCGTCTTCTCCTTCGTAACTTGCAAGTATCGATCGAATAATTAATAAATAAAAAAAAATACATCAGTTATCAGTGTATACTAACATACAGTTAATGCACGATAATTTTCGTACACCACCTATGTACCATAATCATCGTGGATCTACCATGCACAATAATTACTGTACAATACACAGCCATGTATGTGTATATATATATATATGTATATATATATATATATATAGATATAGATATATATATATATATAGATATATTAGTGTATTTTGGGAGCAGGTTCTCTTTTAAACATGTTTAATTGAATACAACAGCATTCTGGAAGTTGTTAATTTTCTTTCTTGTGTTTTCTATTTTTCTAATTATATTTTTACCTTGGATAGGGTGGGCATAAACCAATTCCTTATATATATATATATATATATATATGTATATATATATATATATATGTATGTATGTATATGTATATATGTATATATTTGTACATACATATACCAAGGCTTTTTCCCCCTTACAAGGGAGGTAGCCAAAAAGGGAAAGGCATAAAAACACTCCCACCCATTTCATCCCTAAATACACTCCACACCCCTCCCACCCTCCCTCTCATCTGAGCACCTCCTGGATGACGGGTCATCCCTGCACCCTGCCCACCGCCCTGGGTCAGAAGCAGTGTCGCAAGACACAGTACATCCACAGCAAGGCCGCTTCATTTAATCGGCGACCCCCCCTCTCCGTCCCCCTCTACATATAAGGCGAGGACGGGGAGAAATCCCTTCGGGCTGCGTCAAAATTTACTCACACATACTACCCCGGCCCCCACCCCCCCGCCTATTCCTCCTCATGCAGTCACAACATCATCCATATACAACCATTCTCCACTCACCTCTGTCTTCCGTCCTCTCCCTTCCTTCCTCAACAGACATTCCCCTCTTCCCCAAAGCCCCCTTCACCCCATCCATCCACCTCATCCTAGGACGTCCCCTCATGTTTCACTCCCTCCACATCTGCCTTCCATACCTCTTTTACTAGTCTTTCTTCACTCATTCTTTCCATGTGTCCAAACCATCCTAATATTCTTTCATCAACCCTATCTCCCAAATCCTTTTTCACCCCTGTTCTCCTCCTCACCTCCTCATTTCTCACTCTATCCATCCTAGTAACCCCCACCATACTTCTCAGACACCTCATCTCAAACACATTCAAACTCCTTCTCTCTTCTTCTCTTATATTCCACGTTTCTGCCCCATACAGTGCTGTTGGCACAATCACTCCTTCATACAGTCTCCTCTTCGCATCCATTCCCAAATGTCTATTCCTCATTACACTCTTTAAACCACCAAGGCATTTACTCGCTTCTCTCAATCTACATTCTACCTCCACCTTCACTCCACCTTTTCCTGCTACACTTGCACCCAAGTATCTAAAACTATCCACTTCCTCCAGTCGCTCTCCCTTAATGTTCACTTCCAGTCTACTGCCACTTTCACCCCTTGTACATCTCATCACCTTACTTTTATCCACATTTATCTTTAGCTTTCTTCTATCACATACTCTCCCAAACTCTGCCACCAGCTTCCTCAATCCCTCCTCTGACCCTGCCACAAGCGCAGTGTCGTCCGCAAACAACAGCTGGCTCACCTCCCACTTTTCTCCATTTTCTTTAACCATCTCCAATCCCTGACCCACTACCCTAGCATTCACCTCTCGCACCACCCCATCCATGTATAAGTTGAACAGCCAGGGTGACATAACGCATCCTTGACGAAGTCCCACCTTTACTTCAAACCACTCACTCTCTCCATTTCTAATCCTGACACATGCTCTACTACTCTCATAAAAACTCTTGACAGCTCCCAAAAGCTTTCCTCCTATCCCATAAATCTGCATAACCTCCCACAGTGCCTTTCTGTCTACCCTATCATATGCCTTTTCCAGATCCATAAAAGCCCAAAAAACATCCTTCCCCTTTCCTATAGCTTTCTCACATATCTGTCTTACCACAAAGATCTGATCTACACAACCTCTACCTGTCCTAAATCCACACTGTTCCTCACCAATTACTCCTTCTGTTCCTCTCCTAATCCTCTCAATTAAGATCCTCCCATAAGCCTTCCCTACTACACTTAACAGGCTAATCCCTCTGAAACTACTACATTCACACTTGTCCCCTTTTCCCTTGTAAAGAGGAACTATACAGGCACTTCTCCAGTCCTCCGGTACTCTACCCTCTCTCCAGCAAACATTAAATAACCTCACCAACCAGTCCACCATCACTGAACCTCCCTTTTTCAGACATTCTGCATGGCATCCATCCAGACCAGGTGCCTTACCTACTTTCATCATCTTTACAACTGCCTTCACCTCATCCTTCCCTATTTCTCCTCCATTCTCCTCACTCATCACTCTCATTTTCTTCGCATTTCCCACTGCAACTATCTTTCCTTCCCTATCCTCCTTCACATTTAGCAACTCCCTAAAATATTCTGCCCATCTTCCCCTTACTGCCATCTCTTCCATTATCATCTCTCCATCTGTACCTTTTACCTTTTCTTCCCTACTTGATTCGCCTCCTCTTCCTCTCTTAATTTCTTTCCAAAACATCTTTTTATTACTTTCAAAATTTTCTGTCATACTCCTACCCCATTTCACATCTGCTCTCCTCTTTGCAACCTTTACCTTTTGCTTTACTTCTCTTTTCTTTTCTTTGTATGTCTCATACGACTCCCCCGTCCTCTTTTGTAACCAATCTGTGAATGCTCGCTTCTTCTCTTCTACAACCTTCTTCGTTTCCTCATCCCACCATTCACTACCCTTTCTTCTATTTCCCCCTGTCCTTCTTGTTCCACACACCATCCTTGCACACTTTAAGACTCCCTCCTTGAACCATCCCCATTCCTCCTCCACACCCATCTCTGCTCTATCCTTTACTCCCTCCCACTCCTCCTTCAGCTTCTTTTCGTACTCCTTCTCCTTTTCCTTTTCATTCAAGGAGTTCACTCTAAGAACCTCCCTACCTTTTGTCCCTTTCCTCTTTCTCCATCTATCCTCCACTCTCAGCTTACCTTCCGCCAAAAAATGATCTGATATTCCCCCACCCTCTCCCCTTTCCCCTTAGCACATGTACATCCTTAACTCTTCCTATCATAATCCTATTTACCACTACATAATCCATTAGCGCTCTATCTACCACCCTTCCCTCCACCACCCTCTCCCATGTGTACTTATGCTTGACTTTCTTCCGAAACACTGTATTTGCTATCATCAACTCTCTTTCTAGACACATTTCCACCATCAACTCTCCACTACGATTCTTTCCTGGAACTCCACACTTCCCAACCACTCCATCGATTGGACCATTTCCCACCCTAGCATTAAGGACATTTCTTCCTAAGCCCTATATATATATATATATATATATATATATATATATATATATATATATATATATATATATATATATATATATTTTTTTTTTTTTTTTTTTTTTTTTTTTTGCAGGCAACCCCCAAACCTCCCGGATACCCAGCGTCGACCTCCAGACCTCCGGGACGCTGACCAACTACTCCGGAGTCTTCTGGGAAGGGAGGGCGCTGCCGGACACGCCCCGCCTGAGCATCTGTCTCCGGGTCTTTACCCGCCAGAGGAGGAGCTTCGAGAGTTTGGTCTCCTACGCCGTTCCTTCAAACACCAACCACTTGCGTGAGTGGAGATCCGGGTCCGGTTACGGTTCCGGGAAGATCCGGGTCCGGTTACGGTTCCGGGAAGATCCGGGTCCGGTTACGGTTCCGGGAAGATCCGGGTCCGGTTACGGTTCCGGGAAGATCCGGGTCCGGTTACGGTTCCGGGAAGATCCGGGTCCGGTTACGGTTCCGGGAAGATCCGGGTCCGGTTACGGTTCCGGGAAGATCCGGGTCCGGTTACGGTTCCGGGAAGATCCGGGTCCGGTTACGGTTCCGGGTGGGGGTATGGGGGATGGGGATGGAGTCTGGGGTCTGGGGGGAAGGTGGGTCGGAGTGTGGGGGGATGGGGAAGGGAGTTCGGGGTATAGGGGAGTAGGGGAGTCGTGAGTGGGTGAAGAAGGGGGATGGGGGATATTTTGTTTAAAAAAAAATTGATTAATTCTGGGGAAACGTCCTCCTCACCCTCAGCTACAGGTCAAACTGGGGTAGCGGCTTCAAACAGTGAGATGCCGAGTGGTTGTGTTTCAGTGATCAGCGCCGAAGAGGTACAATCTCTATGTAATAGAATTGTAGCCTTAGAGAATCGAGTTCTTCGCTCGAAGGCCCAAAACACGGACGACAAACCATGTTTGGAACCTGGGTGGAAAACGGTGAAAAAAAAACATGGATAGTAAAAAGCCCTCACAAGGCCCGCTCGAATGCAGAAACTCTTTTCAAGCTCTCGCAAGTCTACACGAAGAATCGAAGATGCAAGAGAAAGGTAGAGCAGTCCCTAGATCCTTACCCACAGGCAAGATTTTGGTTGTAGGAGATAGCCAGGTAGCGGTATTTAGATAGGGCCTTCTGCGACAAAGATAGGAAGCATAGGACCCAGGTGTATTTCCCTGGGGCGGGAATAGGTGATGTTAGAGACAGGACTGAAGAGTGTATAGACGGTGAAGGTAAGAAACCCATTGTTTGCTTGAGTGCTGGTGGGAACGACATACGTAAGTTAGGAATTGTTTGCACGGTTCCGGTATGCGTTAGATAAGATTAGGAATAAGGGAGGAGATCCTGTTGTATGTGGAATCCTTTCGAGGCGTAGAGTTGGAGGCATGTTGCATTCCAGGGCTACTGCAATGAGTTGCAGGCTGGCAAATCATTGTAAAGCCAATGGATGGGCAGTTCTCGACACTGAGATCGCTTTTACGGTAAGAATCATCTATATACAAGGGACGGGGTGCACTTGTCACCCAAAGGATTTAGGTTGCTTGCTGAATCCCTTGAGCGAGTAGGCATCCTGTGGGGTTTTTGGGGTAGATTACGTGGGAGTCGGGGGGGGGGGAAGGAGGATCGGAATATAGTTTAGGCAATAGAAACAGTTCAGATAGGGACTGTGAAAAAAATCACCTAATCAGGTGGAGAGAAGATAAAGTAAAAAAAATTCAATACAAACAGCAGAGGCGTGATGAATAAAATTTATTTGCTGCGAGGTAAAACACGCGTAGAGAGGTTTGATATTATAGCGATTACTGAATCCTGGATCAATATGGCTGATAAGACATCTACTTCCAGAAATTGAGATAGATGGATATAAGTTTTTTTTCACAAGGATAGGGTTGGCAGGAGTAGCACTTTTCATAAAAAACACAATAAATTGTATTATCAACAATTCGATTAACGAAGAGTGGAGATTATAGGCAAGAATAAGAAACTTATTGGCGTCCTATAAAAACCTAACCTCGGCCTTGGAACAGTCTGATCTCTCCTGATTCATGCAATTCGCAGGGCGTCCCAGTACAAAATGTGATCATGAAAGATTTTAATTACAGAAATATTGAAAATTTTTAGTACATCAGGAAATGCAAAAATTCTATTTTCATTTGATCTTATTTGTTATTACTGATGTTTTATATATATATATATATATATATATATATATATATATATATATATACATATACACAAACGATCAGGCTAGGCCGTCGCGAGCTCTGAACTCGGGTCCCTCTGAATGTGAGTCCCAAGCGTTTATTTGATTACATCGCCCTTACGATTTGTTCTAAATGTATGTATATGTGTATATATATATATATGTATATATATATATATATATATATATATATATATATATATAATATATATATATATATATTGCAGTAATTCACAAGGCACACGTGAAAATAATATGCAGAAAAAACACTGGGAAATAAGAAGCTTAGTCCGAACGTTTTCGTATTCCTTGATAATGTCTTTAAATAGACGAAAACGTTCGGACTAAGCTTCTTATTTCCCAGTGTTTTTCTGCACACACACACACACACACACACACACACACACACACACACACACATATATATATATTTTGTTCTTTCTATTTTCTCCAGTGATCGAGTTTATTTCGTCTGAGTTCCGCTTCATCTGCTGCAGCGGTAACGTCCGCTTCGATATCGAACTGGAAGATCCTCTCCACCGATGGGTCTCCTTCTGCGTCCTCGCCGATCTCCCGAACTCCACGCTGACCGTGGCCTTGGAGGACTCCCTCACGACCTCTCAGCTTCCTGAGCTTCCCGACTTCCTGGGAGGCGGGAGTCTGGTCCTGGGGCAGGACCAGGATCTTGTGTCTGGGGGGTTCACGGCGACAGAATCCTTCCAGGGGATCCTGGCAGACTTCTTCTTGACCGACGAGATTCTTCAGGACTTCGAGGTCCAAGACTACCTTCGATGTCGGGACTTAGCAACCTCGAAGAACTCTTTGGTCAATTTTTCGAACTTGACAGATGACTTCCGGTTGGGTCAGGACACCCAGATCGGGGAGATGGTCCGGGAAGAGGCGTGCGCCGGAAACCAGGACCTCCTTGTGTTCTTTCCGGAAACCCGGACTTTCAGCGAAGCAGTTCGATGGTGCGACAAGGTGTCCGGGGAGCTTCCGGCTCCCAGAAACGCCGAAGAAAACCAGAAGCTCGTCGAACTCGGGAAAAGGATCCCCAGGTGCGGAGTCCAGAACTCGCGAAGACCTCTCTGGTTGGGCGTCCATTTCGACAACGCCTCCAACAGTTGGAGGAACTACTACTAAGACTTTGGCGTGCGTTTTCGAGCCCGAGGATCTTTTCCCTCTCGGACGTCTGCCGGGGGTTCCTTCAGCAGGGCGAAACCACGCCAGTTTTTGTGGGTACCCACTACAGCGTCCTCACCACCAGCAGGGAGAGAAATCCGGGATACGTCTGGGAGATCCAGAGCTCCCGGTATCCGGACGTCAAGGCGGAACTCCTACCGAAGAAGGAGAACGACTATCCTATCGGTCATCGGCGCTGGCTCATAGGGAACGACTCCTGCCAGGAAGGGGATACCTCCCTGGTTCTGACGGCGTGCTCGTCCAAGCAGTTCACCTGCGAAGACGGCACCTGCGTGGACATGGCCCTTAGGTGCGATTTCCGGCTGCACTGCGAGGACCAGAGCGACGAGAGGCGCTGCAACAAGGTCCTCGTTCCCGAGGGGTACGACAAGGAGATCATCCCTCCCTCAGGAGCGGTGATGGTCGTCCGCGTCGGCTTCCGCTTCGTGACCATCAGATCGGTGTCCCTCGAGGACGCTTCGCTCACCCTCGACGTCGTCTTCGTCAAGCGGTGGAGGGACCCGCGACTTCAGTACGCCAACCTCCACGAGGACTGGAGTCTGAACGCCGTCGGAAGGCCGGAGGACCTCTGGTACCCGAACTTCGTCTTCGAGGGCGAGGACACAGCCGTCAGTCGAGTGACGCTCCTGAGTTCGGGTATGTGGATCGAGCGGCAAGGACGACCTCTGCCCGACGACGACTCTCGTCTCAATGCAGGCAAGATATGTGAAACGTTATTCAACACACACACACGCACGCACAGTCACACACACACACCTCTCATCCGGGAGGGTAATGACTATCACGAGTCTAGCACGTGATTCAAGACCATGGCGGATCTCTCTCTCTCTCTAGCACACACACACACACACACACACACACACACTGGAGTAGTGGATAGTGCACGTACTTCCAAGGCGGGAAACCCTGGTTCGATCCCCGGGAGATGGTAGGGCAAATTGTTCGAATCGCACATTTATGGATTCCCAAACCCACTAAAGTTTTGAAAAATTATTTATGTATTTATTCATTCTTATTAATGTTATTATCATTATTTTTCAGATTTTCATTATCGCGGCGACGAGAACACAATCGTGGACGAGCGAGAGATGACACTCCAGTTCTCGTGTCGCTTCAACCTCTCCACGTTCCCTTTCGACACACAGATGTGTCCGATGATGTTCCGTGTCCGACACACCCTCGTACACCTCCTCAGGATCGAGTTCGACGCCCTCGAGTTCCTCGGGAAGCGACAGCTCAACGACTACTTCGTCGAGGCCTTCCATGGCTCCGAAGTCGTCTTCAAGAACAGGAGCGGGGTCGAAGTCCGGGTGACCCTGAGGAACTTGTACCGGTACTACGTGACGGCGACTTACGTCCCGACCTTCCTCCTCCTCCTCGTCTGCTACATGACCCTCTTCTTCGACGCCCATGACTTCTCCAACAGGGTCATGGTCTCCCTGACGGCGCTCCTGGTCCTCTCGGCCCTCTTCACCCAAGTCAGTACCTCTCTCCCTTCCACCTCCTACCTCAAACTCATCGACATCTGGCTCATGTTCTGCATCGTCTACGGGTTCTCCGTCGTCGCCCTCCACGTTGCCAGGTCGACCTCAACCTCGAAGCCGAACTCCGTCTCCTGCAGGAGGGGGTCGATGTCCTGCAGAAGGGAGACTGGGGTGTCCCTGTGGTCCAAGATCTCCCCGAGGAGGAGAACCCTGGACAGGATCTCCAGGGGCGTGATGTTCCTTGTTTTGGTCCTCTTCACCGCCGGGTACTCGTCCTTCGTTCTGTACATCGTGTACACGAAGTAGATCACCCTTGATCTCGAAGAGGGTCATCCTTGACCTCGGACTAGGTCACCCTCGACCTTGGGGTACGTGATCCTTGACCTCGAAGTAGGTGATCCTTGAACTTGAAGTAGATGACCCTTGATTTCGAAGTAGATTACCACTGACCTCGAACTAGGCTACTCATGACCTCGAAGTAGATCACCCTTGACCTCGAACTAAGTCACCCTAGACTTCGAAGGACGTCATCCTTGACTTCGAATGAGGCTACCCTTGACCTCAAACTAGGCCACCCTTGACCTCGAACTTGTAACCTAAGTGAGATATGCAGAGATTCGAGATTGCTTAAGTGAACAATATTATGTATAGACTTGTAACAACAAATCCGATTGGGGAAAGGGTGGACGAAGACAAAATTCAACTGGTTCACGATTGTAAGATCACGCCCTTTGGCGTGGATCTTAAATATAAAGTCAAAGATCATAGGACTAAAGAAATCACTGCGTCACTGCAAAGCTCACCTAGGACCTAACATACGTGTTCTCGGGGGATTACTTGAATGTACCTCAGAGAAGCAAGCTGTATAAGAATTAACGGAAGAAAGAAAAAGAATATATATTTTATTCCCCCTACACTGAATATCATATCAGAAGGAAAAGATAATACTAAGTGGAACCGAGTCTAGAATATCAATGATAAGATTATACTAAATGGAACTAAATGGATGACTTGAGGCAACAGGGCCCACCGACTAAAATATGTGAAACACAGACAATAATAAGAAGTGAAAGTGAAGAAAGGGGAAGATACAAATGACAAGGGTGAAAGATGGGTGACAGTGAATGGGAGGGTGAAATTCAAACCAAGCGAATAATCCCCACCATATCCCACCCCATTCCCCTCCTTCCTGATGCCATTCGTCACGGTCAGGGTGAAGGTAAAGCCAATATCCTCCCCACTCCCCTTAACCACCCCCTTTCCCCCCTAACCTCCCCCTCCCACCCTCACCTACTCCACGAAATGATCCTTAGCCTCTTTCAAACGAGTCTCCTACCCACTCAGCTGAATAAAATCACCTGACGTCAGCTGCGCTAAAATAAAATACAACAAAAGGTTTAAAAAGATTCTTGGTTAAAACTTACCTTGAAGTGGACGTGTATTAATACACTCACGTTGATATGTGATCTATTATATATGAATTTATTGATGAACATATAATATTACTCATCACACTGTTGGCAACAACAATGACAAAAACGCTGACAACGTTGACAATATTAATATTCATAAAAACCAATAATAATATTCTTAATAACAATATGTACAAATTTTATCATGAGGCTTCTATATATATATATATATACATAATGATATTAAAAGTAATTGTAATAACAAGAACAATTGTTATAATAATGACTAAGATGATAATAATAATAATAGTAATAATAAAAATAATAGTAATAATCTGTCTATCTATATACCATAGGCTTCTTCCCCATATTTAGAGAGGTAGCCAATTAAGGGACACACTCCACTCCCACCCATTCCACTCTCATCCACCACCCTTTCCTCCCTCACATCTTAGCTCCTCGTGGATGAAAGGTCATCCCTGTCTCCTGCCCACTGCCCTGGGTCAGCAGTGCAGTAAGACACAGTACATCCTCAAAAAAGGCCGATTCACTTACACGGCAAACCTTCCTCCTCGTCCCCTCAATAGAGAAGACATCGAACTAGGTGATCCTTGACCTCGAACTAGGTGATCCTTGACCTCGAATTAGGCCACCCTTGACCTCTAAGGTTACCCTTGACCTCGAACTAGGCCACCCTCGACCTCGAACTAGGTCACCCTCGAGTTTGACGTAGGTCACCCTTGACCTCGAACTAGGTCATCCTTGACCTTCCGTACCTTGTAGTACTTTCCTTTTTTCACACCCATACCTTCGGGATGCGTCAAAACATCATCCATGCACAACCATTCTCCACTCATCCCTATCCCATGCCTTCTCCCTTCCCTGCTCAACAGACATTCCCCTCTTGTTCAAAGCACCTTTCGCCCCATCCATCCATCTCATCCTCGGTCGTTCCCTCAAGTTCACTCCATTCGCCTCTGCTTTACACACTTCTTTTGCTAATCTTTCTTCACTCATTCTTTCCATGTGCCCAAACCATCCCAATAGTCATCAGTCCGAACTGCCAGCTCCCTGTCCACCCCAACTTTCCTCCACACCACCTCATTTCTAACTCTATCCAACCTTGTAACCCCTAACATACTTCTCAGCCACATTTAAACTTCTTTCTGCCTCTCTCAAACTCAGTCTCTACCCCATACGGTACCGTAGGCACAATCACTCCTTCATATCATCTTCTCTTTGTATTCATTATCATATGTATATTTCTCATGATATTTTTTAATACCCCAAAATATTTACTTGTTTCTCTCAACCTACAGTTTACCTCCACCCCCTCTACACCATTTCCGGCCACATGCGACGCATTGAAATACCTAAAGCTACCCACTTCCTTCAGCCTCTCTCATTTAAGATTTACTTCCAACTCGCTGCCATCCTCTCTCCTACATCTCATCACCTAACTTTTCTGTCTCTCACTCTCACTCTCTCTCTCTCTCTCTCTCTCTCTCTCTGGTGACTATCAGGCCTGACGGTCCATCACCGCTTTAATTATGCCTCTCAAGATGGTTTATCCTGTGCAATAAAACCAACAGTTCTGTACGGAAGTGAGACGTGGACACTGACAAAACAGAGAGAGAATAGACTGGAAATATTTGAAAACGACAGCCTCAGAAGAATCCTCGGTCCAGTATATGACAAAGACGAGGGGAGCTGGAGACGCAGGCATAACTGGGAAGTCCAAGATCAGACCGGCCATCCATATATTCAGAGTTAAGTGCGAACAACGAGAGCAAGGTGGGCTGTACATTCTGTCCGAATTGAAGCTGTTTACCAAGAAATGTGAAAGAAGGTGAAATACAGGGTAGACGACCACTAGGGAGACCCAGGTACAGGTGGATGGATGAAATAAAGGATGTAGAACAAGTGGCACCAGGGTTGGAATAGAAAGAATTGGCACAGGATAGAACCTTACTTTTACCCACATTTACTTTCAATTTTTCTACAATTGTATACCTTCCCACATTCCGTCACTAACTGCCTTAATTCCCACCTCTGACCCTACCACAAACGCAGTGTCGTCCGCAAACAACAACTGGCTCACTCGCCACTATCTCTAACCATCTCCAATCTCCTGCCCACCACCCTCGCATTTACCTCCCATACCACCCCATCCATGTACACATTCAACAGCCATGGCAACATGACACAGCCCTGCTGTAGCCTCTTTACCTCGAACCACTCGCTCTCTCCATTTCAAATCCTAACACAAGCTCAACTACTTCTTAACAACTTTACCCCAATCCCGTATATCTGCAATATCCCCTAGTGTCTTCCTGTATAGCTTGTCCTAAACCTTCTCGAAATCCATAAAGACCCAAAAACATCCTTACCTTTTGTCAAAGCCTTCTCACAAATCTGCCTTACCACAACAATCTGAATCACGCATACTTTACCTTCCCTTAAACCACACTGCTCCTCACCAATTATTCCCTCTGTTCCTCTCCTTATCCTCTTAATGAAAACTCTACCATATAAATTTGTAAATACACTCAACAAACTGAGCCCTCTAAAAGTACTAACAAAATTTGTCCCCTTTTCCTTTGTAGAGTGAAACTATACAAGCATTCCTCCAGTCCTCCGGTACTCTACCCTCTCTTAGACACACATTAAACCTCACTAGCTAATTAACTATAACTGTACCACCCTTATTTAGACACTCCGTATGGCACCCACCCAACACAGGTGCCTTACCCGTTCTCATAATTTTCAAACCTCCTTGTACCTCAACTTTTCTTATATTTCGTCCATTTTCTTCTATCACCGTCATTTTCTTAGTGCTTTCCACTGTCATCATTAATCCTTTCCTATCCTCCTCCACATTCAACAGCTCTCTAAAAACCCTATCCATCTCCCTCTTTCCATCTTCACTTTCATTAATATTGGCCCATCTTCATCTTTTACTTTTTCTTCTCTGCCTGAATACCACCCTTAACTTAACCACCTCTCTTAACTTGCTTCCAACATACACATACCAAAGGCTCTTTTCCCCCTTACACGGGGGGTAGCCAAAAAACAAAGGCACAGAAACCACTCCCACCCATTCCATTCCTTACATATTCCACTCCCCTCTACCCTCTTCCCTCCCTCTTTTTATTGCTTTCAAAATTTTCTGTCACACTCCTCTTCCATTTCACATCTACTCTCCTCTTCGCCTCTTTTATTTACCTTTTGCTTCTCTCTTTTCGCTGTGAGTTTCTCGAGTCCTACTTCGCACCCAGGACCTGACCTGATATGATCTGACCTAACCTGACCTAATCTACCTGACCTAAACAATCCCTAAAAGTAATAACTAATAACATTCAATGACAACCCAGGACCTGACCTGACCTAACCTAACCAATCCCTAAAAGTAAAAATAACTAATAATATTCACTGGCAATGATAATAATTAACAATATCTAGTGACAATACTAATAATCATAACGACAATAAAACTAATAATGATAAATACTAATAACAATAATAATAATCAAAAACGATTAATAACAATTGTTATACTCAATGATGACGATAGTAATAAATAATAACAATAATAATATTGATAAAACAATGATTAACAAGGGTGGTAAATTGCAATACACTATGCAATTACCATTGCAATAGAGTATATACTCGTGTAATTATTGCCTTTTGGGAGTCACGCTGATAACAGAGCCTGTTCAATACAGAAAGTTATAAAAACCTCGTTTATTTGATCCAAATTACCCTGCTGCTGGTAGTTATTGTATTGCTCATGATTAGCACTGTAGCAACAAAAATATCGAAGCAATATTTTATATCATTTTCCATAAAAAAAAAAGAGGGGCCGTTGATTGCATGCATAACGGTAATGATAAATATTCCTTTTAATTACGATCTTTAGAGCGACTTTTCGCTCATCTAGCGCAGCCATATGCTGTTTTGATTGCCTGGAT
>NC_134791.1:2761997-2768152 GCF_046742065.1 Oratosquilla oratoria | reverse complement strand
AAAACTTACTTCCAACTCGCTGCCATCCTCTCTTTTACATCTCTCTCTCCTCTCTCTCTCTCCTCTCTCTCTCTCTCTCTCTCTCTGGTGGTTGTCAGGCCTGACGGTCCATCACCGCTTTAATTATGCCTCTCAAGATGGTTTATCCTGTGCAATAAAACCAGCAGTTCTGTACGGAAGTGAGACGTGGACAGAGACAAAACAGAGAATAGACTGGAAATATTTGAAAACGACAGCCTCAGAAGAATCCTCGGTCCAGTATATGACAAAGACGAGGGGAGTTGGAGATGCAAGCACAACTGGGAAGTCCAAGATCAAACCGGCCATCCATATATTCAGAGTTAAGTGAGAACAACGAGAACAAGGTGGGCTGTACATTCTGTCCGAATTGAAGCTGTTTACCAAGAAATGTGAAAGAAGGTGAAATACAGGGTAGACGACCACTAGGGAGACCCAGGTACAGGTGGATGGATGAAATAAAGGATGTAGAACAAGTGGCACCTGGGTTGGAATAGAAAGAATTGGCACATGATAGAATCTCACTTTTACCCACATTTACTTTCGATTTTCTACAATTGTATACCTTCCCATACTTCGTCACTAACTGCCTTAATTCCCACCTCTGACCCCACCACAAACGCGGTGTCGTCCGCAAACAACAACTGGCTCAACTCCCCCTTCTCGCCATTATCTCTAACAATTTCCAATCTCCTGCCCACTACCCTCGCATTTACCTCCCATACCACCCCATCCATGTACACATTCAACAGCCATGGCAACATGACACAGCCCTGCTGTAGCCTCTTTACCTCGAACCACTCGCTCTCTCCATTTCAAATCCTAACACAAGCTCAACTACTTCTTAACTGCCCTTAACAACTTTACCCCAATCCCGTATATCTGCAATACCCCCTAGTGTCTTCCTGTATAGCTTGTCCTAAACCTTCTCCAAATCCATACAGGCCCAAAAACATCCTTACCTTTTGGCAAACCCTTCTCACAAATCTGCCTTACCACAAGAGTCTGAATCACGCATCCTGTACTTTTCCTAAAACCACACCGCTCCTCACCAATTATTCCTTGTTCCTCTCCTAATCCTCTCAATGAAAACTCTACCATATAATTTTCTAAATACACTCACCAAACTGATACCTCTTAAAATACAATAAAATTTGTTCCCTTTTCCTTTGTAGGGTGAAACTATACAGGTATTCTTCCAGTCCTCTGGCACTCTACCCTCTCTTAGACACACATTAAACCTCATTAGCTAGTTAACTATAACTGTACCACCCTTATTTAGACACTCCGTATGGCACCCATCCAACCCAGGTGCCTTACCCGTTCTCATAATTTTCAAAGCTCCTTGTACCTCAACCTTTCTTATATTTCGTCCATTTTCTTCTATCACCGTCATTTTCTTAGTGCTTCCCATTGTCATCATCAATCCTTCCCTACCCTCCTCCATATCCAACAGCTCTCTAAAATACTCTATCCATTTTCCTCTTACCATCTTCACTTTCATTATTATTGGCCCATCTTCATCTTTTACTTTTTCCTCTCTGCCTGAATGATACCACCCATAACTTAACCACCTCTCTTAACTTGCTTCCAACATACATATACCAAAGGCTCTTTTCCTCCTTACACGGGGGTAGCCAAAAACAAAGGCACAGAAACCACTCCCACCCATTCCATCCCCTACATATTCCACTCCCCTCTTCCCTCTTCCCTTCCATTTTACATCAACTCTCCTCCTCGCCTCTTTTATTTACGTTTTGCTTCTCTCTTTTCGCTGTGAGCTTCCCGAGTCCTACTTTGCACCCAGGACCTGACCTGACATGATCTGACCTAACCTGACCTAATCTACCTGACCTAACCAATCCCTAAAAGTAAAAATAACTAATAATATTCAATGACAACCCAGGACCTAACCTGACCTAATCTACCTGACCTAACCAATCCCTAAAAGTAAAAATAACTAATAATATTCATTGGCAATAATAATAATTAACAATATCTAGTGACAATAATAATAATCATAACGACAATAAAACTAATAATGATAAATACTAATAACAATGATAATAATAAAAAACGATTAATAACAATTGTTATACTCAATGATGACGATAGTAATAAATAATAACAATAATAATAATATTGATAAAACAATGATTAACAAGGGTGGTAAATTGCAATGCACTATGCAATTACCATTGCAATAGAGTATATACTCGTGTAATTATTGCCTTTTGGGAGTCACGCTGATAACAGAGCCTGTTCAATACAGAAAGTTATAAAAATCTCGTTTATTTGATCCAAATTACCCTGCTGCTGGTAGTTATTGTATTGCTCATGATTAGCACTGTAGCAACAAAAATATCGAAGCAATATTTTCTATCATTTTCCATAAAAAAAAAGAGGGGCCGTTGATTGCATGCATAACGGTAATGATAAATATTCCTTTTAATTACGATCTTTAGAGCGACTTTTCGCTCATCTAGCGCAGCCATATGCTGTTTTGATTGCCTGGATACGAAACAATTAAAAAAAAAAAAAAAAAAAAAAAAAAAAAAAAAAAAAAAAAAGGGGGGGGGGGGGAGACCCGTGTCTGAATTGCCCTGTTGCTTCAAAGGAGACTGAGAGTGTAACCTTCTCAGACCCCGATACTCCTTCAATCTGAATAAAATCTTACACCTAAAATATAACCACCAAACCCAGGTACAAATTTGCATTTTTTTTTTTTCTTTTGTAATTTGATCTATTACGAGAACCCTTAAAACAACTATCTTATCTCAAAAGTACTATTTGCGTAACTTTTTGGCGAAAATATTCGTTGTCTGATAATTAGAATTTGCATTCTGAAAAACTGCTTACAACGCTATCTCTTCGTATTAGTTCTGATGACGTCATGACTCGTGTACCAACCCAAGCGTCCTGTAGCGAAACAGGCAATTCCTTTATCAATATTGAGTTTTTAATCGTCTTTTGAGAGTAGTCTTGAGTCCTTTAATATCTAGAACAACAGCCAAGATGTGTGGATAGACGACATATTTATGGTCTCTCAATCTGAACCGGAAGTTTTTCTATTGGTGCGTCATGGGCGCTTACCTGTGTGGACGTTGGTTCTGCAATGCTGTTGTAATGGTGTACTTGTAGTATTGTACTTTTATTATTGTATAGTGTACATCATCATCATATCTTGTCGCACCAGAACCGTGTCCAAATAAGGGCAATTTCATTTGCTTCCCTAAGGTCTTGGTCGGAGTAATGGGGACTCAATGGATATTCCCGGAGGACGTGGACCATCGTCTGTACTTCGCCACAGGGACATTGGGGGCTATTGGTGTATCCCCACTTGTGTTGATTTTCTCTCGTTTTGCCCACCTTGGCTCTTCCTCTGTTTAAGGTAACCCAGTCCTTCCTGGTACATATGTTGTAAGAACCAAGTGTTCTGCTCGCTCGCTCGAGAGTTTTCCTGCTCTAAGTTGTTGGTGTCCCCAAACGCTCAGTTTCTATCACGCCTTCCAAGCGTACGCACGTTTTTATCTGTTGTGCTAATTAATATATACAATTCGATCTTGTTTCGTTAAACCCTCATACACTGTCTTTGGGCGCTCATAAAGGCAAGGGTAGTATACGTGATCCGTTCAATATTGTTGCAGTATGCTCCTACACTCAATAAATACTGCATCACATTCACACTACGCCTCTGGGATGTCACAATAGCTTTGTAAACAAGGATTTCTATAACGTAATACAGGTATTTATTCATCTCGGCCCAAGAGTGCCAGTAAAAAGGTTAATTATGGTCATTACAAAGGATTACAAAAGATTACAAAGAGGGAGCATGCCGACAGGAGACCTTTTGATCCATATCTAGGTCGGATGCGAAAAAAATCATATTAATAATAAATAAAAACTATAATAATGTAAATAACAAATAAAATACATAAATAAATGCATAGGTATAGTTAAATAATAAACAAACAAGTAAATAGTAAATAATAATAAATTGACATATAACTAATAATAAATGAAAATCAGACAGACAAATGATAACAAAACAAAAACAAATAATATAAGATAAATTATAATCATTACAGCATCTTACTTAGGTATCTATCTAAATGATTCTTAAAGCTTCGAACTGAACTACATTGCACTACCTGTGCAGGAAGTTTATTCCATTCATTAACTACACGGTTGGCAAAGTTGTTTCTACCTACTTCCAAATTGAATCTATTTCCGGACAGTTTGAGACCATTGTTTCTTGTCGGATTCTCATTCAATGTGAAAATTTTGTCACTTTTGATGTTGTCAATTCCCTTTAAAATCTTAAAGACCTGTATCAAGTCACCTCTGAGTCTACGCTTTTTTAGGGAAAACAGATTCATATGTTTTAGTCGATTTTCGTATGATTTAATTTTGATATTTGGAATCAGTTTTGTGGCTCGCCGTTGTACTTTTTCCAGTCTGTCAATGTCTTTAATGAGATTCGGTGACCATACGGAAACAGCATATTCCAAATGTGGACGAACTAACGATTTATATAGCTTGTTAATAGCTTGGTCATTTGTTACTACTAGTTAAAACTAATTATTCTTTACACAAGTTAGATACATTATTTTAGGTAGTTTACACACTATAAAATCTAAGCTTCATTACAAGTACCGCTAAGAACAAAACCAGTTTCAGTAAATTACTATTACTTTTTTTTTTTGCATTTATTCCTATACTGAATGTCCTTATTCAGCCAACTACTGTGATAATAGTGAACACATCATTAAACTGAAATTAAGTTCCTGTATAGTTCTAATAAAAGAAAACTGTTGCTTCATATACTGTTTAGTAAGTACTGTTTCTTAAATAAAAAAAATAAAAAAAAATAAAAAAAAATCTGCTGGCAAAAAAATTAGAAAGTTTAACTGTGCCCGGCTGTGTGAGAGGTTGGTTTTTGTGTAACTTGAATTACATAATTATCAGTGATGACGATGGTTTCGTCGATGTGTACACCCCGTTCCAACACCCTGTCTTCCTAATTAACCCATCATCTCCCTTGTATTGTTTTATTTTCCCCTTTTATTATATCTATTCTCTCTGTGTAATCACTTTGTTGTTCACTTATCACATCTGGAATTATCTTTCTAAGCTTGTTTATCTGATGAATTTAATCGAAATGTCCAAAGAACAATATATCTTATTTGTTTTGCAAATGCTTTAAAGGAGGATATTTAGTAGTATCATAAGAGAATCTAGCCCCATCATTTAGCTCTCCATGTATGTTTTGTACGTGAATAAGATCATTGTTGCTGGGCGGTTATCGTAAGCATTCTTCTCTGAATTTGATATGTTATCAATATCTTATCATTATCCGCCTCCTTTCTTCTATTCTTTCCTTCCAAGTCGTGTATTTTCCTCATTACATCTTTCTTCGTTTTCATAATTCATAATTTGACATTAAACAGCCATCGGCACGATACGATATTAAATAGCACTCGCCACGATCACCATTCACCAAATACAATGATAAAGCATGAACATAATTCATGACGTCACTGCGGAGTAGATGGCGCTACGGGTAGGTTTTATGAGAATGGCTGAAGCAGACATTTTGGTAATAGGATCAGTAATTTCAAATTCAAATTAAAAAAAAAAAAAAAAGGTTTTTGTCATTTATCTGGCTACTATTCATTTTGGTAAGTACTAAAAACATATTCCATTAAAATTAGACACCTTCATATGCTGTGGTAGTCCACTCTACACTGGATTAGTTACGAAACTCACTTGAAACTAGCTAATCTAGATTAAATATGTTTTGTTCTAAGCTACACACACACACACACAAACATATATATATATATATATATATATATATATATACATATACTGTATATACACATAAATATATATATACACATATATATATAACGACTGAGCCCAATGGACCCAAATGGTCTTCTCAGACTTATGACATAGACGACACAGAATCAGGTGGTTCAACTTGAACCCCGAGCCTGTGACACACGACACATCTTGTCCAACCCGGTACCTTATGACACATGTTTATATAAGCACCATGCCACATGACACACACATGACAGGTCCACCTTGGCACCGTGCCATATGACACATGTCCACTTTGACACTGTGGC
>NC_134791.1:2751997-2756997 GCF_046742065.1 Oratosquilla oratoria | reverse complement strand
AGAGGAGGAGGATGGAGAGGAGGAGGAGGAAGAGAAGCTGGAGGATGAGAAAGAGGAGCAAGAGGAAAGGGAGGAGGAGGAAGAAGAGATGAGGGGGGAGGAGGAGGTGGAGGAGGAGCAGGAGATGGAATACGGAGAGGAGAAAGAGAAGATAAGAGGAGGAAGAGGAGATAAGAAGAAGAGGAGAAGGAAGAAGATGAGGAACAAGAGAAGGAGGAAAAGGAGGAAGAGGAGATGAGGAGAAGAGGAGATGAGGAGGAAGAGGAGGGAGGAGGAAGAGGAGGAGCGGAAGGAAGAGGAGGGGGAAGAGGAGGGGGAGGAGGAGGGATGGTGGAGACGGTCAAGGTTCAGCCTCTCAGCTTCTCCAACAATGGTGGAGACCGAGAGGGACGTAAGGGGGGAGGGGGTAAGGGGGAGGGGGGAAGGGGGGAGGGAGGAAAGGGGGAAGGGGAAAAGGGGGGAGGGGAAAAGGGAGGAAGGGGAAAAGGGGGAAGGGCAAAAGGGGGGAGAGAGTAAGGGTGAGGGGGAGAGGGGAAAGGGAGAGGGGGAAAGGGGAAGGGTGAAAGAGGGGAGGGTGAAAGAGGGGAGAGGGAAAGGGGGAGGGGGGTAAGGGGTAAGGGGAAAGGGGGAGGGGGAAGTGGGGAGGGGGAAAGGGGGAAGTGGGGAGGGGGAAGGGGGGAAGTGGGGAGGGGGAAAGGGGGAAGTGGGGAGGGGGAAAGGGGGTAGCGGGAAGGGGGTAGCGGGAAGGGGGTAGGGGGTAAGGGGGAGGAGGTAAGGGGGAGGGGGTAAGGGGGAGGGGGTAAGGGGTAAGGGGGAGGGGTTAAGGGGTAAAGAGGAGCAGGGAAAGGGGGGAAGGGGAAAAGGGGGGAGAGGGTAAGGGTGAGGGGGGTAATGGGTAAGGGGGAGGGGGAGGGGGAAAGGGGGGGAGAGGGGTAAGAGGGAAGAACATTTAATGAATAAAGTCACTGAACGTCAGCCAGAATAAAGACACAAGTGAAGTACAACTAAGAGGTTAACCTAAACACGTTTAATCCTTTAACTGAGTTAAGCCCCTTTGAATAAAATCAACTGCCGACGGCTATAATTATTACTGTGCTAATCCGAGAAATGTATTAAATAGGATTATTCTAATCCCCCAGGATTAATAAAATCGTCTGGATACAGCCAAAACAAAATATATAAAGAGCGTTAACTCACTAATGAATATTTTTTGTATAATTTAAATTTATTTTCATATATTTTCTTGTCTATTTGTTTCATATTAGATCGCTTTCGTTTCTCTATTGATCTAAAATAAGCTTCTTACACCAGGAGCCACTTAGCAGCAACAGAAACCCGCCACCTTTGCCCTATATGTTTGGACAGCCGGACATGTGGTCGTCACTGGGGATCGAACTCGGACCTTAAAGTAGCGCAGTCACACGAAGCGACTTTACTCGTCGGTAGAAGTAGCGGCTACTAGGCGCCACATGGCGGTCGCTGGTTACAAGGGAAGAGTATGCCGACAGGAGACCTTTTGGTCCATAACTAGGTCGGGTCCGAAAAACACACACACACACATATATATATATATATATATATATATATATATATATATATATATATATATATATATATATATATATATATATATATATATATATATATATATATGAAATAAATAATAAACACAGATAAATAATAAACAATAACAAAAACATAAATAATAAGTTCATGAATAATAGACAATAATGAAAAATAATACAGATAAATAATAAAAATATTCATAAATAAATAAATAATAACAAATATTAATAAATGAATAAATAATAATAAATATTTGTAGTAGCGACTCGACTACCCGCTCCTATGTAGCACTCTAGTCCCGTGGCCGCAGAGGACAAAGATGTCAAAGGTCAGACGCCAAATTTCAAACCGATTAATCCGTTGAAAATGCGTCGAAGTGGGACATGAACTGTTGGACGAGCTTGGCCCTAAAGGAAAACGAGAGAAATCCAGCTGCAGTCCCGCAAAGTATTATGGAATGTAAATCTTCTGGGTACTTACCTAAGACGATTACCTTCCGGGTACGATGATTCCCCAGATGGCGTCTTCTTTCTGAAACCAAACAAGATTTGGTCATTGTCAGTTCTGGATCCATTTCCCGTAGATTTATTTACCTTCTACCTTCTGAACTTCATTCCTTAGATCCGTCCTTCAAATTCTTTTATTTATTTCGCAGTCTCTACAACAGGACTCTCAACACCAGTTTCAATCAGTTCGTTAATAAAAAAGATTTACATCTGTGCTCCCTCGCATTTCTCTTCAAGAAAATTTCATTGTATCCCACAAGCTTTCCAAAATTTCTCTAAATTTCCAAAAATCAAATAATTTCATCCCCTGGTCACTTCAATACTTGTCTGTCTGTCATATTTCGCATGTGGCAAAACGAACGCGATACCTGAATCGGTGGTGATCACTACATGAGCCTACGGTCACATGAGGCGAATATGGAGCTAAAGCTCCTGTCACACCATCACGACTCGAGCGAGTTCGTTTGACCAGAAACGACTTCGGTTACAATTTTTTTTTTCTTTTTTTCTCGAATCCCCAAATGTCAAATCACCTTTGCTTTCTAGATTGAGAAGCTGAAAGACGAATTAAGAGCAGTTAAACCTAGAATTCGAATACTAGAAACATTGTTGGATTGTAGAATTGGGGAAATCTAGAACACTGTAGGCAAAGTCGTCTTCCAGTTTTTCAAATTCACGACGCGAGATCGAAGCCTAACGAGCTAGAGGGAACCACAGAGGGAAGATGAATATCCCGCTGGTTTCACTTATAAGTACTACACCATCTGGTGACGTCATAGGAAGTTCTTACTAACGTCTTTTGTTTATGTCGTATTTTTTACGATGTGAGCTTACGAGGTCGTAATCCTAGTCGTAAATTTACGACCCAGAGATACGATGTTTACAGATTCGTAAGGTGACGTCATCAGTAGTATTCTAGTCAACAGTGCTTAAGAATATGTAACATAAAAGAAAAGAAAAACGGTTATGACACAACACGATACGACACATTGGGATGTGAC
Source organism: Oratosquilla oratoria (assembly GCF_046742065.1). Taxonomy (NCBI): domain Eukaryota; kingdom Metazoa; phylum Arthropoda; class Malacostraca; order Stomatopoda; family Squillidae; genus Oratosquilla; species Oratosquilla oratoria. The sequence goes on along the minus strand of NC_134791.1, from coordinate 2,753,924 downwards.
ACGATACCGTGTGACACAAAAATATGACACAAAGAAACACAGAACGACACAGAACGGTATGACGTCACACAGTCAGCATATGACGTCACAATGTAAACAAATGACGTAATTAACGTTCGAGTGTAAAAACAAACAAAAAATAAAAATCCGAGTACTGACATCAAACCTGAGCCCAGTACTCTACCTACCCGACCATCACGCCTCAATATTTCTTGTTATAGATTTTTTTTTTTTCGAAAAATACTTCGAGGAAGACAAATGAAAAGTTGTAAAACGGCTCGACAAACGACATGACGTCATTTTCCCGCCAAAACTCGTCCGGAATTTTAAATTCGCGCTAAACGTGAGACGCACTCTTATGCTTCCCATCCACCCAATTTCCCCCATCCCCCCACTTTTCCTCCCACATCTTCCTATTCTCCCTACCTTCTCTACTCTTCCCTTTCCCCCTTTCTTCCTTTCTCCCCCTCTCCCACTCCTCCCCCGTTCTTCTACTCACAACTCCCCCCTCCCCCACCTACCCCCTTGGGGGGCCCAACATCAGCTCCATTGCTTTGGAATTGGTACAAGTGTACCTCTTCAGGGATAGAGACTTAGTGCCGCCAGACGATTTTATTCAGGTAAGACATACTTATTTGAAATATCGCTAATATTATTGTCGTCAATACATTGTCAATATATTATCAATAATATTATTGTCAATATATTGTCGCCATATATTACCTAATCAGTTGTCATATATTATTTGATAAGTTATAATTATATGAAATATCACTAATATTATTGTCGTCAATATATTGTCAATATATTATCATTAATATTATTGTCGTCAATATACTGTCAATATATTATCTCGAATATTACTGTCGTCAATATATTGTTAATACATTATCACTAATATCATTGTCGTCATATATATGATCAGTTGTCGTTATATATCATCTGATAAGTTATAATTATTTGAAATATTATCACTAATATTGTAGTCAATATATTGTCAATATATTATCACTAATATTAGTGTCGTCAATATATTGTCAATACATTATCACCAATATTATTCTCATCAATATATTGTCGTAAATCAATACAAAGTTATTGATGAGATAATGATTGCTATGATTATACAAAAATACTATAATAATTAAATTAAAACAAATCAGATAATAATAATAAACAATAGTGATACAACAATACAATACACTTATGCAATAATAATTTATATAATATTACAATAACTGGCAATACGTTATGGGGTAATATAATATTGACAATACAAATAAAAATAAAGTTGGTAATAAAATATTGGCAGCTAAAGACCTCTGCGTCACTACAAACATTAAGTACACGTATATCGTCTGTTTAGGCTACCCCTCCTCAGGGGGGGAAACGAAGGGAGAGGGGGGATGACGAGGGGGAGGACAGAGGGGGGAAGGACGGAGGGAGGACATGGGGTGACATGGGGAAGGGAGAAGACGGGGGGGGGAGGAAGACGGAGGGAGGACATGGAGGGACTGGGGGGGGAGAAAGACGGGGGGGGACAGGGGAGGACAAGGGGAGGACAGGGGGGACGGGGGGAAGATGGGGGATATGGGAGGACTGGGGGGAAGAACGGAGGGAGGACATGGGGTAACATGGGGTGAAGAGGGACAGGGGGGGGAGGAAAGGGGGAGGACAAAGGTAGCTCAGTTTTTCCCTCACAAAAAGGGGGTAGCCTAACAAATGTAAGTCGTCCCATATTGTCTCCTCTTCTTCCTCTTCATCCTCTCCATCTTTCACGGCTTCCACCATCCTCCTCCTCCTCCTCCTTTTATCGCCCTTCCTCCTCCTCTTCATACCTTTCCTCTTCTTCCTCCTTCTCTTCCTCTTCGTACCTTTCCTCCACTTCCTCTTCTTCCTCCTCCTCTTCCTCTTCGTACCTTTCCTC
>NC_134791.1:2736997-2746997 GCF_046742065.1 Oratosquilla oratoria | reverse complement strand
CTCACCGCACGCGTCGCTCTTGTCCACTTATCTCCCTGCTCGACAGACATTCACCTTACACCCAAGTCCCCCTTCCCACCATCTAACCATCCCAATCTCGGTCTTCCCTTCAAGTTCACTCCATCCACATCTGCTCTTCCCGCTTTTTTTTGTCGCTCTTTTTCAGCCACTCTTTCCATATGCCCAAACCATCCCAACATTCTTTTCCAAGTTGGAGATTAATCTCTAGTCGTTGAAATATTGCGTGACCCTGGTCCGTAAGGGTGTAAATGTCCCCCACCTGTTTTGAATCTCCCTACATGCTACTTTGAATCTCCTCACCTGCTACTTTGAATCTCCCCCATCTGCTACTTTGAATCCCCCACCTACTACTCTGAACCCCTCCACCAGCTATTTTGAATCTCCCCATCTGCTACTTTGAATCTCCCCATCTGCTACTGTAAATCCCACCATCTGCTACTCTGAACCCTTCACGTGCTACTTTGACACACACCCAATTACATTAACTCCCCTCCTCCCCAACTTTCGACCACCCTCCCACTCCCTCACCTGCTCATTTGAAAACTACAGCCCCTTCTCCCCCACCACAAGCCTCTGCTACTTTCCAGCCTACTGCCACCACTGCTCCTTCCGGACGACTGCTGCTGCTGCTGCTGGTTCCCGACAGCTGGTTCTCTATTTTCACGGGATAATTCAGAGTCAGGTGCTGGAGGGATGGCCCGGGCAGCAGGCAGGGGGAAAAGAGAGAGAGAGAGAGAGAGAGAGAGAGAGAGAGAGAGAGAGAGAGAGAGAGAGGGGGGGGGAGCTGGGGAGAAAGAGAGAGAGAGGTGGGAAGGGAGGGAGGGAGAAAGAGAGAGAGAGGGGGGGAGGGAGGGAGAAAGAGAGAGAGAGGGGGAGGAAGGGAGAAAGAGAGAGAGAGGGGGGAGGGAGAGAGTATGAGAGGGGGTGGAGATAGAGTGGGCGAGAGAGAGAGAGAGAGAGAGAGAGAGAGAGAGAGAGAGAGAAAGATAGAGAGAGGGGGGAGGGAGAGAGTGTGAGAGGGGGTGGAGATAGAGTGGGAGAGAGAGAGAGAGAGAGAGAGAGAGAGAGAGAGAGAGAGAGTGAGAGGGGGTGGAGAGAGAGTGGGAGACAGAGACAGAGAAAGAGAGAGAGAGGGGTGGAGAGAGAGTGGGAGAGAGAGAGAGAGACAGAGAGAGTGAGAGAGTGGGAGGGGGTGGAGAGAGAGTGAGAGAGTGGGAGGGGGTGGAGAGAGAGTGAGAGAGTGGGAGGGGGTGGAGAGAGAGTGGGATAGAAAGAGAGAGGGAGAGAGGGAGACGGTGAGAGAGAGAAAGAGCGAGAGAGACGGATGATAAGGCAGAGGGGAGAGATGAGAGAAAAAGGAGTTTGTTTGTGTGTGTGTGTAAAAAGCTGTATAAACAAGTGGAATAGTGAAAATACATATCAAAATTATATCTGAATGTGGACTTCCTCTTATGATGTTAATAATGATCATGATAATAACAATAATAATAATGATAATGATAATAATTATAATAATGACAATAATAATAATAACGATAATAATAATAATAATAATAATAATGATGATTATAACAATATCAATAACGATAATAATAATAATAATAATAATATTAACAACAATAATGATTATAACAATATGAATAACAATAATAATAACTATAATTATAATAGTAATGGCATAAAGACGAGATTATTAAGAAAAATTAAGCAGAGGTTGAGAAAGAAGGAGAAATAGGAGAAATAGGAGGAGGAGGAGGAGGAAGAAGAGGAGGGGAGGAGGGGGAGGAAGAGGGAAAGAAAACAAGAGGAGACTTTGATCTCTGGTCTTCTTCCTCGTCCTCCCTTAGCTCCTCCTCCTCCTCCTCCTCTTCCTTCACCCTATTTCGGCCTCACACCCTAATTCCCCTCTCCCTCCCTCCCTCACCCCCTTACTCCTCCTCTTCTCCCCAGCCCCCTTCTCCTCCTCCTCCTCTTCTCCCTAACTCTTTTCTCCTCCTCCTCTTATCCCCCACCCTCTTCCAACTCCTCTTCTCCCCAGCTCCCCTCTCCTCCTCTCCTCCCCAGCCCCTTCTCCTCCTCCTCCTCCTCTTCTTTCTAGCCCTACTCTTCTCCCCGGCCCCCTTCTCCTCCTCTTCTCTCCAGCTCCCCTCTCCTTCTCCTCCTCTTCTCCCCAGCTCCCCTCTCCTCCTCCTCTTATCCCCCACCCCCCTCCTCCTCCTCCTTTTCTCCCCCACCCCCTCCTCCTCCTCTTCTCCCCCACCCCCTTCTCCTCCGCCTCCTCTTCTCCCTAGCCCCTTCTTCTCCTCCTCCTCTTCTCCCCCACCCCTCCTCCTCTTCTCTCTAGCTCCCCTCTCCTCCTCCTCGTCTCCTCACCCTCCTCGTCCTCGTCTCCTCACCCTCCTCCTCCTCCTCTTCTCCCCAGCCCCTTCTCCTCCTCCTTTTCTCCCCTACCCCTCCTCTTCTCTCCAGCCCTCCTCCTCCTCTTCTCCCCACTCCCCTTCTCCCTCACCCAGCAGCTATAAAAAAATCAAAAGTTAATCCTCCCCACCCCTTCACAAAATCACACACACACTCGAACACTCCCCCTTTCCCCCCCTCCTCCTTTCCCCCCAATTAGAGAAAAAAATCCTTAAACTAATCTCCCCTCATCCTCTCCCATTTCACACAACCCCCCCCACCCGCCCGCCCAAAGGACGTGGCGGTGGGGGGAATGGGGGGATGTGGGTGGGTGGGTGGGGGGGGGCAATTATCAGCTGAATCACCCTCATTACATAAATCAGGTCGAGTGGGGGGCGCCCACCCCATTAAAGCCTTCATCAGGTCTGTCGAGAACATTAACAATACTAACCCATTTTGAACCCACGCCCACCCCTCACACGCCCACCCCCCAATCTTGGTAGACGCAGGGAGGGGGGAGAAGGGGGAGAGGGAGGAGGGAGGAGGGGGAGAGGGAAGAAGGGAAGGGGTAGGGGGTAAAGAGGGGGGAAAGGGGAGGGGGAGGAAGGAGAGGGTGGGGAAAGAAGGGGGAGAGGGAGAGGGATGAAGGGGGGATGGGGAAAGAAGGGGAGAGGGAGGGGGAAGAAGGGGGAGAGGAGGGGGAAGGAAAGAAGGGGCCAGAGGGGGGAAGAAGAGAGAGGGGGAAGTGGAAGGGGAGAGAGAGGGGGGGAGTGGAAGAAGAGGGTAAAGGAGAAAAGGGGGAGAGGGGGAGAAGTGGAAGAGCGGGGAAATGAAGAGGGGGGAGGGGAAGAGAGGAGTGAGTGGGGGGAGGGGAAGAGAGGAGTGAGTGGGGGAGAAGGGGAGAGGGAGGGAGGGAGAAGGGGAGAGGGGGAAGGGAAGACGGGGGAGAAGGAAAGAAGGGGGAGAGGGGACGGGTAGAAGAGGGATGGAGAAGGGGGGAGAGGGGGGAGAGAGGGGGAGAGAGGGGAAGAGGGGGAGAGAGGGGAAGAGGGGGAAAGGGGAACTGGGATAGGGGGAGAGGGTCTCTCTCTCTCTCTCTTGGTCTCTCTCTCTCTCTCTCTCTCTCTCTCTCTCTCTACAACAGAACAAGATTCTCCACATGACAGAAACGCTGGTAAACTACATTCCATCACGAGAACAACAATCTATCTCTATTCTTCCCCCACCCCCAACCTACACCACCTCTCAAGCGACACCCCTCTGGACCAGAGTCACGCATCAGTATAACTGGGGAGGGGGGAACCTATACTACTTTTTCTCCTTCAATTTATTATTTTTTTCATCTGCCTCGGCGCCATTTTGTTTCTAAGGATAGAAACGCTAGTTGTCAGCAACGATATGCTTATCTCTTTTTATCGGCCACCATCTTGGTTTCAATGAATGAAATGAATGAAATGAACGAACTGAATGAAATGAATGAAATGAATGAAATGAATGAAATGAATGAAATGAATGAAATGAATAAAATGAACGAAATTAATTAAATGAATGAAATGAACGAAATTAATTAAATGAATGAAATCAGTGAAATGAACAATATGTATAGAATGAATGAAATGAATGAAATGAATGAAATGAATGAAATGAATGAAATGAGTGAAATGAAAAATGATATGTATAGAATGAATGAAATGAATGAAATGAATGAAATGAATGAAATGAATGAAATGAATAAAATGAATTGAATGAATGAAATGAAACGAATGAAACTAATGAAATGAAAAATCAATGAAACTGAAATAAAATGAAATAAAATGAAATGAATGAAATGATTGAAACGAATGAAATGAAAGTCCCTGGCGGCTACCATGACTGCAGATTCCATCCGCCATTTTGTTTTCACTACATGGGATCTTCACACACACACACACACACACACACACACACACACACACACACATATATATATATATATATATTGGTAACCCACATGGGATGTATCGTCAACCAAGGGACAGACCGGCGATCCTGCAGCGACACATTAGATAAGGACCACTGGCCCCCTTAGCTGAATAAAATTGACTGGCGACACCAAACACATCCAACAACACTTTCCCAACCTGTTGGTCCTTTCCCTTTCGCCATTTGGCGTCAAACGATTTTATTCACCCGTGGAGGTGGGGGAAGCGTAGCCCCCTTTCCTTCCTTACCCGTTGACCCTTTCTCCTGGCGCCAGACGATTATATTCCCCTTACAAGGGTAGGTAGGGCTGAAGGGGCTTACGCCTGGAGGCGCTGAGTAACTACGGCCGGAGACGCCACGTTTGCGTCTATGGGGAGGGGGGACTTTAGAGGGGGTCATTACCAGCCACTCCTGGGAACCGGAGAGGAGTGCGGGATTCGAACCCGCCGGCGAGCAGGGTTTTGATAAAAAAAAATCGCCCGACGCGTAGGTGCCAGAATAAAATGTATAAAGCCTGCCGCTGTTTTTAATTACGAGGGAGGAAATTGCTTTGCTGCGATGGACCCCGTGTGTGTGTGTGTGTGTGTGTGTGTGTGTGTGTGTGTGTGCGTGTGTGTTCCCCAAAAATCACTTTCCTTTACACCCAATGGAATTCTATTAATCACCGTTGCGACCATTTCAGCCCTGTAGCGAGGGGAAGAGGAGGAGGAGGAAGAGGTGGAGGAGGAAGAGGAGGAAGAGGAGGAAGAGGAGGTGGAGGAATGGGAGGAAGAGGAGGGGAAGAGGAGGAGGAAGAGGTGGAGGAAAAGGAGGAAGAGGAGGAGGGGAGGAAGAGGTGGAGGAAAAAGTGGAGGAGTGGGAAGAGGAAAAGGTGGAGGAGGAGAAGGAAGACGAGGAGGAAGAGGTGGAGGAATAAGAGGAAGAGGGGGAAGAGGAAGAGGTGGAGGAAGAGGATGGGAAGAGGTGGAGGAGGAGGAAGAAGAGGAGAAAGGAGTGGAGGAAAAGGAGGAAAAAGAGGAAGAGGAGGGGGAAGAGGAAGAGGTGGAGGAGTAAGAGGACGATGAGGGGAAAGAGGAAGAGGTGGAGTAGGAGGAGTAGGAGGAGGAGGAGGAAGAGGTGGAGTAGGAGGAGGAGGAGGAAGAGGAGGAAGAGGTGGAGTAGGAGGAGGAAGAGGTGGAGTAGGAGGAGGAGGAAGAGGTGGAGGAAAAGGAAAAAGAGGAGGGGGAAGAGGATGAGGAGGAAGAGGAGGAAGGTGGAGGAAAAAGAGGAAGAGGAGGGGGAAGAGGAAGAGGTGGAGGAGTGAGAGGAGAAGCAAGAGGAGGAGGAAGAAGAGGAAAGGAAGAACAGAACAAGGAGGGGGAAGAGGAGGAGGAGGGAGGAAGAGGTGGAGGAGGAAGAGGTGGAGGAGTAAGATGAGAAGCAGGAAGAGGAGGGTGAAGAAGAGGAGAGGAGGAGCAGGGCAGGGAAGGGGCACAGAAAGAGGAGGAAGAGGAGGGGAAGAAGAGGAGGACGATAAGAAGGAGGAGGAGGGAAGAAGTGGAGGAGTAGGAAGAGAAGCTGGAAGAGGAGGGGGAAGGGGAGGAGGGGGAAGGGAAGGGTGAGGAAGAGGAGGAGAGAAGAGGAAGAGAAGATGATAAAGAGGAGGAAGAGGAGAGGAAGGTAAGAGGATGAGGAGGAGAAGGTGGAGGAAGAAGAGGAGGACGAAGAAAAGGACGAGGAGAAGAGTAACAAGAGGAAGAAGAGGAAGAGGAAGAAAAGGAAGAAGAGGAAGAGGAAGAAAAAGAAGAAGAGAAAGAGGAGGAGGAGAAGATAGAGAAGGAAGAGGATGACAAAGAGATGGAAGGGGAGAGGAGGCGAAGGAAGAAGAGGAGGAAAAGGAGGAAAAGGAGGAAGAGAAGGAAGATGAGGACAAAGAGAAGGAGGAAGAGAAGGACGAAGAGAAAGAAGAGGAGAAGGAAGAGGAGTATATAGAAGTCACCTTTGCCCTAACTGCAAGGACAGCCCTAGCCAGAACAAAATTATTAAAGTCACAAACTTAACCCTCTTTGCTAAGGAAAGGGTTTAATAGTGATTAACCTAAACCCCTTCTATCCCCTCGAGAGTATCATCTTAACGATCGAGTGAATCCAGATTAACTTAATCCCGATGTTAACCTCCTTAAGTTAACCCAGATTATCTTAATCCCCGTGTTAAACTCCTTAGGTTAACCCAGATTAACTTAATCCCCATGTTAAACTCCTTAGGTTAACCCAAGTTAACTTAATCCCCGTGTTAATCTCAGTTCCTTAGGTTAACCCAGATTAACTTAATCCCCATGTTAAGTTAACCCAAGTTAACTTAATCCGCATGTTAAACTCCTTAGGTTAACTCAGATTAACTTAATCCCCATGTTAAACTCCTTAGGTTAACCCAAGTTAACTTAATCCTCGTGTTAAACTCAGTTCCTTAGGTTAACCCAGATTAACTTAATCACTATGTTAAAATCATTAGGTTAACCCAAGTTAACTTAATTCGCATGTTAAATTCTTTAGGTTAACTCAGATTAACTTAATACCCATGTTAAACTCCTTAGGTTAATCCAGATCAAATTAATCCCTATGTTAAACTCCTTAGGTTTACCCAAGTTAACTTAATCCGCACGTTAAACTCCTTAGATTAACTTAGATGAACTTAATCCCCATGTTGAACTCCTTACGTTAACTTAATCCCCATGTTAAACTCAGTTCCTTAGGTTAACCCAGATTAACTTAATCCCCATGTTAAACTCGTTAGGTTGACCCAAGTTAACTTAATCCGCATGTTAAACTCCTTAGGATAACTCAGATTAACTTAATCCCCATGTTAAACTCCTTAGGTTTACCTAAGTTAACTTAATCCCCGTGTTAAACTCAGTTCCTTAGGATAACCCAGATTAACTTAATCCCCATGTTAAGCTCCTTAGGTTGACTCAGATTAATTCAAACCCCATGTTAAACTCCTTGGATTAACCCAAATAACTTAATCCCTGTGTTAAACTCAATTCCTTAGGTTAACTCAGATTAACTTAATCACCATGTTAAACTCCTTAGGTTGACCCAGATTAACTTAATCCCCATGTTAAACTCCTTAGGTTAACCTAGATTAACTTAATCCAGCTCCTCAGAGGATCCTTTTAATTTAATCAAATCGAGTTACGTTAACTAGAATCTAACACGGCTACCCCCCTGACAAGGGGGAAAGAGCTTTTCTATGTATTAATTACAGTAAATTCACCAGGCGTTAACCAAAGTAGAAAGATATTAGATACAATATGATTTAGCCACCCCCTTATGTGGGGGAATATATATTATATATATATATATATATATATATATATATATATGTGTGTGTGTGTGTGTGTGTGTGTGTGTGTGTGTGTGTGTGTGTGTGTGTGTGTGTGTGTGTGTGTGTGTGTGTGTGTGTGTGTGTGTGTGTGTGTGTGTGTGTGTGTGTGTGTGTGTGTGTGTGTGTGTGTGTGTGTGTGTGTGTGTGTGTGATTCACTACCATGGTCTTGGATCACGAGTTGGACTCGTGATCGACAGGTATTTCCCTCCCGGAAGAGATCTCATTTATGACCGATCTATGGGTAATGCTGTCAGCTTACACACACGCAACTCCCCGCCCACTAGAGATGGAGTAACAACTCGCAGTGCAGCGATAGTGAAATTATTTCTGCCCTGGGTGGGATTCGAACCCGAAGTGCCGTATTGGCAGGCGAGAACTCTAGCCACTGAGCCATGGAGTCGGTTGTGTGTGTGTGTGTGTGTGTGTGTGTGTGTGTGTGTGTGTGTGTGTGTGTGTGTGTGTGTGTGTGTGTGTAGATATATAATAGAATAAAAAAAATGGAATATAAATGAAATGATAAAAACAAAAATCCCCATTCAAACACATTTGCGCCATCTGTCAAACATAAACCCAACTAAAACAATTAATCCCTTTGGCCAAGCCCCTTAAAAGCCTCTCTAATTCGTCCCATTGGTTAGACACTAAGGGGGGGGGGGTCAGTTCCTGTACAGCGTGCCATGTGCCTCAGTGGCACATGGCACGGTGCCTTTATGCATTGGTGCCATAGACCCCGTCCGGGGTATAACGGATGGGGCTAATAAATCCTTAAATGAGGCTATTGTATCGATTCATGGCGCCGAGGGAGAACAGATATACAATGATACAATACAGCAATACAATATGAAGATGTCTGAATTCCCCCACCCGATCTCTATTACAGAGGCATCCCCATCCCCCGCCTCCCCTCTTCCTCCTTCCCCTCCTCCTCCGTCCTCTTCCTCCTCTCCTCTTACTCTGCATGAGTACATATACGTATGTATATTAAATTACATATAAATATCGGACATCACGGTATGGTCTCGGGTTTGTAGGGAGGGCATGGTGTGGACCACACACGCACACACATACACACACAAAGGACGAATACATATACACATACGGACAAATGCACAACACAAACCACAAAAACGCATAATGTATGCATATATATATAAGTAGGTATGTGTGTGTATGTGTGTGTGTGTGTGTGTGTGTGTGTGTGTGTGTGTGTGTGTGTGTGCGTGTGAGCATATATGATAAGGCAGATATGTAAGAAAGCTTCAGCAAAATGTAAGGATTTTTTTTTTGGCCGCTATGGATTTGGAGAAGGCTTACAAGGTAAACAGAAATGTACTGTGAGAGGTTTTGCAAATACGTGGGATTAGGGGAAATATGTTAAAGGCAGTCAAGAGTTTTTACAATAGTAGAGATTATGTTAGAAAGGGAAATGGAGAAAGCGAGTGGTTCGAGGTAAAAGTGAGACTGCGACAGGGATGTGTCATGTCGCCGTGGTTGTTCACTGTGTACATGGACGGGGTGGTGCGGGAGGTAAAGGAAAGGGCAATGGGCAGGGGACTGGAGATGGTTAAAGAAAATGGAGAGAAGTGGGAGGTGAGCCAGTTGTTGTTTGCCGACGACACTGCCCCTGCGGGAGGGTCAGAAGAGGGATTAGGCAATTAGGGACGGAGTTTGGGAGGGTATGCGATATGAGAGAGTTGAAAGTAAATGTAGGTAAAAGTAAGATGATGAGATGTACATAGGGACAGGATGGCAGCGAGTTGTAAGTCTTACAGGAGAGAGGCTGGAGGAAGTGGACAGTTTTAGGTATTTGGGGTCGCTTGCGCCAGGAAAAGGAGTGGAGGTGGAGGCAAATTGTAGACTGAGAGAAGCAAGTAAATGCCTTGGAAGATTAAAAAGTGTCATGAGAAATAGGCATTTAGGAAAAGATGAAAGAAGAGACTACATGAAGGGGTGATTGTGCTGATAGCACTGTATGGGGGACAAAAACATGGAATTTAAGAAAGGCAAAGAGGAACAGTTTAAATGTGTTTGAGATGAAATGTCCGAGAAGTATGGTAGTGGTGACAAGGTTGGATAGTGTGAGAATTAAAAGAAAAACATCAAAGTCAACCCAAAGAAAATACTTAACTTAGCAATTTACTATAAGACCAAGAAAACAAACCACCCCCTACTTAAGAACAGCCCACACCAAGAGAGAAAGGAAGTTCAGAAATCACATGTCATCTATTGGTTTAAATTTACCCGAGGGGACTGTGA
>NC_134791.1:2721997-2729497 GCF_046742065.1 Oratosquilla oratoria | reverse complement strand
GAAATGTCAACTGGTAAGAAAGGAGGAAAAAGAGGACGAAGAGGAAGAGGAGGGAATAATGGAAGAAGAGAGGAAGAAAAGGAAGAAGAGGAGAAAGAGGAGGAAGAAGAGGAAGAGGAGAAAGAGTAAGAGAAGGAAGGGGAATAAGGGGAAGAGGATGAGATAGAGGAGGAAGAAGAGAAAGAGGAGGAAGAGGAGGAAGAGGAGAAAGAAGAAGGAAGAGGAAAAGGAGAAGGACGTGTAATGGGAGAAGGATGAGGAAGAAAAGGAGGAACAGGAGGAACAAGAGGAGAAGGAAGAGGAGGAAGAGGGGGAAGAAGTGGAAGAAGAGAAGAAGGAAGAGGAGGAGAAGGAAGAGGAATGAGAGAAGGATAAGAAAGAAAAGGAGGACCAGGAGAAAGAAGAGGAGGAAGGAGGAAGAGGAAGAGGAGGAAGAGAAGGAAGAGGAGGAGGAAGAGAAAGAGAAAGAGGAGGAAGAGAAAGAGGTAGAGGAGGAGGAAGATGAAAAAGAGGAAGAGCTGGAGGTAGAGGATAAGGAGGAAGAGTAGGAAAAGGAAGAGGAGGAGGAAGAGGAGCAGAAAGAGAAGGAAGAGGAGTTCAAAGAGGAGGAAGAGGAAGAAGAGGAGGAGGAATAGGAAGAGGAAGAAGAGGAGGAGGAAGAGGAGGAAGAGGAAGAGGAGGAAGAGAAGGAAGAGGAAGAGGAGGAGGAAGAAGAGGAAGAGGAGGAAGATGAATAAAAAGAGGAAGAAGAAAAGGAAGAGGAGGAAGAGAAGAGGAAGAGAAAGAAGAGGAAGAGGAAAAGAGGAAGAGGGGAAGGAAGAGGGAAAGGAAGAGGAGGAGGAAGAGGAGGAGGAAGAGGAGGAGGAGGAGGAAGAGGAGGAGGAAGAGGAGGAGGAAGAGTCGGGCGGGACCTCCTGGTGGCCATTGCTCGGTGGAGCTCATAAACTTCGAAACACATTTAAAGTTTTGTGAATCCAGGCTCAGATTTTGATTCATTTATTCGTTTTTGTAAAGTATTTATTTGGTTATTTTTTGTTATTTACATGGTATTTGATTGCGTAACTGATTCGTGGATTGTTCATATTAAAAAAAATAATTTACTTATTTGATAATGTTATTATTGATTTATTTTGGTATTTATGTTATCTACGGGGTATTTGATTACGTAATTGATTCATGTACTGTTCATATTTATATAAAAAATATCTCATTATTTATTTATTTGATGTTATTAATTTGTTTGTTTGACTATAATGATCTACTTAATTATCTTTTATTATATCATTCATAACTATTAATTTGAATAATTACTTATTTATGTAGATATATTTTTGTCAATGTAATCAATTATAAGATGATCTTTTTGATTAATAATCAATATAATTGTCTTTTATTTATCTCCAGTAGGGAAGGTGGGGGTGGGGGGGGAAAGGTTATTGAATTAATAGTCAAATTCTTCTTCATCTTCATCTTCTTCTTCTTTAAATTTTCATCTTTTTAGTATTCATGTATGCTTGACGGCCGGATATGCAAATTGACCAATTACCGACATATTGGAGACAATTGACACCCCCTTCCTTTGTGAGGTCAAGTAAGGTCACTCTCAGCTGAATAAAATCATCTGACGGCAGGAAGAAGGACATCTCAAGACGACAGCTGAGAAAATCTTAATTGACAGAAGCTTTGAAATGTATAAACGAATAAATAGATAAATGAATTAAGGAAACGAAAAGACAATGAAAGAGCAGAAATGTGCAAGAAGACTGAGGAAGGAGAAAGACGAAGAGGAAGAGGAGGAAGTGGAGGAGGAAGAAAAGGAAGAAGGGAGGAATGAGGAGAGGAATAAGAAGAGAATGATGACAAGATCTAAGAAGATAGGAAGAGAAAGGAGGAAGAAGGGAATGAAAGGAAAGGGGGAAGAAGGAGAAACAAAATGGAAGAGGAGGAGGAAGAGGAGGATGTGAGAGAGGAGGGAGGAGGAAGAAGGGAAAGACGAGAAGATAGTGAGAGAGAAAAAGGAGAAGAAAAAGAAAGAGAAACAAAAAGGAGGAGGAGGAGGAAGAAGAAGAGGAGGAGGAGGAGGAGGAGGAGGGAGAGGAGTACGAGGAGAGAGAAAAGGAAGAGATGGACTAAGAAGAGAAGGAAAATGAGGAGGAGAAAGAGGAAAAAGAAGAATATAAGGTGAGGGAAGAGGAGGAGGAAGAGGAGAGGAAGAGGAGGAGGAGGAAGAGGAAGAGGAGGAGGGAGGGGAGGGGGGCATGTCAGCGTGGGCTGAAAGGTGTAAGATGGAGTTTGGGCGAAATCATTAAAGAGTTTGATGGGATTTTTGCTCCCTTGGGCGGGGGGGAGGGGGGAGAGAAAGCCCCCCATCCTCCCCCCACCGAAGGCATCGAACGCCGAAGACGTACCCCCGTTCCCCCCTCTCCTCCCTATCCTAAGGAGGATCCTCAGGAGGAAGGAGGAGGAAGAGCAGGAGTAGGAGGAGTAGGAGGAAGAGGAGCAGGAGGAGGAGTAGGAGACAAAGAAAGATGAGAAAGAGGAAGAGGATGAGGAAGAGGAGGAGGAAGAAGAGGAGAAGGAAGAGGAGGAAGATGGGGAGAAAAAGAGGAGAAAGAGGAGAAAGAGGAGGAGGAGGAGAAGAGGAAAAAGAGGAAGATGAGGAGGAAGAAGAGGAAGAGGAGAAAGAGAAGGAGGAAGAGGAAGAGGAGGAAGAGGCTCTCTTCGCACGCCTCATCCATGTCCTCCTCCTCCTCCTTGTCTTCCTCTGTCATCTTTTTCTTGTCTTCCTCCTCATAGGACAAGAATTTTTTTTTTCCTCCTTTTTCTTCTTCTTCCTCCGCCATCTTTTTCTTGTCTTCCTCCTCCTCCTCCTCTTTTTCATCTTGTTCTTCTTTATTCCATCTTTTCCTTCTATTTTTCCTCCTTCTCCTCCTCCTCATTTTCTTCCATCGTTCCCTTCTACTCCTCTTCCTACTTCTTCCTCCTCCTCCTCTTCTTCCTCCTCCTCTTCTTCCTCTTCCTACTTCTTCCCCCTCCTCCTCCTCTTCTTCCTTCTTCTTCCTCCTCCTCTTCCTCCCTCACCTTAACTATGAGACCAGGCGCTCCCCACTCAGCTGGTCTAACGACAACCAGAATAAAACATATAAAGTCAGCCACTCCGATATTTTAACTAAATACAAGGATTAGGATTATAATGGCGACTAGTTTATCTTTAGGGTCAAGCTCCCAGGTAGACGCCCAATCCATCCGTGATATAGAATAATCATGACTCCTGTTTCAATAACTTCTTTCTCTGAATCTTCTTCTTCTTCTTCTTCATCATCTTCTTCTTCTTCTTCATCTCCTCCTTCATCTTCTCCTTCATCATCTCCTCCTTCTTCTATGTCTGCTTCATCATTTCCTTCTTCTTCTTCTTCATCTCCTCTTTCGTCATCATCTTCTTCTTCATCTCCTTTTTCTTCTTTATCTCCTTCTTCATCTCCTCCTTCATCTTCTTCATTTCCTTCTTCTTCTTTGTCTCCTTCATCATTTCCTTCTTCTTCTTCTTCTTCATCATCTCTTTCGTCATCATCTTCTTCATCTCCTTTTTATTCTTTATCTCCTTCTTCATCATCATCTTCATCTCCTTCTCTCTTTTTGTCGAGTAGTTCTTCCATTCTAAGCTATTCCTATGTTTATCTTAATCTCTTTCTCCCTCTCTCTCTCTCTCTCTCTCTCTCTCTCTCTCTCATTCCAATATTCCATCTTTCCTTTCTCGCTTCCTCCATTTCCGATTTTCTTCGTAATTCTGTCTTCTTCTTCTTCCTTTATTTCCTTCCGCTCTCTTCCTTTCCTCTCCCTCCCTCACCCACTCACGTGATTAAAATCACCTGACGACAGACTGAAGTAAATATATTGTGTTGTCGGTGTGGTGCGGGATTTTTGTCTTGATGTGGCTACCCCCTCTTAAGGGTGGAAAAAGGCCCTTCTGTACATGAATGTATGTATTTACGTATGTCCAGTATATATGTAAGTATGCATGTATGTATTTACGTATGATATAGCTACCCCTTCATAAGGGTGGAAAAAGGCCCTTCTGTACATGAATGTATGTATTTACGTATGTACAGTATATATGTAAGTATGCATGTATGTATTTACGTATGAACATATGTATGAATGATGCATGTATGTGTGTATGTATGTATGCATGTATATTATGTATGGATGGATGTATGGATGTATATGCGAACGTAGTGTACGCATGTATGTGTGTATATATGAATCTATGTATATACGCGTATGCATGTTCGTAGTATATGTATATATTGGTATATATGTATGTACAGTATATGTTTACGTGTAAGTATGCATGTATATGGCGTTCGTAGTGTACACATATATGGACACATGTATGTATACATAAATTCATGTTCGCATGTATGTACGTAAGAATATATACGCATACACACACACACACACATATATATATATATATATATATATATATATTATATATTTATATATATATATTATATATAATATGACCTTGTGGCGAACTTTTGATAATTTAGTTCAAGATGTCGGCAGGCTATTTTAATCAACTGAAAGGGCGAGAGGGTTTCCTGTGGCATCCTTTACATATTTTATCCTGGCTAGTGCCGCCAGGTGATTCTATTCTGCTCAGAAGCGGAATTCGCGAAGTTAATTTCTCGCCAAAGTTTTTCCTTTTCTTTCATTTACTCTTACGTGTTTCTATCTCCTCCTCCTCCTCGTATTTCGTCTTCTCCTCCTCCTCGTCTTTCGTCTTCTCCTCCTCCTCCTCCTCCTCCTCCTCTTCTTCAACCTCTTCCTCTTCTTCCAACTCTTCCTCCTCCTACTCTCTTCCTCTTCTTCCAACTCTTCCTCTTCTTCTTCCCCCATCTTCCCAACTTTTCTTCCTCTTCCTCTTCCTCCCACCCTCCTCTTCTTCCATAACCTCTTCCCCTCCTCTCTCCTACTCTTCTTATTCCATCTTCTCCACCTTCCTCCCTGCTCCTCCTCTTCCTCCACTACCTCTTCTTCTTCCAACCCTCCTACCCTCTCTTCCCACCTCTTCTTCCATAATCTCTACCTCCTTCTCTTCTTCTATCTTCTCCTTTCCTTTCCTCCCTCCTCCTCTTCCTCCCACCCTCCTCCTCTTCTTCTTCCATCTTCCCCTCACCTTCATCTATCCTTTTCTTCTTCTTCCATCATCTCCTACTCCCTCGTCCCCTCCTCCTCCTCTTCTTCCATCTTCTCCTCCCCTTTCCTCTCTCCTCCTCCTCTTCTTCAACTATCTCCTACCTCCTCTTCCCCTTCCTCCCATCCTCCTCCTCTTCTTCCATCATCTACCCCCCTCGCCCCACCTCTTCTTCCACCTTCTCCTCCTCCTCTTCATCTTCCATAATCTTTTCCCCTCCGCCTCCTCCTCCATAATCTCTTCCCCTCCTCCTCTTCTTCCATCTTCTTCTCGACATCCCTTTAGGCACCTCCGTCTATTTCTGGTTCATCAATTCATATTTCTCCTTTTCTCCAGAATATATTCTTCTCCCCCCCCACTTCCCCCCCTCCCCCCTCTCCCCCTCCAACTTCTTATCTTTATTCCGCGTCTCCCCTTCTTCCTCTTCGTCATTTTCCAATCTCTAATCTTTCTCTTGACCTTGTCTCGTCTCCCCTCCCCCCAATTTCCCCCCTCCCCCTCTCCCCCCCGGTCCTTAATCCCCCCACCCCCACATTCTGTACCGTAGGTGGGGTGATGGGGGGCGTTACAGGACCTCTCCCCCCATCCTCGTTGGTGGGGGGTTATTACGTCACAGGAGTGACAGCCTTGCGTACTTTTATGTCTTTATTATGGTCACCGTAGGGGATTTTATTATTATTATTATTAATTTCCGTGGGAGATTTCTCCCCCCACCCTCTTCTTCTATATCCTCTTCCTCCTCCTACCACTTCTTCCATCTTCTCTTCCTCCTCTTCTTCCTCCCACCTCTTTTTCCATCTCCTCTTCCTCCCACACTCCTCCTCCTCCTTCTATCATTTCTTCCACCTCCTCTTCTTCCTCCCACCTCTTCTTCCATCTCTTCCTCCTCTTCTCCCATCTCCTCTTCCTCCCATCCTCCTCTTCCTCTTCTTCTTACTCCCACTCTCCTCCCACCTCTTCTCCCATATTCTTTCCTCCCACCCTCCTCCTCCTCCTCTTCACCCAGCCTCCTCTTCCTCACCCACCCACCCCTGGAGGGGGAGAGGGACAAACTCCTGTTTCGTCACAATGGCGAACTTCACCCATCTTATTCAGGTTCAGTGCCGTCAGGCGATTTCAATCACCGCAACGCGGGCCGCACTTCACCAGCGCTTCTGTCCGGGTGGATCCGATATTTGTGGGTGTCGCCAGGCGATTTTATTCAGCAACTGAGTGTGATTGTGTGGGGGGAGAGGAGGAAGAGGAGGAAGTGGAAGAGGTAGCCGGGAAAGGAGAGGAAGATGGAGAGGAAGATGAAGAAGAAGAAGAGGAAGAGGAGGTAGAGGAAGAAGAGGGAGAGGAAGAAGAGGAAGTGGAAGCAAAGGAAGAGGAAGAAGAGGAAGTGGAAGAAAAGGAAGAGGAAGAAGAGGAAGTGGATGAGGTATAAGGGAACGAGGAATAGGATGAAGAGTAAGAGGAGGAAGATGATGAGGAAGAAGAGTAAGAGGAGGAAGATGAAGAGGAAGAAGAGGAAGGGGAGGTAGAGGAAGAAGAGGGAGAGGAAGAAGAGGAAGTGGAAGAAAAGGAAGAGGATGAAGAGGAAGTGGATGAGGTATAAGGGAACGAGGAATAGGAAGAAGAGTAAGAGGAGGAAGATGAAGAGGAAGAAGAGGAAGAGGAGGTAGAGGAAGAAGAGGGAAAGGAAGAAGAGGAAGTGGAAGAAAAGGAAGAGGAAAAAGAGGAAGTGGATGACGTAGAAGGGAACGAGGAATAGGAAGAAGAGGAAGAGGAGGAGGAGGAGGAAGAAGAGAAAGAGAAATAGGAAAAGTTAGAAGAGCAAGAGAGAGAAGTGGAAGACGAAGAGGAAGACGAGGAAGATGAAGAGGAAGAAGACAAAGAGAAGGAAGATGAGACAGAAAGGGAAGAAGAGGTGGAAGAGTAAAAAGAGGAAAAGGAGGAAGAGAAAGGAAAGAAGGAAGTGAAAGAGGAGGAGGAAGAAAAAGAAGTACAAGAGGAAGAAGAGGATGAGGAAGGAACTGAGAGAGGAGGAAGAAGAAAAAGAGGTACAAGAGAAAGAAGAGGAAGAAGATGAAAAGGAAGCGGAAGAAGAGGGAAAGAGGAAGAAGAGGGGAAGAGGAAGAACAGGAAAAAAGAAGAGGATAAGGAAGAGGAGGAAGATGAAAAAGAGGTAAAAGATAAAGAAGATCAGAGGAAGAACAAAAAGAGGAGGAAAAAATAAGAAGAGGATGAGGAAGAGGAGGCAGAGGAAGAAGATATTTAGACAGAAGACGAAGAAAAAAGAAAACGAGAAAGAAGAAAAA